>NC_092717.1:122480247-122783572 GCF_047496885.1 Scyliorhinus torazame
AATCAAAAGAAAGAATAAATGTTTATTCACACAGCAACCGAAACACAATGAAAACACTAAGCTCCTCAAACACATAGACACCTACACACAAGAAAAGATGAGTTCCAAAGATAACACATGTACTGAGATTATTAACAAACTAACAATGAGTTCTTTATGTCCTTAATGAGCCCTTTAAGATGAATGTGCCGCAATTCTGATGGGTTCTTTCTCTTCTTGATTTGAGGATAAGTTGAGATCCAAAGTCTCTGGATTTGCATACTCAGTCACAGCCGAGCAATCGGAGAAACAAAATATACTCTTGCAGGTGGAAACACAAATCAGCCACTCCCTCACTGTCTGAAATGACTGTTCTTTAGGCAGGGTTCTATACTTCTTTCGACATGGTGGTTACCGCTTGGTGCTGTTTCTCCCAGACTGATTTGCTGCTGGCTCATCCTAGGAATAATAAGATGTGGTTTTGCAAGGCTGTTTTAATCATGTGACTGCATGTTTAAAACTTTTATTATCCACAGAGTTCATATGATGTTGGAAGCCATTGCTACACAATAGGGGAATTGCGGCGGGGGGGGGGGGGGGGGGGAGGAGGGAGGGGGGGGGGGAATGAATGGTGGCTCTTCACACTTACTTATAATAAACTGGTTTCTTCATATTTTTTAGGTTTCAAATTCATAGTTATTGAGCCTAGGGGACAACTGTATTGAGTTCCAATAAATGCACAGACAATAGGAGCGGTAACATCCACCAGTTGCCTTGTATTTTGAATATATTTTAAAGGGAGGATGCTCTCTAAATGACTTTCCAAAGCCATGAGTTGGCTCTTGTCTGTAAAGAAATCTCAAGGAATCATCTGATCCACTCGACTCCATCTTGGGTCAAGGTAGATTGTCCATATTCATATTGCTGTTTTGTTTAAGATAAACATCATCTTCATGTGCTCATGGGCACAGGGAATGGATATACAGGCCGGGATTCTCCAACCCCCCCCCACTGGGCTGGAGAATCCCCGGGGGGAAGCGCGAATCCCGATGCCCTGACGCCTGCTGCCCAATTCTCTGCCGCCGTCTTTCGGGCGGTGGCGGGATTCCTGCCATGCCAGTCGGGGGCCATTGACAGCACCCCCCCCCGGCGATTCTCCGGGCCCCGATGGACCGAGCAGCCGTCCAGTTTTGGCCAGTCCCGCCAGTGTGAATTACTCACCTCACGCACGGTGGGACCTGGCAGGTGAGTATACGGGGGCGGTCCTCAGGGGGGCGCAGGGGGATCCGACCCCGAGGGGGCCCCCACGCTGGCCTGGCCTACGATCAGGGCCTACCGATCTGCAGGCGGGCTTGTTCCGTGGGGGGACGTCTTTCATCCGCGCAGGGCCTCTGTAGGACTCCGCCATATTGCCCGGGGGCCGGCGCGGAGAAGAAAATCCCTGCTCATGCGCGGAAATACGCTGGTCAGTCTGCACATGCGCGGAAATACGCCGGCTGGTCCGCACATGCGCGAGATCATGCCGGCCGTTCGCCGCCAACTGGAGCGGCGCAACCCCTCCGCCGTCCATCTAGCCCCATAAAATTCAGAGAATTCCTCTCTTTCAGGGGCTGTTGATGCCGGAGTGGTTGGCGCCGGTTTTCCCGCCGGCGTGGGGACCTAGTCCCCAGAAGGGAGAATCCCGGCCACAGTGTCATGAAGATGGGATAAAAGGACTGCCAACAAAACCATGGCCATATGTACTACTGGGTCAGCCACATCAATACTGTTGCTACAAGAGAATGGGCAGCACGGTAGCATGGTGGTTAGCACAATTGCTTCACAGCTCCAGGGTCCCAGGTTCGATTCCGGCTTGGGTCACTGTCTGTGCGGAGTCTGCACATCCTCCCCGTGTGTGCGTGGGTTTCCTCCGGGTGCTCCGGTTTCCTCCCACATTCCAAAGATGTGCAGGTTAGGTAGATTGGCCATGATAAATTGCCCTTAGTGTCCAAAATTGCCCTTAGTGTTGGGTGGGGTTACTGGGTTATGGGGATAGGGTGGAGGTGTTGACCTTGGGTAGGGTGCTCTTTCCAAGAGCCGGTGCAGACTCGATGGGCCGAATGGCCTCCTTCTGCACTGTAAATTCTATAATAAGAGAAGGTCAGAGTCTGGGAATTCTGCACAGAGTAACTCACCTCCTGACGTGCTAAAGAGTGTTCACCATCTACAAGGCACAAGTACTCGGAGTTTAGAAGGATATGGGTGGATCTTACTGAAGTTTACAGGATACTGCGCGGCCTGGATAGATGGATGTGGAGAGGATGTTTCCACTAGTAGGAAAAACTAGAACCAGAGGGCACAGTGTCAGAATGAAGAGATGGCCCTTTAAAACAGAGATGGGGAGGAATTTCTTCAGCCAGAGGGTGATGAATCAGTGGAACTCTGCCACAGCAGACTATGGAGGTCAAATCACTGAGTGTCTTTAAGACAGAGATTGATAGGTTCTTGATCAATAAGGGATCAAGGGTTATGGGGAGAAGGCAGGAGAATTGAGATGAGAAAAACATCAGCCATGATTGAATGGCGGGGCAGACTCGATGGGCCGAGTGGCCTAATTCCTATATCTTATGGTCTAAGTCGGGAATGTGATGGAAGACTCTCCTCTTGCCTGGATAAGTGCAGCTCCAACAACATTCAAGAAGTTCAACACTGTCCAGAACAAAGCAGCCCACTTGATTGGCACCCCATCCACCTCATTAAATACTCACTCCCTCCACTGCAGTGGTAGCCATATATACCATCTACAAGATGCACTACAGCAACTCACCAAGGTTCCTTGGGGGGGGTTCTGCCTGGTCAGCTGCCAACAGTCCATGGCACCTGGCTGCGTGGGGTGGGGGTATGGACAATGGTGACATGTCGTCTATCCACCCCCACCCCCTGCAGGCCGTTATGTTTGGTAATCACCCAGCAATGTTGGCCGCCGTGGCGGGAGCCAAACTTCTACATGTTGCCCTGGGGGAGCTGGAGCAGGAGCGTGCCAGGGAGGTGGCAGAGGCTGCCGTAGAGGAGCGTGCTGCAGGGAGGCAGCCGCCCAGGTTGGAGGGCCACCCGCGCGACAGGATGAGGTGGTGGTGGTGCCACTGCAACAGAGACACCCGATGAGGCCCCGTGTGTACCGGCCCTGCTCGTCGTACCAGGACCTCACGGACCGGGCATGCAGGAGGGGACTCAGGATGAGTCGGGAAACCGTCGCTCATATCTGCCATCTTATTGCACACCTGTACTCCGTGGCACTGGGGGAGGACACCCTCTCCCCATGGTTGTCAAGGCTTCGTTGGCCCTGAACCTTTATGCCACAGGGTCTTTCCAGTCGCAGAGTGGGGACCTGTCCGGCATCACGCAGGCATCAGTGCACCGGTGCATCCGTGCAGTGACAGACGCACTGTTTGCCATTGCGGACCGCTATATTCAGTTCCCTGTGGACTGCGCCCACCAGGATGCCCGGGCAACGGGCATCGCTGCCGTGGCCAGGATGCCCATGGTCCAGGGGGCAATCGATGGGATGCAGGTCGCCGTGCGGCCACCTGCGGTAACAGGGCCGTGTTCACGAACAGGAAGGGGACCTATTCCATGAATGTGCAGATGGTCTGTGACCACCGTGAGTGGATCCTGCACATCTGCGCCCAGTACCCGGGCCGTGTAGATGACTCATTTGTATTGGCGCAATCTTTCATCCCCGCCATGTTCGAGGGATGCCCCCCCACCGGCTGAGGGGCTGGTTGCTGGGTGACAGGGGTTATCTGTTGCGGTGGTGGCTGATGGCGCCTATACGGAGGCCACAGACTGACGTGGAGAACCGCTACAATGATGCCCATGCAGCGACCAGGGGTGTGATAGAGAGGTGCTTTGGGCTGCTGAAGATGCGCTTAGGTGCCTGGACCGCTCTGGAAGGGTCCTCCAGTACCCATCAGATAGGGTCGACCGCACCATTGTGGTCTGCTGCGTCCTGCACAACATAGCCCAGCAGAGGGGCGATGTGCCGCAGGCGGAGGAGGGGGAATGGGGGGAACAGCAGGAGGAGGCACAGACCGCCCCAGATTATCATAGAATTATCATAGAATTTACAGTGCAGAAGGAGGCCATTCGGCCCATCGAGTCTGCACCGGCTCTTGGAAAGAGCACCCTACCCAAGGTCATCACCTCCGCCCTATCCCCATAACCCCACCCAACACTAAGGGCAATTTTGGACACTAAGGGCAATTTATCATGGCCAATCCACCTAACCCGCACATATTTGGACTGTGGGAGGAAACCGGAGCACCCGGAGGAAACCCACGCACACACGGGGAGGATGTGCAGACTCCGCACAGACAGTGACCCAAGCCGGAATCGAACCTGGGACCCTGGAGCTGTGAAGCAATTGTGCTATCCACAATGCTACCGTGCTGCCCACGGAGGAGGGTGGGGGCAATGTTCAGGGCAGACGGATTGGACATGAACGGGAGGCTGCCCACCATTACCAGCTGGGCCAGCGGGCATGGGACAGGCTGATAGCTGCCCGGTTCACGGACTAGGCGGGTGTGGGAATCGCCGAGTATGGGCACAGACTGCACACTGCGGCACCAGCCTACCACCCTCACCCCACCAACCCAACACCAACCACCCTCACCCCACCCACACAACACCAACCACCCTCACCCCACCAACATGCACACCACCCCTCCATTGCACATCCACCTGCAGCTCAACGGGCCGGGCTCACACGGTCGCCGGTGGAAGCGCGTCTATTGCAGGCCATGGAGGATGATGACAACCCGATCTGCGATGAGCTCCTGGCTCCACATCGTTGGACTATGTCTGACCCATGGCCACAGTACCACCCTCCACCCGGACCGTCCCTGCATGCGGCTGTGACACTGCAGCGCACGGTCTCGTCGTCTGCCCGGGGGGATGGCGAGGGCAACCCAGGGGAGGGGGGGGCACACTCACCTGAGGCCGACGTTCTATCACCTCTCACACACACACTGCCGCTCGCCTCACACCACACCCCTGCACGCATCGGATAGAGCAAAAAGGCAGCTTCTGAATGTGTGAAAGTGATTTTAATAACAAACAGTTCATACACATGCCCGAGCCCCTATAACTAGTCTATGCCCTGCACCCGTGCCAACTTATGCAGTGTCTAATTTTCTGGCCTCACGGGCCCGATGACTACATCTCGGTGGTTCCCCAGACGGTACAGCAGAACTGGAGGTGGACTCCTGTGATTCCTGCCCTGTGACTAGGGACCCCTTTGGCGGCCGTTTCCTGGAGCGGCCAGGCTTAGATGGGCCCGGCAGCGGCTCAGGGAACTGGGGTGGTGAGCTGTCAGCCTCTCCTGCTCGTTGCCCACCAGATGCACCTGGGACGGAAGTGCCGCGGTGTTCCGGGACCGCCCCTGTAGGGGGACCCGGTATGGGCCTCAGCACCTCCTGCTCCCACGGGGTGCCCAATGGCCCCCGGGCCTCTACATGGGTTGGGGATGCGCGGACCCGACACCTGGTGCTGCCAGTCCTGGAGGCACGCCCTGGTATCAACAAGGGTCTGCAAGTTTGCAGCCATGGAGCTCAGGGAGTTGGCCATCGCTGTCTGTGGCTGGGCGATGTTGGCGAGCACCTGGGCAATGGGGCCGATTCCCTCAGCGATGGCCTGCTGAGACTGGGCCATTGCATTGAGCGCCTCTGCGATCTGCTGCTGTTCTGGCTCATGGCTGCATGGAAAGCCCCACACCTTGCAAACTGCGACCCATGTCTGACACCGTCGCTCCCATTGCCTCCACCGTGGACGCCACCCATGCGGTGTCGGCCTGGGTGGCACGCATGACCGGCGCCACTCCCTGCTCCTGCATGGGGGTGGACTCCTACACCTGTATCTGCAGCTGCCGCAAGCCGGCCGTCACCCCTTCGGTCGTCCCTTGGTCCGTGACTGCATCGGGTCTATGGGAGGGTGTGGTAACTCCAGGAACCCAGGACCCGTCTGGGCGGCAGATGGTTACCTGCGTCGGGCTGTCCTCGGCTGCTCCTGCCTCCACCTGCTGTACCAGGACGGCTGTGTTGTGCGAACCAGTTAGTGTCCCAGATGCCTCATCTCTAAAGTGCCCAACCGAGGTGAGTGTCTCTGCGATGGTGGAGGGTGCAGGAGATAGCAGTGGTGTAGTGTCGTGCTCCTCATCCGGCCCGAAGTCCGGGGTCCCCTGGAGTGGTGACTCCTGTCCATCCGTCCCCTGTGTGTGGGTGTCATGTGCGTCAGTGTCCTGTGCGTCAGTGTCCTGCGCGTCAGTGTCCTGTGCGTTAGTGTCCTGTGCGTCAGTGTCCTGTGCGTCAGTGTCCTGCGCGTACGTGTCCTGTGCGTCAGTGTCCTGTGCGTCAGTGCCTTGGGTGTCAGTGTCCTGGGCGTCAGTGTCCTGGGCGTCAGTGTCCTGGGCGTCAGTGACCCGTGCATCAGTGTCCTGTGTGTCGGTGTCCTGTGTGTTAGTGTCCTGTGCGTCAGTGTCCTGTGTGTCAGTGTCCTGTGCGTCAGTGTCCTGTGCGTCAGTGTCCTGTGCGTCAGTGTCCTGGGCGTCAGTGTCCCGTGCATCAGTGTCCTGTGCGTCAGTGTCCCGTGCATCAGTGTCCTGTGTGTCGGTGTCCTATGCGTCAGTGTCCTGCACGTCAGTGTCCTGTGCGTCAGTGTCCTGTGCGTCAGTGTCCTGTGCGTCAGTGTCCTGGGCATCAGTGCCTTGGGCGTCAGTGTCCTGGCGTCAGTGTCCTGGGCGTCAGTGTCCTAGGCGTCAGTGACCCGTGCATCAGTGTCCTGTGTGTCGGTGTCCTGTGTGTTAGTGTCCTGTGCGTCAGTGTCCTGTGTGTCAGTGTCCTGGGCGTCAGTGTCCCGTGCATCAGTGTCCTGTGCGTCAGTGTCCCGTGCATCAGTGTCCTGTGTGTCGGTGTCTTGTGCGTCAGTGTCCTGTGCGTCAGTATCCTGTGTGTCGGTGTCCTGTGCATTAGTGTCCCGTGCGTCAGTGTCCTGTGCGTCAGTGTCCTGGGCGTCAGTGTCCTGTGTGTCAGTGTCCTGGGCGTCAGTGTCCTGTGTGTCGGTGTCCTGGGCGTCAGTGTCCTGTGCGTCAGTATCCTGTGTGTCGGTGTCCCGTGCATCAGTGTCCTGGGCGTCAGTGTCCTGGGCGTCAGTGTCCTGTGTGTCGGTGTCCTGGGCGTCAGTGTCCTGTGCGTCAGTATCCTGTGTGTCGGTGTCCCGTGCATCAGTGTCCTGGGCGTCAGTGTCCTGGGCGTCAGTGTCCTGTGTGTCGGTGTCCTGGGCGTCAGTGTCCTGTGCGTCAGTGTCCTGTGCGTCTGTGTCCTGTGCGTCTGTGTCCCGTGCATCAGTGTCCTGTGTGTCGGTGTCCTGGGCGTCAGTGTCCTGGGCGTCAGTGTCCTGGGCGTCAGTGTCCTGGGTCGGCTGCGATGGGGCCTGTTGCTATGGCTGCCCTCCTCTTCGCTGGGTGTGGTCTGCCGGCGTCGCCGCACTCGCACTAGATGGGGGCGGCGTCCGCCCGGTGCTCCGGGTCTGTCCCTGGCTCGTGGGCGCCCGGGCACGTCCTTGGGGCGGTCGGCATTCTTGGGAACGGGTGGGTCGATGTTTGGTCCTGCAATACACAATACAGCATGCATGGTTAGACACGCAGACGGGGATAGGGGGAAGGAGGGATATGGGGAAGGGGGATATGGGGGAAAGGGGGATATGGGGGAAGGGGGGGATATGGGGAAGGGGGATATGGGGGAAAGGGGGATATGGGGGAAGGGGGGTATGGGGAAGGGTGATATGGGGGAAAGGGGGATATGGGGGAAGGGGGGATATGGGGAAGGGGGATATGGGGGAAAGGGGGATATGGGGAAGGGGGATATGGGGAAGGGGGATATGGGGAAAGGGGGATATGGGGGAAGGGGGGATATGGGGGAAGGGGGGTATAGGGAAGGGTGATATGGGGAAAGGGGGATATGGGGGAAGGGGGGATATGGGGAAGGTGATATGGGGGAAAGGGGGATATGGGGGAAGGGGGGATATGGGGAAGGGGGATATGGGGGAAAGGGGGATATGGGGAAGGGGGATATGGGGAAGGGGGATATGGGGAAAGGGGGATATGGGGGAAGGGGGATATGGGGAAGGGGGATATGGGGGAAAGGGGGATATGGGGAAGGGGGGTTATGGGGAAGGGGATATGGGGGAAAGGGGATATGGAGGAAGGGGGGATATGGGGGAAAGGGGGGATTTCCAATGCGGGTTTGAGACCTTCACTCTGCCCAATCAGTAATGGAGGGAGGAAGGTCTGGCCTCTATTGTTGTTGGCCTTGTCCTCGTTCCGGGTCATGGCCAGTGCCAGGGGGTCCAGCAAATGCAAACTTTGTTCACAGTTTGCAGGATCATTTGGACTTTGGTTTTCCAGACTTCTAAGTGAGTAAATATTATTTTGAGTTCTGCTGTCTCCAAACTTTGGCAGTGGGCAGAGGTGGTGTGGGAACGGTAGCGTTTTGCGCAAGAAACAATGGCGCAAAACGGCTACCGATTCCCTGTTTTGCTGGCGGCTAGGATGCCGGCAGCTTGTGACCACGCTGTGCTACATGGCAGAGACCGTTTGCCCACCTGGCCCGCCAACTAGTGCCCCCACTTTGGCCGGCTCGCGTGCCCCGGACAACCCCCCACAGTGCCTCTCAGCCCCGAATAATGTCCTCCCTTGCTCGCGAATTGGCCCTCCCCCGACTGGCGGCGCTGGACTGAGCCTGCAGCCGCCACGCCGAGTTCCTGACAGGATGGGACCACACGCGACCCATGCCATCAGGAAGTCGGATGGTCGGGCCTCACGCAATGCCCTGAGGCCATCAATATGCCGCTTTGAAGGGGGCGGAGCATCGCGAAAACGGTACCGCCTCCGATTTGATCGGGTGCTCTGATTCTCCGCCCGATCGGCGAACGTGATTTTGGCGTCGGCGACCGGAGAACCCAGCCCGTGCTCTGGACAAGGGGCTGAAACCTCCGCCGTTGGGATTCTCCGTTTTGCCGGCAGCCCAAGTGTTTCCCGGCGCCGTGCGGCTGCCCCACAATGGGAAACTCCATTGACCAGCCGGCAAAACGGAGAATCCCGATGGCATGCAGCAAAAATCTGGGGCTGGATTCTCTGCTCCCCGAGGGCAAAATCGCATTCGGCAATGCGGCGGAGAATCTAAAAAATGGCGCCACCCCCCGATTTCGGAGTAAAAACAGATTCTCCGGCCGATCGCCGATGTCGGCGTCAGCAATCGGAGAATTCTGCCCCTTCCCAGCCCATTAATAGGATGCAATGGATCTTAATATCCCATTTGCATTCTCGCACTGGCACAGGACACAAAGCTCGATGCCGCTGCCAACAGAGGACCGGAGCATCGGAACGGAATCGTCACCCGATGCTGACCCTGGGCTGGATTCTCTGATACTAGAGCTATGTCCCCGTGCTGGCGTGCGAACGGTGGAGTTTTATGCCAGAAAAACTGGCGCAAAACGGCCATCGATTCCCCGTTTTGCTTGGGGATGGCAGGATCACAGCGTAGAGCAGCCAGCTCCAGCTGCTGATATGCCCTGGAGAATTGCCGGGTCCGTGGCCACGCTTGCGCATGGCGGCGGCCTGCAGCAGCCGCTTCGTGCCAAATGATGGACGCAGGTCGCGAGCCTGGCCCATGCAAAATAGTGCCCCCCCCTTTGGCCGGCTCACCGCCCCCACAGGCCCCCCAGGCCTCAATAATGTGACCTCTGCCCGTAGATCGGCCCTTCCCCGACCATGAAGGCGCTGGACTGAGTCCGCAGCCACCACGCTGATTCCCGATGGGAACTCGGCCGGTCGGGAGCGGAGTATTGTGGGGTGGACAGGCCTCAGGCAATGCCCTGAGGCCATTGATACATGTCGCCGCGTACTCCCTGAGGTTTTGGAGGGGGCGGAGCATCGCGTAAGCGGCGCCACCCCCGATTTGGTCAGAAACTTGGATTCTCCGGCTGTTCGCTGAATGCGATTTTGGCGTCGGCAACCGGAGAACCCAGTCCCCCGTTATTGCTAGACACTGGATTCTCTGCCCAATCGCAAATCGTTCTCCCAGCATCGGGAAACGCAGAATCCAGTCCAGTAATTTGCTGGATGTAAGTTTGAAGCAATGGGGCCTGAAAGAAAGCCAGAAAGGTCAAAGTGAAACCAAAGAGAAAATGCTGGAAAATCTCAGCAGGTCTGGCAGCATCTATAGGGAGAGAAAAGAGCTCACGTTTCGAGTCCAGGTGACCCTTTGTCAAAGGTAAAAGTGAAATGGATCCTCAATTGCCACAGCCTTTATTGTGGATTGCACAACTTTCAATCTGTAACATTAAAATTGGCGAATATTGAAATTGGCAGCAATAATTAAATCCTGCACAGATATAGGTACATTTTGTAAAATGTCATAATGAGTTTATGGGGAAGGGGGGCATTAGATATGTACTATCTATGGTGGGGGTATAAAACAATGTAAAAAAAAAGTTTAATTTTTAAGGAACTAAGACTGCACAAAGGGACACTTGAAATGTGTCTAATGTCAAATTGACACAGGACCAGATAGGTGAAATACCCATAATTATCAGCACCTTGTAAGACATGACAGTCCAGTTGAGTGATGAAGAGTTCTCAATCAAGGCGGTTAATTGGAGTGAGGATACAGGACAACCATGGTGACATTGATTGGAACAGGTTCGAACGGCTACATCTCTATTACGATAAGTATGTCTGATGTGTACTGCAGCAACTCACTAAGCCTACCTTGGCAGCACATTTCTAACTTGCAAGGCTTTCAGAAAGGGCAACAATATCATTGAAACATCATAATTTCCCCCCAAGCCATGTACCATCCTTACTTGTCCACGTACTTCCCTTCCTTCATACTAATAGGTCAAAATCTAAGAATTCCCAAAGCAAACACTATCATGGAAGCACCATCAATATAAGGATTGCAGAAATCATGGAGATGGCCACGCACCTTCCAAAGGAATGGGAAAGAAATGCCACTCTGCAATAATGCCCAATCCAGTGATTAAATAATTAAAAGCAATAATACTGTTATTTTAATAACATTTGCAGAACATGAGTGTCATTCTCCGAGCCTCCGCCGGGTTGGAGAATCGCCGGGGGCTGCCGTGAATCCCGCCCCCGCCGGTTGCCGAAGTCTCCGGTACCGGATATTCGGCGGGGGCGGGAATCGGGCCGTGCCGGTTGGTGGCCCCGCCCCCGCTGGATTCTCCAGCCCGGGTGGGCCGAAGTCGGGGCCCACCGATCCGCGGGCGGGCCTGTGCCGTGGGGGCACTCTTTCCCTTCCGCCTCCGCCACGGTCTTCACCATGGCGGAGGCGGAAGAGACTCCCTCCACTGCGCATGCGCGGGAAACTGTCAGCGGCCGCTGACGCTCCCGCGCATGCGCCGCCCCGATATGTCATTTCCGCGCCAGCTGGCGGGGCAACGAAGGCCGTTTCCGCCAGCTGGCGGGGCAGAAATCCCTCCGGCGTCGGCCTAGCCCCTCAATGTTGGGGCTCGGCCACCAAAGATGCGGAGCATTCCGCAACTTTGGGGCGGCGCGATGCCCGTCTGATTGGCGCCGTTTTGGGCGCCAGTCGGCGGACATCGCGCTGTTTGGGGAGAATTTCGCCCATATCTTCTTTCCAGTTTGCAGATTCCATGCCCTTTCCTGCAATATTGTGATCATCATTTGTTATCCCACAGGCAAACAGAATTAATTCAATAAACTCCATAAAATTGCAATAATTTGCACCTTGAAAAAATTATGACCTTTCAATCTTTGTTAAAAATTTTTTAAGGAATATTATTTTTGTTGATGGCAAGAAGTTAAGAGTTATGATACTAATGTAAGTTTGATTAATTTCTTTCAAACTTAGTGGGTGGGATTCTCCGACCACCCGCCAGGTCGGAGAATCGCCAAGGGGCGGCGTGAATCCCGCCCCCGCCGGCTGCCGAATTCTCCGGCACCGGGGTTTTGGTGGGGGCGGGAATCGCGGGGCACCGGTCGGTGGGGGGGTTGGAGAATCCCGCCCAAGTGTCCCACTTGCTCCAACATTTAGGCGGGGTTCTCCGCGAACCGGAGGGGCGGGCCACTCCGGCGCCGAGGAGTGGTGTGAACCACTCTGGCTTTGGGCCAACTGGAAGGTGCGAATCCTCCACACCTTCAGGGGCTAGGCCGGCGCCGGAGTGTTTGGCTCCATGCCAGCCGGTGCGGAAGGGCTTGGCGCCACTCCAACTGGCACCGAAGGGCCTCCGCTGGCCGGCGCGGGTTGGCGCATGCGCGGGAGCGCTAGTGTGTGCTGGCATCATCCCAACGCATGCGCAGGGGTGTTCTTCTCCGCACCAGCCATGGCAGAGGTTGACAGCGGCCATTGCGGAGGGAAGCAGTGCTCCCACGGCACAGGCCCGCCCGCGGATTGGTGGGCCCCGATCGTGGGCCAGGCCACAATGGGGGCACCATCCGGGGCCAGATCCCCCCCCCCCCCCCCCCCCCCGAGGACTCTGAAAGCCGCCCGTGGAGCCAGGTCCCGCCGGTAAGGACCTGTTGTGATTTACGCCGGCGGGAGCGGCCGAAAACGGGCGGCTACTCGGCCCATCGCAGGCCGGATAATCACCGGGGGGGCCGCTGCCAACGGCCCCCGACCAGCGCGGCGCGATTCTCGCCCCTGCCAAAACCCCGGCGCCGGAGAATTCGGCAGCCGCCGGAGACGGGATTCACGCCGCCCCCCAGCGATTCTCCGACGGCGGGGGGCCGGAGAATCCCACCCCTAACCTTTCCTTCATATTGGTCTCTGTTGTCAGGAAGTACTAGATAAATTGTTCTTCAATCAATCACAGGTGCGGATCATGTGATTCTAAGGAAGTGTAAATGTCATCAGTGGCCTTCTTCAATTAAACAAAAATAAATGCCACGAGGCTCGGAATTACTGCTTATGATATTTGCACTTGTATGATATAATAAACAGAAAACAGCATTGAGTTGGTAATTTTTTTTGCAGGGGAACTGGTTGAATTTGTTCATGTCAGTGCAGTGATATACGATAGCATTGAAATTGCTTTCAGTGCATTTTCATGCCCACAATGGATTTTGCACTTAGAGATGAACCCAGTCACATGGTCCAAAAGAAGACCTCAAATTTTGGCAACTTCATCATGAGAATAATACAATTGGAGTGCCAGAACTACCACCTGATGGATATGGGGGTGGTTTGGGGTGAGGTGGGGGGGGAGGGTAAATTCCTCATGTGCCTCATGAGATTTACAGGCAGACTGCACCTCTGCTGTCAAGCATCCATGGACGATGGCAGCCAGAGGAGAAGCTACAGGACCAAGCGCCGAGTGGAGACCGTTCAGGAATCTCACTCCACACAAACCAAAAGGGTTTTTGTCATAATATCCACTCATGTATATAATGAGATGCAGACAGGCAGTGATTGACACACAGGATGACTAGGAAGCATACAACACAGCACAGCCAATCACCAGACAGGACACTACCACTATAAAGCCAGAGGACACTAGGTTTTCTGCTCTCTCGGGACCCAGCTACTGAGACAGTCAGAGTCCACGAGTTAGCAAGCACAAACACCATGCGGTAGCTAGTAAGTCTGGTCAGACTACTACAAGGTCACTAGTCAGATCAATATAGTATCGACCCACAGCTGAATATGTACAGCAGTTCATCTAGTTGAATAAAACAGTATTGGATCTTCTCCTGTGTTAGACGTCTGTTTCTAACTTCCCTGCATCGAGTGCAGTCAACATCGAACCAACTTGCCTAACACATCATGGTACCAGAGTGATATTGATCTTGATGGACCTACCTCGAGTGAATCAGCATTGACCAGCAAGCAGCCATCCAGCGAAATGGAAAACATCCAGCCTCCTCCCCAACTCCGCATCTCCGGCAACCTCGGCGCCAACTGGAAAATCTTCAAGCAAAGGTTCCTCTTGTACATCGAGGCCTCCGAACTCGAGGCAGAATCGGATGCCAGGGAGATCGTGCTATTTCTCTCCACTGCGGGGGACCACGCCATCCATATCTACAATTCGCTTACGTTCGCCAACGGCGAAAACAAAACAAAATTCAAAACAGTCCTGCTGAAGTTTGACAGCCACTGCGACATTGAGGTGAAAGAGAGCTTTGAACGGTACATCTTCCAGCAGAGGCTTCAGGGTAAGGATGAATCTTTGCAGTTCTTCTTGACCCATCTCCGCATCCTAGCACAGTCATGTAACTATGACTCGACGGCTGATTCCATGATCTGGGATCAGATCATTTTCGGGGTCCACTCCAACTCCCTGCGCAGCAGCTCCTGAAAGTCAAACAGTTGACCCTCTCTGTCGCTATTGAGACGTGCGTTGTCCATGAGCATGCCAAGAATCGTTACTCCCACATCAGGGCGGCAGAAACTGCAAAGCTGGCCTCCCACGAGGCAGAAAGGGTGCAGCCCATTGCACAGATGCGGGGCCTGAGCATCGAGGAGAGTGGCCGTTTTGCGCGTTTTCTCGGATCCCTGCGCATGCGCGCCACGACCGAGTGGACAACGAGACCGAAAACCCGACTGCGCAGGAGCGTACGTCAGCCGACCGCACTGCGCATGCGCGATGGCGCACGGATCGCGCTGACGTCAGCGGCATGGTGTGTCCGAATTGTGGCTCCGCCCACTTAAAGCGGCAATGTCTGGCAAGAGGATGCCGATGTCTCCAGTGCGGCAAGCTTGGCCACTACGCAGCGCTCTGCAGATCCGCTCCACCGCTCAGCAGCCAGCGATCCCAGCTGCGGCGCAGAAGTATCCGCTCAATACAGCAAGGCATACCAGATTCTGATCCCAACGGCCCAACGGACCCTGATGCTGACTGCCTCAAGTCTCCATATCGGGTGGGCATCATAACCACACATGAGCTGGCCTCCACCACACCTGTGCAACGCCTCTCGATCCTCAGTGTGGATCCCGATGATGATGGTGTGTTGTCCTCACAGTTAACAAGGCTCGCATCCGATTTAAACTGGACACTGGCGCGTCTGTGAACCTCATCACACAATCCGACCTCGACACAATCCGGGCCCGACCAAGTATTCTTCCACCGGCCTGCCAGCTCCTTGACTACAATGGCAATGCCATAGCTGCCCGTGGCTCGTGTCAACTAGGGGTATCCAACAAGGCGATCAAGGCAACGTTACGATTTGAAATCGTCAGGCCTGACAGGGTATCCCTGCTCGGTGCTCGCGCCTGCAAGCTCGTGAACCTGGCTCAGCGAGTCCACACCATGTTAACGTCACCGGCGACGGCCTCGCCCGATGGAAATTTGCAAGCCAACATAGACAACATTATCACACAGTACCACAGTGTATTCGATGGAATGGGCACACTCCCGTACCGATACAAAATACTGCTCTAGCCGAACGCCACCCCTGTAATCCATGCACCACGACGGGTGCCGGCGCCCCTCAAGGATCATCTAAAAAAGCAACTACAGGACTTCCAAGACCAGGGCATCATCTCGAAGGTCACGGAGCCAACAGACTGGGTCAGCTCCATGGTCTGCGCAAAGAAGCCATCA
Organism: Scyliorhinus torazame; assembly: GCF_047496885.1. Taxonomy (NCBI): domain Eukaryota; kingdom Metazoa; phylum Chordata; class Chondrichthyes; order Carcharhiniformes; family Scyliorhinidae; genus Scyliorhinus; species Scyliorhinus torazame. Next base: position 122,495,842 of record NC_092717.1, read on the forward strand.
GGGGAGCTCCGCATTTGCATTGATCCCAAGGATCTAAACCGCAACATCATGCGGGAGCACGACCCGATCCCGAAGCGTGAAAAGTTAACCAGTGAGATGGCTCATGCCAAATTCTTCACTAAGCTGGACGCCTCCCGGGTTCTTGTCAAACACAGCTGGACACGTCCAGTCGCAAACTGTGCACGTTCAACACCCCGTTCGGCCGCTACTGTTACAACTGCATACTCTCAATCTCTCTATTAACCTGTGCCAATTTTAAAGGATTAAGTCTGTATGGATGTTGTTTGATAGGAACAGCATTTCCCACATCTACATCATATATAGACATTTTAGTACTTCCCAATTTATCTCTACAAGCTTGCCCATGTGATATCAATAACTTTTTCAGGTCAGTTTGTTTTTCCTCTGGAATGTAACTTAACAATTCATCCCAATTTTTAAGAACATCCTCATTTTCCAATTTAATTTGAGGTATGTCAAATTCACAGTCATCTGGATTTGGTTCGTCACTTTGAGTTAGATCATTAAAACCTCCTTTTTCTCTCCTTCCCTTTCAAAGTACCTTTTAAGCATATTCACATGACACACTCGGTGAGTCTACCTTCTATCTGGTGTTTTTACCACATAATTCACCTCACTTAATTTCCTTTCAATCTGATACGGTCCACAAAACCTAGCTTTTAAAGGCTCCCCTACCACTGGTAACAACACTAAAACTTTATCCCCACTGGCAAAACTACGAACTTTGGATCTCTTGTCCGCTACCCGTTTCATCACATTTTGTGCAACTTTCAAATGTTGTCTAGCCAATTCACCTGCTCTATTTAATCGTTCCCTAAAATTTGACATGTAATCCAATAGTGTAATTTCCGATTTCTCACCCACCAATTTTTCCTTAATCAATTTAAGTGGTCCTCTGACCGCATGACCAAAAATTAGATCAAAAGGACTAAAATTGGTAGACTCATTATGTGCATCCCTAATTGCAAACAATACGAATGGGATTCCTTTATCCCAATACTCTGGATAATCTTGACAATGCGCCCTCAACATTGTCTTTAATGTCTGATGCCACCTTTCTAACGCTCCCTGCGATTCTGGGTGGTACGCAGTTGATTTAAATTGTTTTATTCCTAAGCTAACCATAACTTCTTTGAATAACTTTGAAGTAAAATTCTTTGCTTGATCAGATTGAATTTCTGTGGGTAGTCCATATCTAGTAAAGAATTTAAGTAACTCCTCCACAATCCTTTTAGCTGTAATATTACGTACTGGAATGGCCTCTGGAAACCTAGTAGACACATCCATTACAGTCAAAAGATATTGATTACCACTTTTTGTTTTAGGAAGCGGTCCTACACAATCGATTAGGACCCTCGTAAAAAGTTCCTCAAATGCTGGAATGGGTATTAAGGGTGCTGGTTTTATCACTGCTTGAGGTTTCCTTATCACTTGACATGTGTGACATGATTGACAAAATTTAACTATATCTTTATGTAGTCCAGGCCAATAAAAATGTTTCTGGGTTTTAGCTTGAGTTTTCCTTATTCCCAAATGACCTCCCACTGGTACCTCATGTGCAACTTGCAACACCTCCTTTCTATACCCTACCGGCAATACTACTTGATGAACTTGTGCCCACTTTTCATCCGCCTGCATATGTAAAGGTCTCCATTTTCTCATCAAGACATCATTTTTACGGTAATAACACTCTGGTATACTCTCAGATTCCTCTTCCGTATATGCTTTCTGATATATCCGTTTTATTTCTACATCTTTCTGTTGTAACTGCCAATTTTCCTGAACTAAAAATATCCGCCTCATCCTCCACCTGTTCTTGTTCTTTTTCAACCATCTGATCAAAAATCGTTTCTGATAATTGCACTTCAACTTCATCTTCACTCTTTGATTTCTCCTCTTGTTTTAACCTGTGACTTTGCGACCTTGTTACTACACAATCCGGAAAAATCCCAGGATATTCGTCCTTCAACACTTCAGTTGTCTGATTTTCCACTGGCTTATCCACCACAGTAGGCATCACTCCCACCTGTGATCCAGCTATATCATTATCCAAGATAAACTGTATTCCTGGACAAGATAGTTTATCTGTTACCCCTACTACCACGTCACCACTCTTCACTGGACTTTCCAACCTTACCTTATATACTGGAAAGCTATTCCTCTCACCCTGAATTCCACATATCACCACCTTTTCTGGCAACATTCTTCCCAAACTACATAATTCCTCATCTCTTACCATTAAAGATTGACTAACCCCTGTATCTCTTAAAATTGTGACTTCTTTACCTGCTCCTCCTGATGCACATGAGTAAACTTTACCCACAGAAGTAAATTTTTAAAGACATCTGGCACCTTCTTAACAATTACTTCTTGAACAGGCTGTACAATCGTTTGCACCTCCTTCGCTTCCCTTGGGCTTTCCTTTACCACTCTAACAAATTCCACTGTCTTATCCTGTTTTACCACATCAGCCTTTCCAGGGCTTTTCTTTACATGGCCTAGTTTATTACAGTGAAAACATCTGAAACTTTTCATTTCTTTTCCACCCTCCCGGATTTATTTTTTAATCTGAGGTACACTCTCTTTATTGTCTCCCATCAGATCACCTTTACCTTTACCACTTGAGTATTTCTCATGTCCCCAGTTTTTATTCCTCACCGGCTGAAACTGATGTTGGAAACCAATCTTTGATTTATGAACTAATTCATAATCATCTGCCATTTCCACTGCTAATCTCGCAGTTTTAACCCTCTGTTCTTCCACATTAGTTCTCACTACATCAGGAATTGAATTTTTAAACTCCTCCAAAAGTATAATTTCTCTGAGAGCTTCATACGTTTGGTCTATTTGCAAAGCCCTTATCCACCTATCAAAATTACTCTGTTTGAGCCTTTCAAACGCCATGTGTGTTTGACCAAATTCTTTCCTTAAATTTCTAAACCTTTGTCTGTAAGCTTCAGGCACTCGCTCATATGCACTTAAGATGGATTTCTTCACCTCCTCATACGTTCCCGATACCTCCTCTGGTAGTGATGCAAACACTTCACTAGCTCTACCTACCAGCTTTGTTTGAATCAGTAACACCCACATATCCTGTGGCCATTTCATGTGTTTACCTACCTTCTCAAGTGAAATGTAAAAGGCTTCCACTTCCTTCTCGTCAAACCTTGGCAATGCTTGGACATATTTAAATAGATTCCCACCAAGCCTTCGGCTATGATGTTCTTTCTCACTATCCTCATCACTATCATCATCACTGTCATCCAACTGTACGTTTCCCTTTACATCTGCCAATTTTAACTGATTGTCATGTTTCATGGCCATTTTCTGAAGTTCAAACTCCCTCTCTTTATCTTCTTCCCTGATCTGTATCTCCCTTTCTTTTCCTTTTTGTTCTGCTAAGGCTATTCTTTTTCTGCTAAGGCTATTCTTTCTTTTCTCCTTTCTTCTCTGTCCTTTTCTTTTTCCTCTCTCTCCCTTTCTCTTTCTTTTTCCTCTCTCTCACTCTCTTATGCCAGCCGCTTTAATTCCTTCTCATATTCCATTTATTTAATTTGCAACTGGCTGACCTGACCTGAGCTCCACCCACTCTCTGACATCACTGTTTCTTTAAAGGTACATTGCTTAAACATCCATGTCTTAAAGGTACTCTCACATGACAATAGGCTCCAGCTCAACAGGGCCAAGAGCTCATTTGGTCAATCTGATATAAAGTTTCTAGGCGACCACATCTCGCGGCAGGGCGTGCGGCCAGACGCCGACAAGGTCTTGGCGATCAACGCCATGAAGACCCCGGAGGACAAGAAGGCGGTCCTCCGCTTCCTCGGGGTGGTCAACCTTCTCGGGAAATGCATTCCCAATATGGCATCCCACACCGCGGCCCTCCGCCATCTCGTCAAGAAGTCAACGGAATTCCAGTGGCTGCCCACACATGAAGCGGAATGGCGTGAGCTGAAGGCGAAGCTCACCACAGCCCCAGTTCTAGCATTCTTCGACCCAACGAAGGAAACCAAGATATCAACTGATGCAAGCCAGGACGGCATTGGGGCGGTGCTCCTCCAGCGAGCTGACTCCTCGTCCAGGACTCCAGTGGCATATGCCTCCAGGGCCATGACGCCCACTGAGCAGCGGTATGCCCAGATCGAAAAGGAGTGTCTGGGTCTCCTGACAGGAATAGTCAAGTTTCATGACTATGTTTACGGCCTGCCAAAATTCATGGTGGAAACGGACTACAGGCCTCTAGTCCACATAATGCAGAAGGATTTAAATGACATGACACCTCGGTTACAGCGAATTCTTCTTCGACTCTGCCGCTATGACTTTGAACTTGTCTACACGCCAGGCAAAGAGCTGATCATTGCGGATGCCCTATCCCGGTCCATCACCACACCGTGTGAACAAGGTGACTTAATCTGCCACATAGAAGCGCAGGTGCAATTGTGTGACACCAACCTCCCAGCCTCTGACGAACGGGTGGCCCAAATTTGTGAGGAAACGGCCAAGGTTCCTTTACTGCAGCGTGTGATGCAGCACCTTACCGGTGGCTGGATAAGGGACAATGTCCCCAATTCTTTAATGTTAAAGACGAGCTGACGGTTGTGGAGGGAATCCTTCTGAAACTCGACAGGATTGTTATTCCTCAGAGCATGCGGACTATGGTGCTGGGTCAACTCCATGAGGGTCACCTTGGAGTCGAGAAATGCCGATGCAGAGCTCGGGAGGCGGTTTACTGGCCGGGCATTAACCAGGATGTTGCCAACACGGTCCTCAACTGCCCCACCTGTCAGAAGTTTCAACCTGCTCAACCCAACGAAACACTGCAACAGCACGACATTGTGACCTCTCCGTGGTCCAAAGTAGGTGCAGACTTTTTCACGCCAAGGAGCGTGACTACGTACTCCTGGTCGACTACTTCTCCAGTTACCCAGATGTGGTGAAACTGTCTGACCTCACGTCGAAGGCGGTCATGAAATCCTGCAAAGAAACGTTTGCCAGGCATGGGATGCTGTGCAAACCTGCAGACTCAGGCTCCGACTTCAACCTGGCGATGCTGGCATACAGGGCAACCTCACTGTCCACTGAGTTGTCTCCAGCGCAGATGCTCATGAATCGCACTCTGAGGACCACAGTTCCAGCCATCCATGTTCCAGACTTTGACCACCTCACGGTACTTCAAAAAGTGCAGCAGTCCCGGGCCCAACAGAAGGCCACATATGATGCTCATGCCACGGATTTACCTGAGCTGGCTCCAGCCGATCATGTTCGTGTCCAGTTGCCTGAGGGCGGTTAGTCAGCCACAGCTGTTGTTGTCAAACAAGTTGCCCCGATGTCTTTCATTGTTCGCATGGCTGATGGCTCCCTGCTACGGCGCAACAGACGGGCATTGCGAAGAGTTCCACGCCCACCACCTGACCGCAGTGCTCCGCCGGCTATCATGCTTCCTCCGGACGTACCCTGCCACGAGGCCACCCATCTGCCAGCGATCCTGCCGGCCCACGTGACCACCGCAATGGCAGCGATCCCACCTCTCCACGTGCAGGCGGCTCCTGATCCACATCAACAAGAATTCATTGCCCGCCACAAAGACTGAATCTGTAGACCCCTCACACCAATTTGATAGAGCATTGAGGCAGGTTGTAACAGTGTCAGCAGTTTTTCTCAAAGATCTGCCTTTCCATTGGATATTCAGGACATCGATGGTCACAATGAAAGAAAACATTTTAAAGGAACCTCTGTTGGGAGGGTTGAGAGTAAATATAGATTTGTGCACATCTGGGACTGCGCCACATCACCTATTCACTTGTGTCACATCATTCAATAACTGATCATCTAAGGGCTGATTTAGCACACTCGGCTAAATCGCTGGCTTTTAAAGCAGACCAAGACCAGCAGCATGGTTCGATTCCCGTACCAGCCTCCCCGAACAGGCGCCGGAATGTAGCGACTAGGGACTTTTCACAGTAACTTCATTGAAGCCTACTTGTGACAATAAGCGATTTTCATTTCATCTCCTTCTGGGGCTGGGCCAGCTTCCTCTGTGTCGGTGCCACATCGGCCAGCAACAGGAGAATGCCACCGACGTTCCCAGACATGACCTGCCGTGACAGGGCCATGCTCAGAAGTGTCGCTGCAATGTCCAGGTGGGCTCTGGCACATGGCTGCTGTGAGGCGGCAACCCTGTCCTGGGCCTCAGCCACCGCCTGCACAGAATGCCCAGGGCTTGGACATGCTGATCCATAGCCAAAACCATCGCCCCCAATACCTCCATTGCGGGTACCACACGTGTGGTGTTGGCCTGGATGGCACAAATGGTCGGCACAACCTCCTGCTACTGAAAGCGGTTGGACTCCTCCACCTGCCCCTGCAGGTACTGGATGCTCCCCGACAACTTCTCATGTAGCCCCTGACTCTGCGACTGCATCTCCACAATCGCTGGGACTGTCTATTCCAGAAGCCAGAAACTCGTGTGGACGGCAGCTTCCTGCTTCCTGCTAATGAGCTGTTGTCTCCTCACAAACTGTGCTGATGCCCCAAGGAGTTTGGAAGTAGCCTGAAATAAAGACGTTGAGTGTCACAAAGAACTTAGGCTCCAACTCTCAGTCCAGCAGGTGCCACAAGTCCCCCTGGTGAAATGAAGTTGCTGTTCACACTGTTTCTCTGCTGGATCAGATATGATATTCTATTGCTGATAGCCCATACCTCATACCCACTTGCAGCTGATTCAGGCATTTGCTGTCTTCCTTGCTGCTGTTCCTCCTCCTCCTCATTTGGGAGCATCATGCAACAAGAAAGTTCAGGGAAACTATGGAAACTGTCCAAAAATGGACTCTGTGAAACTATTTAACAGTCAATCAATAGCCAAAATAGACACAGTTTGATCCAAAGGCACCACAGCAGCCTAATGTGACTAATCAGAGATTTATTTTGAGAGAGGTGAGGATCCTTTTAAACCACTTCTTGAAGGAGGTGAGTAGCCATTTTGACTGCTCCCCCAGTGCTCGGCAGGAGGGAATGGGGTGGTGGGTGGGGGGGGGGGGGGGGGGGGGGGGGCTGGCCGGGGGGAGGGGGGGCCTGAATGCACCTGGTTGTGCTGCTGTTGGTTTTGTAAATAAAAGGAATTCTGGTGAAGGCACTTCTGCCTCAGTGGACTTATTACAGCCACCATCAGTGGGGGGCCGGCCCTGGGTAGGGGTGGGGGGAATGAGGGGCTCTGAGGTACCCTCAATAATGACGCTTAGAAATTAAACTGTAAAGAAGGCTTTATTAGACTAATAACTATGCTACAGCTATGGACGAGAGCTGACTCTATACAGACCATGAGGCAGGCCTTTATGTATGGCTCCCAGATGGGCGGAGCCAGAGGCGGAGTCCCCAGGGTTCCAAGCCCGGTCTTAAAGGGGACATCACCTTACATGATGATAAGGCAGTAACCGTTCATCACATTCACCCCCTGTTTAAAAAGGAGTCCGGCGGGGGTGAAGTGCCATCATAGGTCCATCCGTCTCGGTGACCGGATCGTCCTCCTCGACCTCCTCAATTCGGGCGGTGGTGCGGCGGGCACGGACGTCCCGGTTGAGGGAACATCCGGGAGCACAGCGGTCGGAGCTTCGGTCCGGGTCGGGGCAGAGGAACTAGGCAGGGCCGGGGGTAGCGGAGCCGGCGGGGTGTGTAAAGGGGGGGCGCATGGTAGGAGCTCACCAACGGGTGGTAGGGCCGGAAGGGGGTGTGTTGTAGGGGGCGACGGGTCCTGCAGGTGAGCGGCGTGGGAAGGGGCGTCTGTGGTGGAGGATCCAGCGGGCGCCAGATCCCGGAGGGAAACCGTATCTTGCCTGCCGTCGGAGTACTCCACGTAGGCGTAACTGGGGTTGGCGTGGAGCAGTCGGACCTTTTCAACTAGGGGGTCCGTTTTATGGCTCCTCGCGTGCCTCCGGAGAAGAACAGGTCCCGGAGCCATCAGCCAAGGTGGAAGCGAGACCCCGGAGGTAGACTTCCTGGGGAAGAGAAACAATCGGTCGTGAGGGGTCTCATTCGTGGCCGTGCAGAGGAGTGACCTAATGGAGTGTAGGACATCAGGTAGGACCGCCTGCCAGCGGGTGGTTGGGAGATTTCTCGACCGCAGGGCTAGAAGGACAGCCTTCCACACGGTCGCGTTCTCCCTCTCCACCTGCCCGTTTCCCCGTGGGTTATAACTGGTCGTTCTGCTCGAGGCGATGCCTTTGCTGAGCAGATACTGACGCGGTTCATCGCTCATGAACGATGTACCCCGGTCGCTGTGGATATAAGCAGGGAAACCGAACAGGGTGAAGATGCTGTGTAGTGCCTTAATCACCGTGGCTGAGGTCATGTCGGTGCAGGGAATGGCGAATGGGAAACGGGAGAACTCATCGATATACGGTGAGGAAATAGGCATAACGGTTGGTGGACGGGAGGGGCCCCTTGAAGTCCACGCTCAGTCGCTCAAAGGGGCCCGAGGCCTTCACGAGCTGAACCTTGTCTGGCCGATAGAAGTGCGGTTTGCACTCCGCACAGACCTGGCAGGCCCTGACCATGGCCTTGACCTCCTTGGTTGAGTAAGGTAGGTTGCGGGACTTGATGAAATGGACGAGCCGGGTAACCCCCGGGTGGCAGAGGTCATTGTGGATGGCTTGCAGGCGGTCCTCCTGCGCGTTGGCGCATGTGCCGCGGGACAGGGCACCTGGGGGCTCGTTGAGCTCCCCTGGATGATACTTGATATCGTACGAGTAGGTGGAGAGTTCGATCCTCCACCTCAAAATTTTATTGTTTTTTATTTTGCCCCGTTGTGCGTTATCGAACATATAGGCGACCGACCGTTGGTCGGTGACGAGTGTAAACCTCCTACCGGCGAGGTAGTGTCTCCAGCACCGCACAGCCTCCACAATGGCTTGTGCCTCCTTTTTGACTGCAGAGTGTCGAATCTCGGAGGCGGTGAGGGTTCAGGAGAAGAACGCGACTGGTCTGCCTGCCTGATTGAGGGTAGCAGCTAGGGCGATGTCTGATGCATCGCTCTCTACCTGAAAAGGGATGGTTTCGTCCACCGCGTGCATGGCGGCCTTGATGATGTCGGCCTTGATGCGGTTGAAGGCCAATAAAGCCTCAGCCGAGAGGGGAAAAGTGGTGGTCTTTAGGAGTGGGCGGGCTTTGTCCGCATACTTGGGGACCCACTGGGCGTAATAGGAGAAAAGCCCCAAGTACCGTTTGAGGGCCTTGAGGCTGCGGGGGAGAGGAAGTTCCTTAAGGGGGCACATGCAGTCGGGGTCGGGACCTAGGACCCCGTCTTCCACGACATAGCCGAGGATGGCCAGCCGGGTGGTGTGGAAAACGCATTTGCCCTCGTTATAGGTCAGGTTAAGGGCTCGGGCGGTCTGGAGGAACTTTTTGAGGTTAGCGCCATGGTCCTGCTGATCATGGCCGCAGATGGTGACATTGTCCAAGTACGGGTATGTAGCCCGCAAACCGTACTGGTCCACCATTTAGTCCATCGCCCATTGAAAGACGGAGACCCCATTTGTGACACCAAAGGGGACCCTGAGGAAGTGGAAGAGCCGGCCGGCTGCTTCGAAGGCAGTATAGGGGCGGTCTTTTGGTCGGATGGGGAGCTGGTGGTAGGTAGATTTGAGGTCGACCGTGGAAAAGACTCGGTATTGGGCGATCCGATTTACCATTTCCGCGATGCGAGGAAGGGGGTATGCATCAAGCTGCGTGAATCGGTTTATGGTCTGGCTATAATCCACGACCATCCGTTTCTTCTCCCCGGACCGGACTACCACCACTTGCGCTCTCCAAGGGCTGTTGCTAGCCTCGATGACCCTCTCTCCCAGTAAACGCTGGACCTCTGACTTGATAAAAGCCATATCTTGGGCACTGTAGCGCCGGCTCCTGGTGGCGACGGGCTTACAGTCGGGAGTGAGGTTAGCGAATAGCGAGGGGGGTGCGACTTTCAGTGTCGCAAGGCAGCACACCGTGAGCGGGGGGGCAAGGGTCCGCCGAACTTCAGTGTCAGGCTTCGGTGGCTGCACTGGAAATCCAGTCTGAGCAGCAGGGGGGCACAGAGGTGAGGGAGGATATAACATTTGAAACGGGTGTATTTGGCACCCTGGATCGAGAGATCCGCAATACAGTACCCCGTGATTTGTACCGAGTGGGACCCAGATGCGAGGGCTATGGTTTGGGATGCGGGATGGGTGCGTAGGGAGCGGCGCCTTACCGTTTCAGGGTGGATAAAGCTCTCCGTGCTCCCGGAGTCGAAGAGGCATGCAGTGTCGTGCCCATTGACTTGGACCTGCATCATGGAGTTCTGCAGGTGTTTTGGCCGAGTTTGATCGAGGGTGATCGCACCCAGTCGCGGGTAGTCGGAGTCGTCAGCCGAGTCGGACTCGTAAAATGGCCGCTGCCGTCGGTCGCATGTGTCGCGTCGAGAAGATGGCCGCCGACCAGATGGCCGCTCCCATGATTCGCACAAGGCTGATGACGCGTCAGAAGAAGGTGTGTCGGGTCGGTGCGCAGCAGCATTGCGAGGCCTGCGGGCCTGAGAGCCTGATTTTCGGGCTGGCTGTTCTTTGTTTTTCTGGCCCCTGGGTCTGGCCAGGCAGACCCTCGCAAAGTGCCCTTTCTTCCTGCAGTCGCTGCAGATCGCAGAGCGGGCTGGGCAGCGTGGGCGTGGGTGCTGGCCCTGCCCGCAGAAGTAGCAAGGTGTGCCCCCATGGTGAGCGGGTCGCCACGTGGCTCAGGCCTGTAATGCGGGTGAGTCTGAGGAAGTCCGGGGGGGGCTGGCAGAGTCCGCGGGGTACGTACCTAAGTTATGTCGGGCCACCTCCAGCGAGGAGGCGAGCGTTAGCGCCTCCTAGAGGTCTTTTTCCCCGTTTTCGAGCAGCCGCTGCCGATTGTAGGTCGAGCGGATTCCGGACACGAAAGCATCCCTGATGTGCAGGTTCATATGGACTTCCCCTGTCACATCCTGATGGTCACAGTCCCTGGCAAGCGCGGTGAGTTTCTCAACAAACTCGTCGAGCGATTCCCCCGAGTGCTGCCGGCAGGTAGAGAGCAGATGCCGGGCGTGCATCTCATTGACGGGTTTGACAAACCGCTTGCGGAGCAACTCAATCGCTTCCTCATAAGTCATCGCCTTTTCGAGCGTGGCGGAGATTCTGTGACTCACCCGGGCGTGGAGTAGACGCAGCTTGCGTGGCCCTAGGATGGGAATTTCTGCGGAGTCCAGGGAGGCCTCGAAGCACCGCAGCCAGTATTTAAAAATTTCCTTTGCCTCCGGCGTTCGTGCTTCCAGATTGAGCTTCTCTGGTTTTAGGCCTGCGTCCATCCTGAATCTAGTTTCGTCTAATAAATTGAGGTACCCTCAATAATGACGCTTAGAGATTAAACTGCAAAGAAGGCTTTATTAGACTAATAACTATGCTACAGCTATGGACGAGAGCTGACTGCTATACAGACCATGAGGCAGGCCTTTATGAATGGCTCCCAGATGGGCGGAGCCAGAGGCGGAGTCCCCAGGGTTCCAAGTCCGATCTTAAAGGGGACATCACCTTACATGATGATAAGGCAGTAACCGTTCATCACAGGCTCAGTGTCCATGGATCTGACATTCCCCCCCCCCCCCCCCAGATCGTGTATACCCACAATGGGGGCAACTCCAGCTGCTGCCTGTCCGCCCCTTATGCCTGTCCGTCCCATCGAACACCTCCAGCACAGAGCCCCGTCTGTGGTAAAAAGGTGAAGGCTACTTTAACTCCCACTGACCGTGGTGGCCTCTGGTACATCGCTGAAGGCTATCGCGAATAGGGAATTGGCAACGTAAGCAACGTGAGCACTTCACAGCTCCCTAGTGGATTCCCATGGCTAAACGTGTCATGTGTACAGATGGGTGTTGCTGTCTAGAATCCCGATCGTGAGGCCTCGGCACTTCGCCTGAACGCTGGAGGCATCAATAGCACTGAGGCAGGAGCCAACATCAAAAGCTCAAGAGCTGGCTTCAACTTGGGGACATCCGTGCGACCAGAGGGTGGGTGTGTGGATTGGGAAAGGAACCTGCACCTGGTCCAATTAATGTTCCCAGTGGGGGTCTGGGGTATGGTGCCCAGGGGCCCCTGCTGTGGTCAGGGGTGCACATGCAGGGTGGGGTATCACAGCACCTCCAGTTTGTTGGAAAGCACCCTGAGAGATGGCAGGGAATGTAAGGGTGGCGGAGGCCTGGGGCACCCAAGGATAATGGTGTGGAAGCCAGAACAGGTTGTCGGTCCCTCACCTTCTCCAATTCCTTACAGATATCACGTGGGGCAGGATTGTCCCGCACTTGGTGGGATGGCCCGACGCCAGCTCCAAGAGCGGCGCGAACCACTCCGGCGTCGGGTCGCCCGGAAGTTGCGGAATCCTCCGCACTTCCGGGGGCTACACTGGCGCTGGAGGGGTTGGCGCCTAGCCACCGGCGCTGAAGGGCCACCGCCGGCCGGCGCGAGTTGGAGGGCAGCCGGGAGAGGGGAATGCCAGCCGGAATGACATGACAGAGTCTTCACTTGTCTCGCATGTAACCTGTTTTAATGGTGAACAATCATCATCCTAACTGTCCCTAGTTACTGATGGTGCCGCCTCCCCACACCACACTGCCCACTCAGTGATTCTGGATCTGACAAGATCTCCATGCTCTACTGTTACATCTAGGTGTGTCATGTCCCCAGGATGCACATCAAAGATGGAGGCAGCCTGCAGTTTACCACGCCCTGTGACCTTTGATGCTCCTGCTGGACGTCTTTTGGCAGGCTTGGGACTTGAGGGCTGTGGTAATACCAGGTATTGCGGTACCTGAGAGGTGGATGACCATTGGTTAGACCCAGGAGTCTACCATTGGCTGATGTACATAGCTCCGCCCTGAGAGGTGGAGTATAAGAACCGATGCCATCCCAGCAGCCTTCACCTTCTGTATCGAAGCTGCTGGGGAAGAGTTCTAGCAGATTAAAGCCTATTAGTTATGACTCACCTTGTCTTGAGAGTAATTGATTGCGCATCAAGGGCTCCAGCCAACTTGCTGGATGCACATAACTCACCGTACCACCCTGTTCCACACACTGGTTCAAAGGCATGCTATTGTCAGGATTGAGGATTCAGGAGAGCTGGAGCCGACGTCGTTTCCCTGGGGAGGCTCCGGGACACCCTCCTGCACTCCCTCCTCACGGTCGGTGCTCGTAGGGTGCTGGGGGTCACCTTGGGATGGAGGTGCAGCTGGAGTGAGCTCCAGAGCCCCTGCATCATCTAGTTCTGCTAGACCTGGCGGCTCCTTATTGTCCATGTGTGACCGGGCTACATTCTGCAGTGCCTCGCCAAGGTCCACCTGTGTCTGGGACACTGTCCTCAGCGACTGAGACATGCACCGAAGCATCTCGGCATTGTTCACCTGAGACTGGGACATGCTCTGCAGCGCCACGCAGGTCCACTGTATCAGGGACACGTCTCCCAGTGACCGGGACATGCAGTCGAGGCCCTCAGCCATGGCCATCACTGACTGAGCAAAACCTTGGACACCACCTGTAATGCTGCTGACATCGTGCTCCAGGCTTTCCACTGCGGTCACCACCCTGGATTTGTTGGCCTCTGTGCCACGCATTGCCGGTGCCTTCTCCTGCGCCCGTAGCTTTTGGGACTCCTACAATTGGCTATGGACCCACTGGAGTGTTGCTCACATTCCCCTCTGAATCGCACGGCTGTATCTTGGCGTCTGCATCAGCTCTGGGATAATCTGGTCCAGAGGCTCGTTATCTGACTGGGATCCAGCTGGTTCCTGGATCCAGCAGACCTTCAACAGTCTCCCCTGGGCGTTGCTGCCTCCACCTGATATGCATCAACATCTGTGTGGTGCTCACCAGAATGTGGTCCAGAAGCCTGTCCACTACTTTCACCCACCGAGGTGTGTGTCTCTGTGCTGGTGGAGGGTGGGGATGAAAGACATAGCGCCTCGAACGTGGCATCCTCGGAGCCCTCTGTTGAGGTGTTTTCTTGGGTGGTAGGTGAAGGATCTACACTGCATGGAGATCCTGCAGGAGAAGGGACATGTGGTCAGTGGGAGGAGAGGGTCATTATGTCTGGCAAGAACAACAAATGTGTGAGAAGTCATCTGGGCCGGTGCCGGTGGATATTCACCTCTGTGGGGCAGGCCAATCTCGATAGCAGTGACTGATCCATCCTCAACCGCTCGCGAGATGTCCAGGGTCCGTTCCAAATAGGGGCAACCAGCTCGCCACCTGTCAGGGCCCTCTCCCACCAGTTATGGGCCAACTTTTCCTGCAGGTACAAAGAGAGGGCATTGTGACCCACATGCTTCATGCATCGCAGAACGGCGGTGCTATTTCAGGCGACAGACGTGGGCATTGCAGTTGGGCATGGGTGGGGTATGCTGGTGCTTGTCAGGGTTTTCTAGGGCACATGTGCAGTATTCTTCTAGGGAGGGGCTGGGGGGCTGGTGCATTGCCAACCGCAGGGTGGTTGGAGAGGGGGCAGTGGCAGGCAGTACCGGTGCCAGGGGGGGCAATGCTAACTTACCTGTGCGGCCCGGTAGAGGTCGTTGAGCTTCTTGCGGCATTGAGTGGTGGTCCTCCTTGTGACACTCCCCATGCTGTCAGCTGCTACCACTATCTCCCAGGCGGCATTGGCTGCCCTGTGGCTGACCCTCCAATCTCCTCAGGGTAACAGGGTATCCTGTCTGGACTCCACCGCGTCCAACAGTCTGGCCATGTCAGCATCTCCGAATCGTGGAGCGGGTCTGCGCAGTGGCATGGCTGCGAGCTGTCTGCGGTTTGCTCTGCGGGTTTGGTTTAAGAGTGCTCCCCGTGTTAGCGGGAAGCTGCAGTGTGCGGTCCAGGCGAATCAGCTGGCGGGACAGTTATTTCTGACGTGAAGCTCGTGGGGCATCATTACTGGCCCTAATTGGTGTTAGATATTGGTAGCGGTCTCGCCTGGTCAGCCGTCGGGAAGCACCTGGCAATTCCCACTCGCTACCACACTTGGAAACTTTTCTGTTATTTTTTTAAAATTTAGAATACCCAATTATTTTTTTCCAATTGTGGAGCAATTTAGCGTGGCCAATCCACCTACCCTGTACATCTTTGGGTTGTGGGGGTGAGCCCCACGCAGACACGGGGAGAACGTGCAGACTCCACACAGACAGTGACCTAAGCCGGAAATCGAACCCGGGTCCCTGGCGCTGTGAAGCAACAGTGCTAACCACTGTGCTACCATGCCGCCCATGAACGTGAACATGAACAATTCATTTAAACAAAACTCTAACAGATCATAGGTAATGTAAATTTAAAGCAATACTACAAAAGTTTACTATTCTTACCATACTTGAAAGAATGCAAAAGCATTAGAAAAATCTCAATGCACAATTAACAAATACTTAATTTAATTATAATTCTCACCATTATAACATTCGATATCACAGAGTTATAGAATCATAGTCCTAGAATCATTACAGCACAGAAGGAGACTATTTGGTACATTGAGTACACACACTGGCTTTCTGTAGAGCAATGCAGTCAGTTCTAATCCCCAACTCTATCTCTGTAGCCCAAGAAATGTATTTTTAATCAAGTGCCAACCCAATTTCCTTTTGAAATTATTCTGCAACTCCACTTCCACCACCCTCAAAGGCAATGAATTCCACATCATTACAACTCACTGCTTGGAAAAAGTTATTTCCACCCCCCCCCCAGCGCCCCCCCCCCCCCCCCCCCCCCGCCGCCTCCACAATGCCAAATCACCTCTTTCTGTCCCTGCATTCTCTTTATAACTATGCCATTCAGTCTATATTGCATTTCACTATCCCACCTGCCAAATGCATCAGTTTACACTTCTCTGATTTAAATTCCTTCTGCCACTAAGCTATCTATGTCCTGTTGCAATCAGTTGATATCATTCTTGGTGTTTACCAAAACTCTAAGTTTGGTATCATTGCAAAATTATGACATTTTACTTTGTATTCCAATATCCAAGTCATTTATACATATATATATTAAAATAAACAGTGGTCCGAGCACTTAACATTGGGGAACGCCATTGTCATCCTTCAGTCTGAATTTTTTTTTAAACTCCATGTCAAAGGGTTTCAATGGTCACAAAAAAGAAAATAATATATAGTCAACAGAATCTGAATTGTACAGTGTCACAGGTTGCCATTTAACCTACTGCTAATATTAAAATTAATTTTTCAAGATTACTGTTTAACTAGAAATGGCTGCATGCATCTGTCTATAAGCCTCTTCCCTGCCACAGCTCTCCCTAAGTCCAGCCTGCCAGAGATCCACCTTAGGACTGCCCAATCCACGACCTAAATCCCATCACTGCTCCGATCCAAGCTCATTGTCATTGCTTTAAAAGCTGAAATGATTGAATAACCAGATACCAGTGTAACCTTTCCTCCATGGATATATCATAAAATAATGGGTGTACAGCTTAACATATCTTCCAGAAATATCAGTTAAACATAAATTATTGTAGAAATAGTTTCAATTTCAATGTTAAATATTTTGTCATTTTATTTTTTAAATCGAAAATAAAATAGAATCTTAAATCAAATCAAATCAAATCTGTAATCATTAAAGTGCACCACTTGCCAACAAATCTTAGGGGAAAGCTTGTTTTCAAGTGGATATAAATATATTCCACAAATTCAAACTATGTTAGATTTGTAAAACACGAGTTACAAATCAGGGATATATATCATTTGTATGGAAAGAAATATTTTATTTAGTGCAAGGAGTTCAGTGTAACTGGAAAGCATTTTGTCTCACATCGCTCAAAATAATAGTAGTTTTGATCTACCTTAATATCATTTGCTTGATAGATGTATGCAAATTAATTTTTGTCCTTTTATTGGAAGGCAATGCAAAGTACCTGTCTGCATTAACTTCCCTCATGACAAGCGGTGTCAGATTCTTTGCCATGATGATGAATTGTTGCTAGCCTTTGATTTGCATATTTTTTCACTACAATTTCAAATATGTCAGTCACATGTGGTCCTCATAAATCCATGCTTAATAATACTTAAACATGTTTTATAATGAAGGTATAGCCTCTTTCATTTTCAGATTTTAAAAATGTAATCTCATAGTTTTGAAACATTAATTAACCTTGGCGACTATGAATAGAATATTTTAAGTGGGCTTTGTTGCATCAGAAGTGATAAAATGAATCTCACTTAACATAATATTTTTGGCCTAGGATAGCTTTTTATGCACCTCGAACTTGCCTATGATTTATTTTCCCTAACCAATAATGAATGGGATAAATGCTTTCTGCAGGCGATACACACCATCAGCTCAAATACCGCAAATGTAACCTTGCACATTTCAGCAAAAAATATCTTTATTGTTATACAGCACATCATCGCGGCAGAGTTAATTCTGAGCTGATGCAAACCATGATAGGTTGTTTATATTGAACGCTGAGTTTAAGTACATTGTGATCAAAAAAGATTTATCACATAGCAATAGCTTACTACCGACCAGTCAATTTTGCCTCATTGGATTTGGATTTGTTTATTGTCACGTGTACCGAGATACAGTGAAAAGTACTGTTCAGCGTGCAGCTCAGACAGATCATGAAAAGAAAATACATAGGGAAGTTCAAGAAACAATAATTCAGGACAAAATTAATAGTCACTTGGGCCAGTGGCGGACCTACATTTTTGGGGCCCTGAAGCTTTAACTGTAATGGGGGGCCCTTCGCAACCAGCAACGAGGTCTGGGTAACCACTGTTATCTTCTTCAATGGGGTTGTTCCACGACAGATCACCACAAATTTTTTTTAAATTTAACCACTACATCTCAGAATTTGATTAAAATTGCTGTACTGGATTATCTCAGTTGTCAAAGTCACTGGTGTGAATAAAAATTCCCTATGCCTTATAGTTTTTGAGTTATGGGGGGGTGAAAATTAGGGAAATGTTATATACATGCATGATGCATCATAGAATGATGAAATAAAACATAGAAAAGACCGACCACAGTCAATATAATCTTTTATATTAGCCACCTGTGAGAATATATACTACATGAAGCACATTTTACAAAATACTCTTTTTTCTGTTTTTCTAGCAACATATTCAGGTACAGTTTTGTCATATGAGAGCTTCCTTACAATGTCATTTTCTAGAGACAATATGCATAAAGAATTTAAGCGCTCTTCAGTCATGGTAGACCAAAATTTGTTCTTTATAAAGGATAGCTTTGAAAAATTCCTTTCTGCTTCACAGCTCGTGATAGGCATTGTCAAGTACAGCTTAAGTGCAGTAGTAATATTGGGGAACACTTCAATTAGGTGTTGCTCACAAATGAGCTGAAGAACTTCTGCGCATCACATTTTAGATGGCGTGTTTTCTTCTGTGTGCTGGGATATCCTAAGGTGCAAATATTCTTTGAACTGAAACACTCATTTACTGATTTGTGGTCAATATCATCTTTGTAATACGATATTATAAGTTTAATACTGTCCTCATCAATTTCAGAATTGTTCACCAATTCTGAGAGGAACTTGAACCTTTTCGCAATCTGCTCATATGGGTCAATCCTCTTGCGTAACTGGATTATCAAGCAGTCATAGAGTTGACATAGAACTTCTATCCTAAATTTGTCAGCTCCTCTCAAAGAAGCAATACCACTTGTTCCATCTGAAAATTTCCTTGTAACAATGCTTTTGGAAACATCAGAATAACTTGAGGTGATATCTTCACACAAACCTTGTGCTTCTGATGTGCAATCCTATCAGCTGAATTTTCTCTGAGTTCTGCTCCTTGTAAACCCTGCTTGATTCGGTATATACATCATCTGTTTTTTTATTTTGAAAAAAACCTATGTCTTGCATTAAACAATTCTGTATGAAATCATTGTCAACTGTTATGGGCCAATTTTCGAGGTCACTGTATTCTTTGAAATCACTGAATTTGCTTCCTGTTTCATGTTTCTGCTCAGTCTCTGCTTGTTCCGCGATAATTTCATGTTGACCACTGTGATCGTCATCTGTATCAAAAGCGTCAACAGTGGGTTGAACATTGCTAGAAAGAGCTCCCACGGTTTGTGCACTGGCTTCAATGGTGTTTGCTTGGCTTGTCTCAACTGTAGGTGTTGGCAAACTTGACATTGCAAAATAGTTTGTTCGTTTTTGACATTTAGAAATTTTGTCAGATCGCTTTTCATTGAGGTTGTGTTTTTGGTATCCACTTAAGTACTTTTGTGAACTCATTATTATTCCTCTAGGGTCTTGACCTCTGTTACAAAGGTAAAACAATTACATTCGCCACAGCAGAACAGCCAACTTATCGTGACACTCCACCTTTACAACATCTGTGCTACTGACTCTCAAACTTTGGGATTGTTGAAATATATACAACAAAAAATTAATCAATTTGAGTTGTGCGACTATTGTCACATGCTTTGAAAGGAAAACAATTTAGCTCTACTTTCTGAGAAAGGCTTTTTTTAAAAAACCTTCTCAGGAAGTAAAGCGCCATTTTTTAAGGTTTATAATAAATAAGCTAAATAGGCTAAACTAGGCTATGTTCAAGCTAGCCTTCGCTAGACTAGACTAAGTTAGGAAAGACTAGGCCACCAAAACTCATAGGCTAAGGTAATGTAACACAATTTTACCATTATTTGAACACTTTTCATAATAAACACCTGTAATTTAACACAAATTCACCCTTTTATTACTTTTTCATAAATACTTGTAATATAGTATTAGTCTAGGCTATGCGGTCGTAGCCTACCTTCCGTTCACCTCTTCATAAAAACAATAGGCTTAGGCTAATCTAACACTAGTTCACCTTTATTACTTACCTTACTTTTCTAAATATAACATTTATTTTTGAGTAGGGGTAATTAAAATATTGTATCCTTATGAACACTTTATTGAAATAAATTCTTGTCTAAATCGCTATCATGAGTGCTATCACGTTGAAAATTCACGTTAGCATTGTGATTGCCTTTCCAACGGCTCCCCTTTTTTGTTACGGCACGTCATCTGCTGTTTGTATTTTTGTCATAAATGTTAATAGTGCTTTAAGTTATTTATAATTATTTTATATTAAATATATTTAGAATGAAACATCCTTCATTTGAACGTTTTTTCGTTTACGGCTAGCCTACATGATACTTTAATAATCTTTTGATTTTTATTTAAACTATTATTTTGTATTGAATTACACTATATTATTAATATTATTATTTTTTTAAACCCCTTCTCTTACAGTATACCCAAAATGTTTTAGCAATGTGGACTAAAGTCGCTTCTGGGGCCCCTCCGGGATTAGGGGCCCTGAAGCTTAAGCTTCATTAGTTTCATAGTAGATCCGCCCCTGACTTGGGCAATTGTGGGTGAATTAAATAAAGCCAGCATGAACTTTCTTTTTAAAGTCTATTTATTGGGTTTTCAATTTTTTTACAAACAATTTGCATCAAACAAACAAACCAAACAAAAAAAGATAGCTATAGATGTCAATGTACAACAGGCACAGCACAACATAATAGGCATTACATAATTGGGAACAAATAAGACCAGGTGATTCAGGGACAGAATACCCAACTTGTTCCTTCCACAGATAAACAACCTGTCTGCACCTTACCAGGATACAGGCAGCATCATAGACCGACATCACACCCATAGCTACAAAATCAAAATGACAAAAGAAGAAAACAATACCCCAAGAACCCCAGTGCTAAGAGGAATGGACAAACTCTTACAGCACAATTTAAACTCTTCTTCAGGTCCAGACTGGAACAGGCAGCCACCATACAACGTCAAGATGGCAAAATGACGAAAACAAAGAAAAAGCGAGGACCAGGCTCAACCAAACCTTAATATACAGCCTAGGGTCTCCCAGAGAAGTGGAAAGAGAATAAGAACAACAGTCAAGAGCAAGAATCTGAACTTCCAGAATCCCATCTCCCAGCCCTAGATCAAAAGACAAAACTGTGCACAAATCCCAAAATCAATAACATGATAAAACCTTATGAAATCAAAATAACCAATGGTGCAGGACATCATTCCCAAAATATTTACTTCCCTGCAGACAAATAAACTCACAACATTAACAGACAACCACATAATTATCAGGGAATACGTCCAGGATCACAACTGAGAAATGGTGCAGTCATCCGGATAAAGGCCACTCCACTGACACACACAAAGACATTAGACATCCAGGGTAAAAGAGAATCCGAAATGGAGATCACTTCTCAGGTTTTTTCAAGGATTCCAATGAACAGAGCACAAATCTCATTTGTTTCAACATGTCGACTAGACTGAGCCTGCAATTATCTAGGCTCCAGCAGGAAAAGATGGCCTGGCCGGCTGAGGCAACCCAACCCCTCTCAACCGACAATAGGAACAGGGCCACACAGAACCAGGGTTTGGAAGAATAACCCAACCCCAGGCCTCAGGTATAATATTAAATGTGCTCCATCAAATCTAAGCTGTGTGGCCTCCAGATCGAGATTCCTGAAACATGGCAGCTGGAGCTTCTCCACTACCTTACTGGAGACACCAGACGCAACCGTGCTCCTCACTGGCTTCCTTTGTCCTCACCTGAATTCCTCAGGATGGACGACAGACCGTGCAACAGGACCTCAGAGGGCTTACAGCAGAGACAGTGTTCTCTCTGCAACTAGAACTTTTCCACCACCACCTCCATAAAGGCATCTTGCTACGCTTGAAATTAGGCTTAAACGTCCTGCAATACTGAGCGAAGACTATCAGATGGATCATCTTCATCGCTAGCAGCCATCTTCTGTCAGTGTGCGCCGTATCGACAGGGCGGGAAACCTCTCAAAGGCAGCAGCGCCACCAAAGACAAGGCCCCACCCCAACTCAGTCCAACCATCAGGAATCAACGAGGATTAAAGCTTTTGTCTCGACTCAAAAGTGCTGTAACATTGACCAACAAATCTCAGTACATAACAAAAGCCATGTAAACTGAAAAAAGACATAAAAGAGATGTGCACAAAAATAAAAAACAAAGATTGAAAGATGAGCAGAACCGAAGTTTGCGAAAATGTAACCATTCCCATGATCACATTACGTGGTCACCCCAGGCATGGATTTTTAAAGGGCAATTTGTGCTTAACTAGCATGTTTTTTGATGAGTTTTTTGATAAGAATACACAAAACGTTGATGAGGGCAATGGAGTATATATAGGCTTGCAAGAAGCATTTGATACAGTGCCACACACAAACTTGTGAGCATGAACTTTGCTCATGGAATAAAAGTGACAGTAGCAACATGAATGCAAAATTGGCTGAGTGACAAGAAATCAAGAGTATTGGTTAATGGTTGCTTTTTGGACTATAGGAAGGTTTATAATGGAGTTCCCCAGGAGTCGGTGTTAGGGCTGTTCCCAATACGTATAAATGACCTAGACCTTGGTGTTCAGGGCATAATTACAATAGATGTGAATTATACAAAATTTGGAAGTATTGTTAGCGATGAGGAGGGCAGTGTAGAATTTGCAAAGGACATAGACAGGTTTGTGGAATGGGTGGACCAGTGGCAGATTAAATTAATACAGAAAAGCATGAAGTGATTCATGTGGGCAGCACGATAGCACAATGGGTAGCAATGGGTAGCACTGTTGCTGCACAGCTCCAAGTTCAATTCCTGGCTTGGGTCACTGTCTGGGAGGAGTCTGCAGGTTCTCCCTGCATTTGCGTGGGTTTCCTCCAGTTTTCTCCCACAAGTCCTGAAAGGCGTGGGGCTGGATTCTCCCAAAATGGGACTATGTCCCCACGCCGTCGTAAAAAAGGTGGAGTTTTACTCCAGAAATTCCGAGAAACAAGTTGAGCTAATTCAATGCCCTGCAGGGAGATAGCAGGGACCCAGAGTAAAACTCGCAGCTTTAGCTGCAGATATGGCCCCCCGCAATTCCGGTTTGGAGTCTGCGCATGCGTACGGCGGTGGCCTCCAGCGGCCGCGCCGAGCTCCATGGCGGACTTGGTTCGCGGAGCCAGATGGAAAAATGAGAGCACCCCAATCGGCCGCGCACCCGAGCATCTAACCACGCGGATCTAACCCCTGGCCGCCTATAAGGCACCCACCCGGTGTCCGATCCCCCCGCCCCCGACCACGCGAGCATCTCGACCGGCAATAGATTGTTAGTTCCACGCCATCAGGATCTCGGCCGGTCGGGAGCGGAGGTTCGCTGGGCGGGCCTCTGTCAATGGACCCCCAGCCGCGTGGCGTACTCCATGGACACGGCAATTTTCGGGCCCCGGAGAATCGCCGGACCGGCACCTGGCCCGATTCTCCGTCCCTGCGCCAGCCGCAGATTCGCTGTGGGGCTGCGGAGAATCCAGCCCCTGCTGTTTGGTAATTTGGACATTCTGAATTCTCCCTCTGTGTACCCGAACTGGTGCCTGAATGTGGTGACTAGGGTCTTTTCACAGTAACTTCATTGCAGTGTTAATGTAAGCCTACTTGTGACAATAAATATTATTATTATTATTATTTTGGTAGGTGCAAAAAGACAATATAAAATAAAGTGTATAATTCTAAAGTGGGTGCAGGGACCTGGGTGTAGATATGCACAAATCATAAATGGGGGTAGGGCAGGTTGAATTACCGATTAATAAAACATATGGCATTCTGGGTTTCATTGATCAGAACATCGAGCTCAAAAACAAGGATTTTGGGGCGGCATGGTGGCACAGTGGTTAGCACTGCTGCCTCACAGCGCCAGGGACCTGGGTTCAATTCCAGCCTCGAGTGCCTGTGTGGAGTTGCACTTTCTCCCTTTGTCTGTGTGTGTTTCCTCCGGGTGCTCCGGTTTCCTCCCACAGTCCAATGGTGTGCAGGTCAGGTGGACTGGCCATGGTAAACTGCCCCTTAATGTCTGGGGATATGCAGGTTAGGTTGTGGAATTATGGGGATAGGACGAGGTGGGCACTCATAAATGGGCAGAGTGCGTGTTCAAAGGGTCGGTACAGACTCAATGGGCCAAATGGCCTCCTTCTGCACTGTATGATTCTATGATTTATGTTAAACCTGTAGAAAACCTGGTTTGGCCCTCAACTAGAGCATTGCATCCAGTTCTAAGCAGTGCACTTTGGAAAGGTGTGAAGGCAGGAAAGATTGTGCAGAAACGATTTCTGAGATTGGTTCCAAGGAAAAGAACCTTCAGTTATGCAGATAGGTTGGAGAAGTTTAGGCTATTGTCCTTGGAGAAGAGAAGTTTGACAGGAGATTTGATAGTGGTATTCAAAATCATGAGGGGTGTGGACAGAGGGATAGGGATAAAATGTCCCCATTAGTGAAAGTTCAAAAAACAGAAGAGACATATTTAAGGTAATTTGCAAAAGAAATAATGACAACATGAGGGAAAGTTTTTTTAAGCACTGAGTGATTCGGGTCTGGAATGTGTTCCCTGGGGCTGTGTGGGAGGCAGGTTCAATCGAATGGGAATTCAATTATTATCTGAAAAGGAAGAACGTGCAGGATATGGAAATCAGTGGAGTGGCACTAGTTGAATTGCTCCTTTAGAGAGCCAGCACAGGCATGACAAGCTGAATGGCCTCCTTCTGTGCTGTATCTATTCTATGATGCTATGGTTTTACTAGAATAACCTCAGTCTCACCCAAACAGACAAGGAAGTATCTCAGGTTTCAATTATTCTGTGCCTAATAATGCTGGAATAGAATTAATAGTCATTCAACACTAACTAGTGCCATTTAAAAAATGGCACAAATGGAAATGCAATTCGCACACTTGATATAATTCCTTTGAAGACCAATAAAGAAAAAGAACCAACCACAGCAAATTACCCCAATGGAAGAAACTGATGGACAAGATTCCACTTTTATAACTTAGCCGAAGTCACCATAAATTAAACACGTGTTAGCAGGAAAATTATATTCAATAAAAATGTTCAATTGCACTTTAAATCATCAGTACAACAAAGATAGATCACATAGATCTACTGGCAGTCCTATTGGAACGTATAGCACCACATTTAACCGCTAAGTCCTTCAAAACTCTTTCTTCCTCAGTAGAATTCTAATCCCTTTTTCCATGCAAGATTAGGCCATTTATTCACCTTTGAGAGAAGCTTTACCTCTTCCGAGTTCCATGGATATGGTCATCACCAAAAGGGTACACTTCTGCAGAACCTCCTTAGCTTGTTTCATGTCAGTCCGAATGATGTGGTTTCACCTTCTCCAATTAATCAGTAATACCAGGTGCACTGGTTATTTAGTTCCCCTCGCTCCGCTGCAAATTAACTAAAGCAAGAGCACTAACTTTATTTCACTATTCCTGCTGCTAAACCAGTTTTTAGGTTTCATTCTTTCAGCATTGCCACACACGCCCTCTCCTCAGCCTGCCTGTATTTCTCTGCAAAAATCTCAGGCAGGATTCTCCGGAATCGGAAAAGGCAATTGGGCGGAGACTACGTCTTGACGCCAAAATCATCGGCGGCTCCGGGTTCACACCAACTCGCAATTCTCCGGTGCCTCGACAACGGCGTCACTGCGTTCTACTCCGCACGCACAGTAAACACCATTTGCATTTCATTAACTTGCCTGGCGGGTATTCTCCGGGGCCTCCACAACTCTCTGCCTCCATTGTGGCAAATTCCCAATGGTGAGGTTCACTTGTGCTTTTAAAATTCGGGAAAGAGTCGCCGTGGCTGTTGAGGGATAGAGAGGAGGTAAGACATGAAGAGGCGCGATCGTGGGCTGTCGGTCCTGACAATGGCTGGGCTAGTTTGGGGGGGCCCTGCCAGGGCCGGGGTGAGGTCTGGGGGTGGGAGGGGTGACGAGGGGGTGACAGGGAGCGATGAGGGGATGGGCTGTGGGGTTGTGGTGACCACCCCCCCCCCCGGGCTGGGGTACACAGGCACAGACAGCCACTGCCACGGCCTGCAAGGCAGCCACCTTGCTGTGTACCCCACTGACCACCCACCTTGGCCTGTGGTTCTGCGGAGTGACGCAGGCTGTTTGGGTGCCCACATCCCACCCCCACCCCCCCCCCCCCCGCACCCCAGCCCCCACCCTCCACCCCACCACCACCCCGCCTCACCTTCTGCCATACCCTCCCCCAACCTGCTGCCACCCGCCAGCGGGGCATTACGTGGGCCAGCAAAGGGCAATGGCCACAGTAGCCCCTACAGGATGGGGGCTGCGGAGCGTACCGCTGGTGTGGGCAGTGCCAGCCAATGGCACCCCTGGCAGCAAGGAAGGGTACCAGAGCCAGAGGCCCCCAAAGTGCCAGGCACTGACGGGGGGCCTCTGGAGGGTCCCGGCACACTTGCCAGTGCCACCCTGTTCCGGATGCTGACTCCGAGACGCCCCGCTGTCAGGGGGTGGGTCTTGGTGGGGCTTGTGCCCACCGTCGCCACTCCGTAGGGTGGTCTGGATTACCACCCAGCACCTCCTCCTCCCGGCCAGTTCGCAGAGGGTCTTTGGATTAAACTCATGACGGAGGGGCAGCTGGATCGAGCCCCGGCTACCCCTGCAGCATCTGGCTCTACCAGCCCTGGCAGCTCCCCAATGTCTGCAGCACTATGCCGTCGCCCTTGGCAATGCTCCTTGGTGACCGCAGCACCTCGGCAGTATTCACCTGAGACTCGGTCACCTGCCCCAGAGACTGGGACATGTTCTGGAGGGCCTTGGCAATGTCCACCTGAGACAGGGAAATGCTGCACAGCGCATTGAGGTCCACCTGATACTGGGTCACATCCCCTAGTGACTGGGACATGCTGTTGAGGCGCTCAGCCTTGGCCATCACTGATGGAGCCATGACAAGGATATCTCCACTCAAGCTGTTGACGTCATGCTCCAGGCTCTCCACTGGGGTCGCCACCCTAGCAGTGTTGGCCTTGGTGCCACACATTGCCGGCGCTATCTCCTGTGGCTATAACCTCTGGGACTCATCTAGTCGGCTGTGGACCAGCTGGAGTGTCACTAACATCCCCTTCTGAATATCACAGCTGCACCCTAGCATCTGTATCAGCTCCGGGTAAACCTCGTCCAGAGGCTCAGCAGCTGGGTCCTGGGATGCAGCAGACATCTGACTTCTGTCTCACCTGGGCTTTCCTGCCTCCACCTGATGTGCAACAGTGAGGTGCTCACCAGATTGTCCCCCAGAAGCCTGTTCACTACTGTCACGCACGTGTCTCTGCGCTGGTGGAGGGTGGGGATGACAGTGTGACATGAATATGATGGTCTCTTCGGAGCTCCCCTCTGAGGTGTTCTCACAGGAGGCAGTGCAGGGGTGGGGGGGAACCACCCTGGATAGGCCAGCACCGTCGGATGAGGATGCTGTGGGAGAATGGACAAGTGGTCAGTGGGAGGGATGGGTCAGTCTGTATGACATTAACAACCCACGTGTGATAGATCATCTGGGTGGGCGCTGGTGTAACCTCACCTCTGCGTCAACCTCTGCCCATCCAGGACCCGTACCTCGTAGGGGTGAGGACTCTGATGTCCAGGATGCCGCCGCCCTCTCCTGTCTATTCTGGGCCAACATTTCCTGCGGGGGCGCAGAGGGAGCATCGGGAGAATCGGGAGCTGAACATGTCATTCATCCCGGGGGTGGGGGGGGGGGGGATTTTAGTCAGGGAGGCAGATGGGACGTAAGGTGGGTGGGGAGAAGTGGGGGTTGAGAAGTATGGGCATATGGGGAGTATGGAGGGATTGGTAGTATGGGGGGAATGGGAGTATAGGGTGGATGGGCATTAGTGGGGGATGGGGAGCTTTGGGGGGGTTAGGGTTTTTGGGGGGGAATGGGGAGTATGGGCGGGGCGATGTGGGCGGCACTGCTGGACATGGATGGGCCCCTTGTCAGGGTCGGTGCTAGGCGCATGCACATGGATGGGGGGCGATGGGCTGGTACCAACCCACCTGTGCGACCCGGTGGAGGTTGTTGACCTTCTTACGGCACTGGGTGCCAGCCCTTCTGGTGTCGCTCCCCAAGCTGATGGCCACTGCCACTTCTTCCCAGGCGGTATTGGCTGCCCTGTGGTTGACCTTCCAAAACCCTCGGGAGAACAGGGCATCCTATCTGACGTCTACCGTGTCCAGCACTCTGGCCAGGTCAGAAGCCCTAAATCTTGGGGCTTGTCTCCTCAGTGGTATGGCTGTGAGCTGTGTGGGGTTTGCTGTGCCGGAGCGGTTTAAGTGCTGCTCTCCCTTGTTAGCGGGAGGCTGGCGAGTGCGGTCCCGGCGAATCAGTCGGTGGGACAGTCATTTGCGGTGTGAAGCATGTGCGGCCTCGCTAAGTAGTCCAATAAATGTTTTGTAGCGGTGATGGCCATGCCTCGCCGAAAGTCAGGAAACCCGCGGCAGTTCCCACTCACTACCACACCTAGAAACCTTTCCATTAAATCGCGCCCATTAACTTCAAATGAATGAAAAAATGTCCAACAAGAAAAATTGAACTATAAAGGTACCTTAACAAGTACAAAACCTCTTCCAAGCTTTCTGGACCCATAGGTGTTCGTTGTTATCATTCTAAAGGAAAAGCCGGAAACCTACTGTGAATACTGAAGTGTTGGGTACTCTGCTACACAGACGAACCAACACGATTGCGAATGGTACAACGCAGTTTTATTTCAAACATCTATTTACACTGGTAAACTGTTTACTGAGGTTTGATTATGACCCTTGATTCTGTGGACCTATTCCTAATTCTATCTTCTAGTGGCACTCAGCACATAGTGGATGTCTGAGTGGCTTGCAATGAGCTCTGTGCCCTGAACTGCCTCCTGCTCGAGTGTCCAGGAAGTGTCGTGTTCCCTATTTTGTACTGTGTATGCTCTTGCCTGTGATTGGCTGTCGTGTTGTGTGTGTTGATTGGTCCGTTGATCTGTCCATCAGTAAGTATGTATGTATGTGCTATGATGTTTACCTGAATATCATGGCAAATACCAAAGAGTTGTGCCAAGCTCATTCGACCAATTCTTCATTAGATTTGGGCCTTTATTGGTGCCAGTAAAAATAGAGAAATGGCAAATTGATGGTCAGAAAGAAATAATCATTGGGTCTCCTCTCCTGGTTCAGCACTTCCATTGTGCTCACCTGTTCTGCAAGTGCTCAAAATCATGGAATCAACCTGTATGTTTGATCCAGGTCTCCACTCGCACATTTACTACTGCACTTCTGTTTTCTGAGCACGTGGATGTTGTTTTGTCATGTCTTAGAGAGAAGGAGGAAAGGTCTCTCATGGTGCAAGTTACTAGGTGACTCTAGCCCAGTGAAGTGATTGGACTGAAAGTACTTCTATGAAAGAAAGGCATTGTCGTGGCTGACTTGGCACTTGGCTTGGAGGGCTTAGATAGATTCGTTAACACTGGTGCCATGAAACTGTAAAGCCTTTAATGATAGTCTTTCACCAGAACGTGAAACAGTGCCCCAACGCCCAGGGCTGAGCTGAGGGAAGGTGGAAGGAAGGTTAACATGTAGATGACACAGTTAACAACTCCACCCTTCCCATTCAATAGGACCTGAAAGACTGGCAGATATGATATCATAATTGTTGGGTAAAATAGAATGGTGGGATAATACTAAATGGGGAAGAGATATTTCAATTATGGCGAGATAGGTAGTTGCATCAGGGGAAAGGCACATTGCTCCATTGACATCCGGCTATGAAAAGTTGTTAGTTTATTATGTTATATCCTCTGAATTTGTGTTGCTCAATTCTGCAAACATTTTACAAAGGCAGTTGTGGCTTTTAGGTATTGATTTTCTATACATTGTTAATGCCTATTTTTATTTTTCAGAAGGATTTAAAAGAAGATGATCTGTTTTTAACAGCAGACAAGCAAATGACCTAAATGTTGGAAACAAAATCCTATCTTCTGAGGGGTAGGACCACTTTCTGATGACACAAAAGCCGAATGACCTGTGCAAACAGTCCAATTGGGAACTAGATTTAACTACAATGTTAATAGTTTGTATAATGTTAATTTCTTGCAAATTTCAAAGCCTCCCTCTTTATCATTGATCAGATATCTTACTGTATATGAAATATATCACAGTTCCATTTTCCAATAATAACCTTGAAGATATTCTCACACCTATTAAGAGCACAAGGTGCATTAAGGAACATTTTGGGCGGGATTCTCCCGCAACTGGCCGGATGGTCCGACGCGGCGCCAAGAGTGGCACGAATCACTCCGGCGTCGGGCCGCCCGGACAGTGCAGAATCCTCCGCACTTCCGGGGGCTAGGCCGGCGGCGGCGGGGTTGGCGCCGCGCCAATGGGCGCTGAAGGGCGGCCGTGCGGCGCGAGTTGGCGCATGCACAGAACTGCCAGCGTGTTCTGGTGCATGCACAGAACCGCCGGGGTGTTTCCTGCGCAGGAGTTTCTTCTCCACGCCGGCCATGGCAGAGCCTTACAGAGGCCGGCGCAGAGGGAAAGAATGCCCCCGTGGCACAGGCCCTTCCGCAGATCGGTGGGCCTCGATCACGGGCCAGGCCACCGTGCCCCCCCCCCCCCCCCGGGGCCCTATCACCCCGCGCCCCCCCACCCCCACACCGAGGACTCTGCTAGCCGCCCTCCAAGCCAGGTCCCGCCGGGATGGACCATATCCATTTCACGCTGGCGGGACTGGCCGAAAACGGATGGCCGCTTGGCCCTTCAGGGCCCAGAGAATTGCCGGGGTGGCCACTGCTAACCGCCCCCGACAGGCGAGGTGCAATCCCTGCCCCCGCCCGAAAACTAGCGCCGAAGAATTTGTCAGTCGGCGTCGGAGCGGCGGGGTGGGATTCACGCCACCCTCGGCGATTCTCCGACCCGGAGGGGGGTCGGAGAATCCCGCCCAAATTGTGTTTGAAGCATATGAATTATGATAATTTGCAGGAACACTGTGCTAGGCATTGTAAGGTTGCTTAGTGTCCCAATAAAAGGTCTGGAGGGTTGTATGGTTGAACACAAACTGCGTGGGTGCTGTTCCATGCTGGCTTCGGCTGGACTTTTCACACAGTCTACCCTCATGTGACTCTCAACATCATACCATGGGCGCTATTATTCTCCAGTCCCCAATTAACCCTTACTAACCTGAACACCCTTATACTACACCTCCCCACAAGTCTTAGCCAAATATATTCATAATATCTTCTTTACTTGCTATCCCTTCTCCCCACCTCAATTCTTCAACTTTATGAATTCAGGTGGTCTGGAGGCATGATAATTCTTCTGGACCTTGGGCGGGGAATCCCGAATTCTCCGGCCCGGATATTTGGCGGGGGTGGGAATCGTGCCGCACCGGTTGGCGGCACCCCCCGGCGATTCTCCGGCCCGTGATGGGCCGAAGTCCCGCTGCTGGAATGCCTGTCCCGCCGGCGAGAATCAAACCACCTCTCTTACGGCGGGACAAGGCAGCACGGGTGGGCTCCGGGGTCCTGGGGGGGGCGCAGGGCGAGCTGGGCCTGGGGGGGTGCCCCCACAGTGGCCTGGCCCGCGATCGGGGCCCACCGATCCGCGGGCGGGCCTGTGCCGTGGGGGCACTCTTTTCATTCCGCCTTCGCCATGGTCTCCACTATGGCGGAGGCGGAAGAGACCCCCTCCACTGCGCATGCGCGGGGATGCCGTGAGTGGCCGCTGACACTCCCGCGCATGCGCCGCACGGCAAAGTCATTTCCGCGCCAGCTGCCGGGCACCAAAGTCCTTTCCCGCCAGCTGGCGGGGCGGAAATCAGTCCGGCGTGGGCCTAGGCCCTCAAGGTGAGGGCTCGGCCCCTCAAGATGCGAATGTATAGATCAAATGACTCATTTGCAGGTATAAATACATGAAGTGCCATTAATGCCAACTACTTTTGGTCAGATGTTTAAATTGTCATCAACAACGTAACCATAACACCAGAAAGCCACAGCTAGGGGCTGAATTTGATGTTTCCTATGGGAGGGGTCATGTAAAATGGAATAGGCAGGTATCCGACTACCTTTGGGGCGGCGCGATACAGGACTGATTTGCGCCGTTTTTGGCGCCGGTCGGCAGATATCGCGCCGATTGCGGAGAATCCCGCCCCTTGTTCTTGTCACGTTTGGAGGAATGGTGGTCTCAGTTGCTTTGAGTTGACTTCAATCAGGCCAAGTTCAAGAGCGTACCACCAAGTTACCGCCAACACGTCACCTGTTCCACCAGAGGCCCAAACATCCTGGACCATTGCTACACAAATATCAAACATGCCTACCGCTCTATCGCCCGCCCACACTTTGGCAAATCAGACCACAAGGCTGTGTTCCTGCTCCTGGCTTATAAGCGAAAACTGAAACGGGAGAATACATCAAAGAAAGTCGGCATTAATGGCACTTCATGTATTTATACCTGCAAATGGGTCATTCGATCTATACAACTAACACAACTTAATTAATGGTGATAAATGTGAAAATGGCATCCAAAAAATGGCTTAAGGAGGGTGAAAAACAGATTTTTTTCTGTGTAAAAGTTCCAGAATTGGAAGGGATAATTATATGGAATACAAACTAATTTTGAAAATAACTGTAAAGAGCTCAAACGGGGGCAATAACTGCTCAAAAAGCTGAGGCATTCAGAAATGCATACAAATCTATTAGAAATGGTCAGCAAATTACAAATCGAAACACAATGGAAACAAAATAACAGTATCTCAGTCGTACAGCTAGTTTAACAATAGTGTTTATACTTACAAGTATTTGATCAAAATTTGAGATTGATGTAAGTGAGGATATCAACACATTATATGTAAATAACACGTATTAATATAGCTGAAGTTAACATTTTTATACATTTCTGTGTCCATGCTTTTAATTTGCTCCAGAAGTTCTATATTTCGGGATCATTTTAAGTATGGAACATTTTCGTGATCTGATAGGTCTGATAGGTACAGAAAGAAATATTGACAGGACAGTTATGGAGGTGCCAACATGGAAGAAAGAAATATAAATTAAAGCTATACTTCCCTCTTAGGAAATGGTCATGGATAGTAAATTCAAACTACCAGGCCATTTGAGCTCATGCAAAGGCCAAATCTGACACAGAATTTGGTGTCATGGAGAAGTCAGAGGAAGTCCAGAAAATACCCACCCATGAGGTCTCCCCCATAATACTGGGGTGGGGAGGGGATGGGTAGGTGCCAACCCACCATATTTAAATGAATAATTAAACATCAATTAGGCTTGTTATCAAGCCAATTGACCCAGATAATATGCTGCCCATGCCATAAAATGCTTGTGGTTTTGCTCTTCGGGGACTGCATTTGGCTAATCATGGGGCAGACCCCCTGAAACCGAACTCACCCTGTCAAATGTACCAAACCCTCCTGGGTCAAGTCTCCAGACCTATCCACCCTGGGGATCCATGAGCCTTGATCTTCCTCTTTTCCTGTAGTCCCAGCAGCTGTCACTGGCATCTCCCTGACATTGTCAGGGCTGATGGAGCTGCTGGGAAATTGGATTGGCCCCACAGGTGTTATTGCTGCGAGGTGAGTCATATGGAGATGTGGCTTCCAGTATTATTTCACCCTTGGTGTTATCAATTTAGTGTAATCTGGAACATTTGCTAACGAAAATGATGTTCCTTAAATAACAACTAAAAGCACACAGCGGCAATAGCTTCAACAAAAATATAATGCGGCACAAAAAAAGAATTAAATAAATATATAAGTCTGGAAATTATTATTTGCAATGTTATTTTAAGAATGCTTTAAATGCTTGAGCTAAACTATTGCTTTGAGACACTTCAGTGAGTTTGATGGAACTGACAGAATCTCAGCTAGGATCCCAGTTACACCAAGTCCGGGCATTCCTCTGAAATTCCCCCTCTCCTGGAATAGAGTTCCAAACCAAATAATCATGATAATCAGAAAGGGGTGGAGCCAGGAGGAGGGCACACAAAGCGGGCCGGCCCCAACAATATAGCCCCCCCCCCCCCCCCCAGATCTCGCGCCTGATTAGGTGGCCCCTAATCATGAGCCTGGCCATCCTGGAGGCCCTCCACAGAGACGGATCCCCCGCAGCCGCCACTCCGAGTGCCCACCGGGTGGAACCATGAGTCAACCACGCCGGCGGGAACGCGGCCAATTGTCGGTGGAGAATCGCTGTGGGGGCCTCTTTCAATAGCCCCTGACCGGCGCCGCGGCGACTGCGCGTGCGATTGCTGCCGATTTTCCGGTCCCCGGAGAATCGCGGGAAGGCATTGGACCCGATCGCAGCATTCCCCACCCTATGCCGAGCACGTTTCGGTGCAGAGGCTCGGAGAATCCCGGCCCTCATGTGGGGCCTGACATATGGTTGTCTGAGGTATGCCAG
Source organism: Scyliorhinus torazame (assembly GCF_047496885.1). Lineage (NCBI taxonomy): Eukaryota > Metazoa > Chordata > Chondrichthyes > Carcharhiniformes > Scyliorhinidae > Scyliorhinus > Scyliorhinus torazame. The sequence goes on from NC_092717.1 coordinate 122,530,158, forward strand.
GTGAAGCAAAGATTTACTGGGTGTGTAAACCATGAGTCTGTGTGAGGTTAAGAGAGTTCTTTAGGTCTTGGGCATGATTGTGGCTTGGGCTCCTAAAGATCTGGCAAACCCCCCACAAAGCCAAAAATATGTGCTGTTAAAGGGGCACTTCACATGTATTTACAGAGGAATTGGATGAGGCCTGCATGTATGCCCCTTCTGCCCCACATGTCATACAATTATTGGCCACATGGATGGGTGCCCTAATGCTGTCCCTAGTGTGTGGATGTCCACCATTGGCAGAAAATGAGGAAAGCTCTTCCAAAGTGTAGGATCCGCAGACAGTGACCATAGGACCGAAGGGTAGGATACATATTAAAGGTTTATTAACACATACATTGAACTTCTCCACTCCCCGAAGAGTTCTTCTGCCCCAACCTTCACCCAGATTGGGGTTATTATGTTGCACAATTTCCCCTTGTTAAAGGGGAAGCCCTCCCCGCCCCCGTTACCAGGAAAGTTTGTACTCAGTAGAGGTCACTGGGAACCGATGGTCCACCCTGTGTCCACCATGGGGGTTGTAAGACTCCTCCCCATCCCCCAAGTCCTGAGCAGCATCCATGTTGGCAGAGTAGCATGAGGGCCCCTTCGTCCTCTTCATCTGGGTTGGCACTCGGGCAGTGTTAGTGCGGGGTCTGTTGGAGTACACTGGACAGGGGATTGCCATTTTCACAAGGAGCAGCAGAGTGGAGCCAGCACAGAAGAAGAAGAATCACTTATTGTCACAAGTAGGCTTCAATGAAGTTACTGTGAAAAGCCCCTAGTCGCCACATTCCGGCGCCTGTTCGGGGAGGCAATTGGCAATTGAACCCATGCTGCTGCCTTGTTCTGCATTACAAGCCAGCTGTTTAGCGCAGTATGCTAAACCAGCTGGCTAGGGTTTGGGAATCAGGTCGTCGGTCTCCGCTAGTGGCTGAGTCTCCATCTCTGAATCAGAGTACGAAAGGTCCCCGTCAGCCATCCTGCCATCCTGGCAAATGGAGCCAGGGGCAGCGGTGGCAGCAGAGGAGGCAGAACATGTGGAATTGGGGCATCCAGGAGCCTGATCAGGGACACAACTGCAGAGGTGGACCACATTCCTGTTCAACACGCGTCCTTGCACTTGCACCTTATACGATGCTGGATAAATCTGGGACAGTACCACGCCTGGTATCCATGTGGCTCCGTTGCCAAATTTCCGGATGTGCAATGAGTTGCCCGGCAAAAAGTACGCTTGGTGTGTCCGCCTCAGACCTGTCCTGACTGCGATTAACCTTTCTGACGATGTCCGGGAGCACCAGACTCAACAAAGTGCAGAGGCGGTGTCCCCTGAGCAGCTCAGACATATCCGCCGTGACATGTGGCGTGGTCCAATAGCAAAAAAGGAATCTGGCCAAACGCATCCCCAGGGATTCCGAGGTCTACTTCTTCATTTCCTGCTTGAAAGTTTGGACCGCTTGCTCGGCCAATGCGTTCTAGGCCGGTGGTACAGAGTGGCGCCCACGTGGGGAAATTGTGTTCAATTGCATAAACGAGCCGAACTCTGCACTGGTAATAGCCATGCCGTTATCTGAAACTAGCCTCGGGGATGCTGTGTGTGCTGAATATCTGGCGAAGCCACTCAATCGTGACCTTTGTGGTTTTTGCCTGCATCCAGTGCACCTCCATCCTTTTGGAATGAGCGTCAACAACGATGAGGCAGCTATTGATGAACCTTGAAATGGTCTCGCGAAGTCAATGTGGAGGCAGGACAAAGGTCGACCCGACCATTCTCATAGGTGGAGGGGCGCCACTGGCAGCAACCACTGGTGTTCCTGACATTGCACACATTGCTGGGCCAACTCCTCAATTTCATCGTCTATTCGGGCCACCAGACGTAACTGCAGGCCACCATCTTCATTTTGGAAACTCCCGGATGCCCGTTGTGGAGGCCCTGCAGAAGCAGGCCGCGCCCTCTTAATGGAACCACAACTCCCATTTCCCAAAGGATAATGTTATCCTCGGCGCTCAGCTCTGGGATTTTAGATGTGTAAGCTCTTAGGTTGTCCAGCAAAGTGCAGTGTTGAGCTCCGTACAATATGATATGCTTGACGCGGAACAACTGCAGGTCCATCTTAGTCCAAGTCCGAACACAAGATGCTGTGATGGGGAACAAGTCTATGAAAGGGGCTAGTTTAGCACAGTGGGCTAAATAGCTGGCTTGGAATGCAGAACAAGGCCAGCAGTGCGGGTTCAATTCCCGTACCAGCCTCCCCGAACAGGCGCCGGAATGTGGCGACTAGGGGCTTTTCTCAGTAACTTCATTGCAGCCTACTTGTGAGAATAAGCTATTATTATTATTAAATGTAAGGTAGCAATGACCTCGCCGGTCGAAGCAGGTGTCGGTGGCCTGGTCGGAAGGGGGAGGTGGTCTAATGCGTCCATGTGGGGAATCTTTGCCTCGGAAGGGTGATCCAATACATATTCGTAAACAGTAGAGCTCAGCGTTGGATCCGTGCGGAAGCGATGGGGGGAATCGCCCTGGCCTCCTTAAGCAGTCCCAGCAAAGGCTTGTGGGCCATGAGTACTGTGAATGCATGGCCATAAATGTACTGATAAAATATTTTCACCCCAAACACCACGGTCAGACCCTCTTTCTCAATTTGTGTGTAATTACGCTCTGCATCGGCGGGTGGCCTGGAGGCGAATGCTATAGGACATTCCGGCCCGTCATCCATTCGGTGGGCTAGGATGGCACAACCCCATAGAGCGAGGCGTTGCATGTCAGCAAGAGGCGACTTGGCAGTGTCAAAATGGGTTTACACGTGACAACAATAGCTGCTTTTGGACTTCAGAGAAAGCCACATGCTGTGGTTGAACAAGCTGGCTAAGCTGTGTGAATAAACAGGTCTGAAGTGGCCAGAGGCCTTACCCTTGGCTCTCATGACCAATGCTCTCTCATCCCAACCGTACCACCTCCCTTTCGACATATAAGATAGTGATGGGATGTCCAATGCGCCTCCCTGTTTCCCCTCCCCTCACGGTTAAACAGATGGCCATCCACTCTATGGATGAGGGAACATTGAGCTATTGCATCACATTGACTAATTCTCTTAAAAGCTTGCATTCCCAGGTTGCAGAGGTGCAGAAGAAAGCTACCACTGAAGGGTGCCACCAGTATCAGCCAGGAGATTTGGTCCTCGTAATGGTCTTCCGGAGGAAACACTGCCTAGAACCTCATTGGGAAGACCCTTACCAGGTGCTGCTGACAACCACACGGCTGTGAAAGCCGAGGGACGACATTTGTAGATCTATGCCTGACACGTCAAGCGGGCACTGACTACGGACGAAAGTGTCTGAGCCAGAACCTTGATTGGTGCACAGGGGTATGCACTCTAATCTTGACCCTCTCCTGCGTTGTTCTTACTAGGGCATGGACTAACAATTCTGCAGTCCAAAGAATACAAGCCATTGCCTCACAGGGCAAGTGAACCAAATGTTGGATTTGTACTCATTTCCCACGAACCCTTCCTCGTCAGAGGTGCAATTTTTGACCCTTCCCTTGGATTCTGCATGGTCCCAAGGTAGTATGGGGGTCCTCATCTGCCGTGCGCTCACTTGGAGGCCACTCTATGGCCGTTAAGGGGTCAGCCTGGCTATGCGTTAGAAGGAACTATACCCGGGGCTGGTTTGGGTGAGTTATCATTAAGTTCTTGTGCCTACCTTGCTGATTAGGATTATCGAGGAGCCCAATTCCACTTTTACAACCAGTCAAGCTCAATGGCATCCATTTGGGAATGCAAAGGGAATGAGTCGCCATGCCTACCCCAGGCCCCTTCCTCTGAGACCAGTCATACATATACTAACTAGAGTGGGTGTGACTGTCAGCGGGGGTATAATCTGACCCTGGGCAATTCTGCAATCATTTAGGCCTCTGATGGCTACATTGAAGAAGGGTTTGGGCCTTGTAATTATAGAAACACGACTGGTTGCCCAGACCTACTGGCACCAGGAGCACTCAGACTTAGTCAGACCTGTCGAATTCGCTGGTATGCCCAGACCAGTTCTGCTTTTGTTTGGAACTGTCTTAGATTCTGTCAGAACCATACCTTTTGGCACCCATCCCTTGTTCACAATGGTTCCTTCTTGCTTTGTGGAAATACGGCCTATCAGACCCTTCCCATTGATTGGGCAGGGACCTGGACCATTGGCAATATTATCCCTGAGGCCTTTCACCTTGCCATTCACTCGCTCCATAACCACCTGGGACCTCTGGATGTTATAAATGATCGGTCCCGAGTCCACTGGTTGCTCATAATACCGGGTTCCACCAGTTTATCCGGGCCATTATCCCGGGTCTGGGAGTTTCAGAATTAGAGATGGCTGTCATTAACATCTCTGCCACTATGGAACTCACTGAGAATATAACCATGGATGCCATCCAGGGATTGTAAACAGAGATTCAGTCCCTCTCTAAAGTAGTACTCCAGAATTAGATGGCCCTTGTTTTCCTATTAGTAGCGCAAGGGGGAGGGGGTCTGTGCAGCCATTAACAAGTCTTGTTGTTTCTATGTTAATGAGGACCAGAGAATCAAGACGGATATGAACAATACTCAGGAGCAACTCCGCCTTCTCTATTCCGTGTCTCAAAAAAAGTATTTTGATTGGTGGGGATGGCTCCCTGATATTGGTGGGTGGCTTGTGGCAAGTACCTTGTGGTAGGTCTTGCCCTTCTTATCTTCCTGTGCGTGGTCATACAGGTCTTCCTGCGTTCGCTCTGGCTGCTGATTGAGGGCCCCTCAATCCCGGGTAACAACCCAGCAGCCCAGCTCCTTCTCTTCCTCAATAATCACAGCCCTACGGACAAGGAAGCCCAGCCACTCGGGGAGGCAGAGCTTAGTCAGATTCTGAGTTGTCCTTGAAGGACAAAAGGGGGAAAGTGTGGAATCCAAAATAAACTGGTCCTTAGTGAAGGATGTGGATTGCTGAGCTCAGAATGCCGAAGGTAGCCAAACAAAATGTACTCTCTGTAAATCACAACAAAAACTCAAGGACACATGATGAGATGGGATATGCAAACAAAGGATTGAAAATGCTTGTTTTCTAATTGTCCAACATACACCGTTTTCTATTGGCCAGAGTATGCTGTCCTTTCATTGGTTTATTATTGGTGTGTTAACATGCAAAGTAAGGAATTGGATGGTTACTATCAACCTATTGGCTGAAAATGTTATAAGTGTCATTGTTTCACTGGATTCATCGAGTAAATCCCACTGTCTTGTTCTCCTTGTGCACAAGCCAATAAAGTTTGATTAAAGAGTGCTCGCTGTGCCTACTTGTTAATTTCGACAACAAAAATAAAGATTTATTAACATGTATGTTAAACTACTCCACTCCTCAAAGGGTTCTCCCGCACCAACTTTCACCCAGGTCAGGGTTTTTATACTGCACAGGCTCCTCTCATTAAAGGGGCAGCCCCGCCCCGTTACCGGGGAGGTTCGTACTCAGTAGAGGTCACGGGGAACCCAATGGCAAAAACCCCGTGACCTCCGCGGCGGTTGTTACTCAAAACAAGGAATTTCCTGGCAAAAATTCCCAGTTAATGCATCGCAGGATTTATACTGGGGTGCATCCACGATAGATTTTCACTGTATGAAATTCCGTAACCTGCTACCTGGAAAAGAAATTAACCTGTTTATTTTAAATAGGTTGGTTCCATCTTTAAAACAGTACAGAGATGAATGTGGTATACATTATGTGTTTGTTAGGTACATCACTCAATAATTGCCAACCATCAGAGCTTGTCCTTTATACAGTCAATAAGGGTATTTCAGTGGTAAATACTGGTTATTATCTCAGTTACTGCCCCACCTCTAACACACAATTCATTGATTTCCACCCCCCCCCCCCCATCTTATTTATTTCTGGTGGTTCCATCCAGAGGAACATTAGATGTAATCATGCAAATTAAACTCTTTAACTAGAGGAAATGAGCAATTTGACCTTTGCTGATGAGTCAGAAGTAATTTCTGGTTGCAAAGTTACATTCAAATTCCCACCAATGTATGAACAATACTGCAGCAAATGTGAACTCCATATTTTAATTTCTAAACTTATCAACAGAAAAAGGCAGTTTTTATTCAATATCCAACATGCCTGCAGGCATCAAAATATCTTGATAAAAATACATAGAAGCTTTCATTGAAATAAAGTATTGAACCTAGATAAACTGTACACTAAATATGCATGTTTTATACTTAAAATGATACAAAATCGGTGCTGGATTGAATTAAATTGTTTTGATCTCGAATTATTCATTTAATTGATTTACGATTGGGGTGGAAAAGCATAACGCCTATACTTAATTGACAAAACATCCCCTAATTAATATCAATAACAGCAAAGTATATTTAATGCTGAAGAAGTATTAGCACTGAGGACAAATTGTGTCAACATATTACAGTAAACACGATGGTTCGACTTCAACCTTTAGGGTAATACAAACTCTTACATATTGTTGTTATCACAATAAATGAAAGTAAAACTGTCTTTTCCAATTCCATCTAGATAACCTAATCCAGTAAATCAAAAATTAATACATGGAAGTCGACAGAAGTTACAAGATGGAACAGACCATTCTGTCCAAACAGTGTGTTTTCAGTTCATATGAGCAAATAGTCTTAATCACATTTACCCATCCTATTCTGATATCCCTTTGGCTCCTTTTCCTTCATCCATCCACCTATCCAATCTAGCTTTGAATGGTGTGATGGGGCTGGGTTTAACCAGAGGGGTCATAGAAACACACATAGAAAATAGAAGCAGGAGGAAGCCATTTGTCCCTTCGAGCCTGCTCTGCATTCATTATGAATGGCAGATGATCATGGCTGATCATCAAGTTCAATACCCTGATCCTGCCTCCCCCCCATATCCCTTGATCTCTTTAGACCCAAGAGCTATATCTAATTCCTTCTTGAAATTACACAACATTTCCACTTCAATTACTTTTTGTGGTAGCGAATTCCACAGATTCACCACTCTCTGGGTGAAGAAATCTCTCCTCACCTCAGTCCTAAATGGTTTACCCCTTGTCCTCAAACTATGACCCTTAGTTCTAGACGCATCCACCAACGGGTATATCCTTTCTGAATCTACCTTGTTTAATGCTGCTAGAATTTTACAAGTTCTTATGAGATTACCTCTCACTCTTCTAAACTCCAATGAATATAATTCTAACTGATTTAGTCTATCCCAGTATGGCAGTCCCGCCATCCCAGGAATCAGCCTGGTAAACTTTCGCTGTATTCCCTCCATAGCAAGCACCCCAAAACTGCACACAATACTCCAGTTGTGGCTTCACCATTGCTCTATGCAATTGTAGTAAAACATTCCTATTTCTATACTCAAATCCTCTCGCTATGAAGGCCAATATACCATCTGCCTTCTTTACTGCCTGCTGCACCTGCGTGCTTACTTTCAGTGGCTGGTGCATGATGTCACCAAGGTTTCACTGAGTATCCACCTCTCTCAATTTACATCCATTAAATAATTATCTGCCTTCTTATTTTTGCTACCAAAGTGGATAACCTTGCATTTATCCATGTTATACTGCCTCTGACAGGCATATGCCCACTCACTCAGCCCGTCCAAATCCCACTGAAGCATCTCTGCATCCTCCTCACAGTTCCCCCTCCCACCCAACTTGTGTCATCTGCAAATTTGGAAATTCTACATTTAGTTCCCTCGTCCAAATCATTAATCTATAATGTCAACAGTTGGGGCCCTGGCAAAAGCCTGTAGTGCTCCACTCGTCACTGCCTGACAATCGAAGAAAGGCCCATTTATTCTAACTTTTTGCTTCCAGCCTGCGAACCAGCTTTCTATCCATCTCAAGACACTACCAGTAATCCTATGCACTGTAATTTTATATTGTCATCTGCTATGTGAGACCTTGTCGAAAACCTTTTGAAGGTCTAAATAGACCACATACACTGGGTCTCTCTGGTCAACTCGACTCAGTACATCTTCAGAAAATTCCAACAGATTTGTCAAGAATGATTTCCCTTTCATAAATCCATGCTGACTTTGTCTGATTAAACCACTGCTTTCCAAATGCTGTGTGCTATGAACTCCTTGATAATGGACTCCAGCAACTTCCCTACTACCAATGTTAAGCTCACTGGTCTACAGTTCCCTGTTTTCTCTCTATCTCCCTTTTTGAATAGTGGGGTTATATTAGCTACCCTCAGATCTGTAGGAACCATTCCAGAGTCCAAAGAATTTAGAAAAATGACCACAAATGGGTCTACTATTTCGAGAGTTACTTCCTTAAGTACTCTGGAATGTACCTCCTTTATAATAATAATCTTTATAATATTTATTATTGTCACAAGTAGGCTTACATTAACACTACAATGAAGTTACTGTGAAAATCCCCTAGTCGCCACACTCAGGCACCTGTTTGGGTTCACTGAGGGAGAATTCAGAATGTCCAATTCACTGAACAAACATGTCTTTCGGGACTTGTGGGAGGAAACCAGAGCGCCCGGAGGAAACCCACGCAGCCACGAGGAGAACGTGCAGACTCCGCACAGACAGTGACCCAAGCCAGGAATCGAACCTGGGACCCTAGCGCTGTAAAGCAACAGTGCTACCCACTGTGCTACCGTGCTGCCGGTATATTATTCATGTCTTCCTTTGTGAAGGCAGAAGCAAAGAATGAATTTAGTTCCTCAGCCATTTCTTTGTTCTCCGTTATGAATTCCCTTGTTTCTGACATTCATTTTTATCAATCATTTTCTCTTTACATACCTATAGAAACTTTTACAGTCAGTTTTTATGTTCCCCGCTAGCTTACCTTCATTTTGTAATTTCCCCTTCTTAATAAATCCCTTGGTCTGCCTTTGCTGAACTTTAAACTGTTCCAAATTTTCAGGTCTGTTGTGTTGGGTGTGCTGGTTCACAAACAAGCCAACAATGCTGGAAGTGGTGTAACGCTATTTTATTAACAGTTCTACTATGCTAGCATACTGTAAACATGGATATAAGCAATACCAGCTTAGCTGTGGACCCTTTCCTATCACTAGCTCTGGTGAGGCACTCAGGACATGGTGAATGTCTGTGATGCAGGCTGTGAGCTCTGTGCTCTGAGCTGGCTGCTGCTAGAATGAGCGGGAACTCTCCTGTCCCCTGTCTTTATAGTGCTTGTGCTCTCACTGGTGATTGGCTGCGGTGTTATGTATGCTGGTTGGTCCTACTGCATGTCCATCAGTGTGTGTATGTGATTGCACCATAATGTACTGATGGATATTATGACATCCCCCTTTTTTACAAAGAACATGTGCCTATGTGAGAATAAATAACGTGTAATGAGTGTATCTGACCATGTGTGTGCAGTATTTACATAACTATGTACATGAGGCTAGTCTATATACACGGGAAGGTACCTGGTGCAGAGAAAAGAAAACCAAGGTGTTACACCAACAACAAAACTAATAATGAATGCTATAAACAAACTAGTGAAATGCTGAAACAGGATGAAAGAACAAAGCATTGAGTCCAACATTGTAAGGCTCATAAATCAAGTCTCTGAGGTGGGCGACGAATTCGGGTCGACCGCCTCAAGGGTGGGTCAGGAGCCACTGGCTGAGGATCGGGCCGGGCCACGGCCAAGTGAGGAGGATGCAGAGTATCCGGAAGCTCTACAAAGTCCAGGTCGGTGACAACAGGAGGGTGTGCCACCGGTGGAGGATCGCGTAGCGAGCGTGGAACCAGACGAAAGGCACGCCGATTGCGGCGGCAAATGGAGCCATCAGGCAGACGAACCAGGAATGAGTGGGGAGCCACCAGCTGAAGAACCACAGCAGTTGCAGACCAGCCACCCTCCGGAAGATGGATTCGGACGTTGTCACCTGGCGCCAGAGCAGGAAGATCAGTCGCTCGAGCGTCATGCGCCGCCTTGTGCTGCGCGCGAGACTGTTGCATCCGCTGAAGGACCGGAGCATGGTCGAGGTCTGGGACGTGAATGGACGGCACCATAGTCCTGAGGGTGCGACCCATCAGCAGTTGGGCTGGTGACAGGCCCGTGGACAGTGGAGCCGAGCGATAGGCCAGCAAGGCGAGGCAGAAGTCGGATCCTGCAGCAGCAGCCTTGCATAGAAGCCTCTTTACAATGTGGACGCCCTTTTCTGCGTTGCCATTTGACTGGGGGCGCAGGGGACTGGACGTCACGTGTACAAAGTTGTACCTGCTGGCGAAGTTATACCATTCCTGGCTCGCGAAGCAGGGGCCATTGTCCGACATCACAGTGAGTGGGATGCCGTGATGAGCAAAGGTCTCTTTGCAGGCACGGATAACAGCCGATGACATGATGTCGTGCAGGCGTACAACCTTGGGATAGCTGGACTCCCGGGGTTGGGCTGGCTGGAACCGCTGACAGGTGGGGCAATTGAGCACAGTGTTGGCAATGTCCTCATTTATGCCAGGCCAGTAGACAGCCTCTCGGGCCCACCGTCGGTACTTCTCTATGCCGAGATGGCCCTCGTGCAGCTGCTCTAAAACCAGGTGATGCATGCTGTGTGGGATCACGATGCGGTCCAGCTTCAGGAGGACGCCATCAACGACTGCCAGATCGTCTCGAATATTATAGAACTGCGGGCATTGTCCCTTGAGCCATCCGTCAGTCATGTGGCACATCACACGTTGTAGCAGGGGGTCAGCCGCAGTGTCACGGCGAATGTGGGTTCGGCGTTCATCTGTGGCCGGCAGATTGGCGGCCGTGAAGGCCACATGGGCGTCGACTTGGCAAACGAACCCCTCTGGGTCGGACGGAGTGGTGACCGCCCTGGACAGAGCGTCGGCTATGATCAGGTCCTTACCCAGTGTGTACACGAGCTGGAAATCATATCTCCGGAGCTTGAGCAGAATGCGTTGTAGGCGAGGGGTCGTGTCATTGAGGTCTTTTTGGATGATGCCGACCAGCGGGCGATGGTCGGTCTCCACAGTGAACTGGAGAAGGCCATACACGTAGTCATGGAACATGTCGACACCGGTCAACAGGCCTAGGCACTCCTTCTCGATTTGCGCATAGCGCTGCTCTGTGGGGGTCATGGCCCATGACGCATAGGCAACAGGGGCCCATGACGAGGCGTCATCTCGTTGCAGGAGCACCGCCCCTATGCCAGATTGGCTAGCATCCGTTGATATTTTTGTCTCCCTTGCAGGATCGAAAAATGCCAATATCGGGGCGGTGGTCAGCTTGACCTTGAGCTCCTCCCATTCACACTGGTGGGCGGGAAGCCACTGGAAGTCCGTCGTCTTCCTAACTAGGTTGCGGAGAGCCATTGTGTGGGAAGCAAGGTTAGGGATGAACTTTCCTAGGAAGTTGACCATTCCTAAGAACCGGAGCACCGCCTTCTTATCCGCCGTCTTCTGCATGGCCATGCTGGCTGCCACCTTGTCCACATCCGGCCGCACACCCAACCGGGAGATGTGGTCTCCTAAAAACATGAGTTTGGTCTGGCCGAAAGAACATTCGGCTCTGTTGAGGCGCAGGCCTTGGTCCCGTATTCGCTTAAAATCGCATTGGAGGCGACTGATATGCTCCTGCGGGGTGGTGGACCAGATGATGATGTCGTCCACATAGACGCGCACACCCTTGATGCCCTCCATCATCTGCCCCATGATGCAGTGGAACACCTCAGATGCTGATATGATTCCAAATGACATTCTATTGTAGCAGTACCTGCCCAATGGGGTGTTGAAAGTACACAGCTTCCTGCTGGACTTGTCCAATTGAATCTGCCAGAAGCCCTTTGATGCATCCAGCTTGGTGAATATGTTGGCTCGAGCCATCTCGCACGTGATCTCCTCACGCTTGGGGATAGGGTAATGCTCCCGCATGATGTTACGATTTAAATCCTTCGGGTCGATACAGATCCGGAGCTCGCCGGAAGGCTTCTTGACGCACACCATGGAACTGACCCAGTCGGTTGGTTCCGTCACTCTGGAAAGCACTCCTTGGTCCTGGAGGTCCTGCAGCTGCTGCTTGAGGCGGTCCTTGAGGGGTGCTGGGACTCTGCGAGGTGCATGAACCACAGGCGTGGGGTCCTGTTTGAGCAGGATTTTGTCTGTGTAGGGAAGTGTGCCCATGCCTTCGAAGACATCTTGGTGTTGAGTGATGATGGCACTTAGTTGCGCCCTGAAGTCCATTCTTGGAAGTCAGACGTGTCCTCTGGAGAGAGGGAATGTATGCGCTGCACGAGGTTGAGGAGCTTGCATGCCTATGCGCCTAGCAGGGTGTCCTTTGAGGAGCCCAGGATCTCGAAGGGTAGGGTGACTTTTCGCGAGTTGTGCATCACCTCGAGTTGGCATGACCCGGTGGCGGGAATGGAGTTAACATTATAGTCGACCAGTTGGCAATTGGATGGAAGAATTGTTGGTTTGACCCCCAGGGTTTGAAATGCTGTCCATGCGAGGAGATTGGCGGAAGCACAAGTGTCCAGACGGAATCTGATCCGGGATCGGTTGACCGTCAGGGTGGCACAACACTCGTCGTCCGGATCAATGCTGTGTACCAACAGCGGCTGGTGCTTTCGATTCAGGGACAGCCTGTTCTTGGTTATGACAGCGACTCGAAAAGTCCTCGGTGTCACTGGTCTGCATGAAGTCAGGATCGGACTTGGTGAAGGTGGGTTGGATTGCCCGAACATTCCTATGAGGCTGGTTAAATCATTGCGAGTTGGCAGGCTGGGCTGCTCGACAGCAGGCAGCATAGTGGCCAAGCCTGCCACAGCGTAGGCACTGTCACGGATTTGCAGGGCATTGCCGCTTTAAGTGGGCAGAGCCACAGTTGCCATACGTCGTGACGTCAGTGCGTTCGTTGCGCCACCGCGCATGCGCAGTACGGTCTTGTGTGGTGCGGGCCTGCGCATCGCGTTCCTCCATGTCACCGTTCCCTCGTTTGGCACGTACAAACGCGGGAGGCCTTGGAAAGCGCGCGAAATGGCCGCCCTCCTCCAGACTGCGGCCCCGGAGGTGTTCGATCGTTTGGTCCCGTTCCGCCTCATGGGGCCCTTCTCATGCAGGACACAGGTCTCGATGGCAGTCGCTAGGGTTAGTTGCTTAACTTAAAGGAGCTGCTGACGCAGGGTGTCCGACATGACCCCAAAAACAATCTGGTCGCGTATCATGGTGTCGGAGGTGGGCCCGTAGCCGCAGGATTGCCCGAGGATGCGGAGGTGTGTTGAATAGGATTGGAAAGGCTCGTCCTTACCCTGCAAGAGCTGCTGGAACAGGTACCTTTCGAAGCTTTCGTTGACTTCAACACTAAACTGTGTGTCGAATTTGAGGAGCACCATCTTGTACTTGGTCTTGTCCTCGTCGTCCGCGAATGTCAGGGAGTTAAAGATGTGGATGGCATGTTGCCCATCCGTGGAGCGAAGAAGGGCTATCTTCTTGGTGTCCGATGCATTCTCTTCCCTTCCTCGAGGAAGAGCTGGAAGCGCTGTTTAAATATCTTCCAATTTACCCCGAGATTGCCAGCGATGCGGAGCGGCAGCAGCGGGTTGATGTTCTCCATGCTGTAGGATGCCGGAATGCTGAGAAGTTGCAGGTAGTTCTCACAAGTGCGAAATTGCGGCCACTCCTTGTACCATGTTGTGTTGTATTTCTGGTTCACTAACAAGCCAACAATGCTGGAAGTGATGTAACACTATTTTATTAACTGTTCAACTATGCTAACATACTGTAAACATGGGTATAAGCAATATCAGCTTAACTGTGGACCCTTTCCTATCACTAGCTACGGTGAGGCACTCAGCACATGGTGAATGTCTGTGATGCAGGCTGTGAGCTCTGTGCTCTGAGCTGGCTGCTGCTAGAATGAGCGGGAACTCTCCTGCCCCCTGTCTTTATAGTGCTTGTGCTCTCACTGGGGATTGGCTGCGGTGTTATGTATGCTGGTTGGTCCTACTGCATATCCATCAGTGTGAGTATGTGATTGCACTATAATGTACTGATGTATACTATGACAAGGTCTATCGCATTTCCTTGCTAACTTCTTCTTTGAATCTAATACTATCTCTAATTTCCCTTGTAAACTATGGTTTGGCCACGGTTCCCTTTCTAATCTTGCACCAAATAAGAGTAAACAATTTTTGGAGTTCACCCATTCGTTCCATGAATTCCAGCCATTGCCTGTCCACCGTCCTTCCTTTCAGTAATGTTACCCAGTCCATCATAGCCAACTCATGCATCATACCATCAGGACCCTGGTCTTAGGATCAACTACCTCACCATACACATTGGTAAAGAATTCAAGAATATTATGGTCATTCATCCCCAAGGGTTCTCGCACAACCTAGGTTGCCAACTAATCCTTTCTCATTGCACATCCCCCTGTCCAAGATGGCCTGTTCCCTTGTTGGTTACTCAACGTATTGGTCCAGAAAACCATCCCGTACACACCCCAGAAATTTCTCCTCTATTGTACTGTGGCTAATTTGACTCACACAATCGATGAGCAGATTAAAGTCAACCATAATCACATGTTTAACACATGCATCTCTGATTTTCGGTCAATGCTATTCCCAAAATCACCACTGCAGTTTGGTGGTCTGTGTACCACTCCTACGAATGTTTTTACCCCGTGGTGTTTATTCACTCAACCCATACAGATTCCACACCGTCTGTGCTGATATCTTTCCTCAATATTGTATCAATATTTTCTTTAATCACCAATGCAACTCCACCACCATTTCCTTTCCACTTGTCCATCCTAAAAAACGAATAGCCCTCAATATTTAGTTCGCATCCTTGATCGCCTTCAAGCCATGTCTCTATAATCCCAACTATATCATATACCTTTACATCTATCTGTGCAACCAATTCATCTATTTTATTTTGAATGCTCTGAGCATTCAAGTACAAAACCTTCAGGCTAGTCCTTATGACATTCCTTGACTGGTCCCTACTCTTTTTTACAGCATTGTTATCTGATACTGGCCCTTGGTTTCTCTGCCAATCACTTTTCTTATTTTCCTTGCTGTATTTTCCTCTTGTTCTTGATTCCCCCTGCTCTGAATACATCCCCCGCCATGTTAGTTTAAACCTTCCCCCAGCCGCTCGAGCAAGTACATCACTCCCCAATCCCGCCCAGGTGTAACCCGTCCAGTTTGTACAGGTCCGAGCTCCCCCAGAACCAGTCCCAATGCCCCAGGAATCTGAATCCCTCCCCCTCACACCATCTCCTCAGATATATCCTGCTATTTCTTCTCTGAACTACTTTGGTCAGGGAGGTAGAAGGAAAAGAGCAGTGTGCCTGCTCCCATCCACTCCAAGGTTTCTGACATAATTAAGCACCAACTACCAAATTAGTGACCTGCTGGCCTGACTCCTGGCTGATTAGAGCCCGGCCATAGGACCTGGTCAGAGTTTGAGTGTAGATCCTGTGGTACTGGGGTCAGGGTATGAACAGGAAGCCGGTTGAGGGCATGCTCAGGGCCAGTAAGCTTTAATTGACAGCCTGCCATAAATTGAAGTAAAGCAGCACTAATTGCAGAGAATTAAAGAGCTGAGAAGCTGGAGTGTCATCCTGGTGACTCCTGGTGTCAGCCTGGGGAACAAAGGAAGCAATATTATCTGCTCATCCAGGCACCTCCACAACAGATCTGAGTGGCTCACTCCCATAGCAGCAGCTGTCAGGATTACTGGAGAAAGCAAAAAGCCCTGACAGCCCCACAGTTTGATGATGATGCCCTGTGTGTCCTGCTCCACTTTGTGACTGAGCAGCAGGATGTTTTAATGGCAGAGGATGGCTGGAGTAGACCTGTCTGCCACACCAAGCAAGCCTAAATGGAGACGGCCGAGGAGGTCAGCAGCTGTGGGGTTATCCAGAGGAGGAGGCCGAAGTGCTGCAACGGCTAAATTATCTTGTGTTCTGTTAGGGTGAGTGATAAACCTAGTTTGAAGGGCAAAATGGTGGTGTAGTGGTAAGGTCACTGAACTACTAATCCAGAAGCCTGGGGCAAGGGCTCAAATCCCACCAAGGTAACGGGTGGAAGTTGAATTCAAATAATAATCTGGACTTGAAAACCTAGTCTCAGTAATGATGACCATAAAACCAATGTCGATTATTGTAAAACCCCTTCAGCTTACACTAATGTAAGGAAATCTGCCATCTTTACCTGATCTGGTCTACATGTGATTCCAGATCTACAGAAATGTGGTTGACTCTTAACTGCTCCCTTAAATGGTGTGGCAAGCCACTCAGTTCAAGGGCAATTAGGGATTGATCACAAATGTTGGCCTTGTCAGCAATGCCTGCATCCCATGAAAGAATAGAAAACTGTTGTATCTCTGTGCTCATACGGATGGGAAGGTGTGCAGGTGATATGTGTGATAAATGGGGAATGGAATGGGGTGTGGACAACTTTGGGGAAGGCTCGGATGTGAGTAGCATTGCCAAGCAGTGGAGGTGGGAAGAATAACGTGTGGCCTAAATGATGAGGGCTGATGTCTTCTGAGATGAGACAGATCATTGTTCCATTGTCTTTGCAGGAGAAAAGATCCCAAAATGACAGGGAGTTCCCAAGCTAGCATTTAGGCCTCTGATGGAGGAAGAGAATCTCCAATTTGGTCAGTCACGAGGGTACAGATCCGTAGGCAGCGGAGACGATGGAGCTTGGGCCGAGGGGATGTGAGAAACTGAGGGACCATTGCCTGGTCGAGGGATCAATGTTGACCTCTAAGAAACACTGTCCCATCCTTGTTCTGTACCAAGCATCAGATACTTGAACCTTGATGGATTGGCTGATTGGGAACCACAAACGTATGTGAGCATATCAGACACTGGACCAGCTGTCAGATGCTGTGACAGTCAACAACTCTCATACTAGGAGAAGATTTCACCTATGATGCACGATTAATTGTACAAAGACTCAGTTGGTTACAATTGTGGCTTTATTGCAGTAAGATGTGTGGCCTCCCACAGCAGCTGGCGAAATGGCTGCTGAATAGAGGACATGCATATTTATACTCCTCCTACTGGGCGGAGCCAGCAGGCAGGGGCAACCAGCAAACCTGTAGTACAGGTCCTACCTTACATCACCTAATACAGGTGTAACAGTGGTTTACCACATTCATCCCCTGTTAAAAATGAGTCCGGCAGGGGTGGTGGAGAACTATATACAGTAGTGAATTCATGTACAGTGTTTTATTAGGAGAGAAAATAAAATGTCTTTTGAAAGTCCGGTACCAGTTAGAGATTCAACCGGTTTGGTGCCTTGACGTTCCGCTGGGAGCGACGTAACGGTGGCAGCGATGTTGATGCTGGCGACGTCGGTGCTGGCCTGATGTCGGGTGACCCCGGGAGCATGCCAAAATCCTCTTCATCCTCTTGCGTGGGCAGGGGAAGGAGGGATGGTCCTGGTGGGGTTAATGTTGGGAATGTCAGGGGAGGGGAGGGTGGCGCCGGGCCAGGGAAGTGTGTATGAGTGGGACCTGCTGGTGCCAGGTCCCTGAGGGAGACAGTGTCTTGGCGGCCGTCGGGGTACGCCACATAGGCATACTGGGGGTTTGCATGGAGCAAGTGCACCCTCTCCACCAACAGGTCCACCTTATGGAGTTGGACGTGCCTACGGAGCAGGACCGGTCCTGGAGCTGCGAGCCAAGTCAGGAGCGACACCCCGGATGTGGACTGCCTGGGGAAGGCAAAGAGACGTTCATTGGGTGTGTTATTCGTAGCGGTGCACAGTAGTGACCGGATGGAGTGTAGTGCATCAGGGAGGACCTCCTGCCAGCGAGAGGCTGGGAAGTTCCTGGACCGTAGGGCCAGTTGGACGGCCCTCCAAACCGTCCTGTTCGCCCTCTCTACCTGCCCGTTTCCCCGGGGGTTATAGCTGGTCGTCCTGCTGGAGGCGATACCCCTGCTGAGCAGGAACTGACGCAGCTCATCACTCATGAATGAGGATCCCCTGTCACTGTGGATGTAGGCGGGGAAGCCGAACAAAGCGAAGATTGTGTTGAGGGCCTTGATGACGGTGGCAGACGTCATATCGGGGCAGGGGATGGCGAAGGGGAACCTGAATTCCTCATCGACCACACTGAGAATATATGTGTTACGGTCGGTGGAGGGGAAGGGTCCTTTGAAATCCACGCTGAGGCGTTCAAAGGGGCGGGAGGCTTTCACCAGGCACGCACGGTCCGGGCGGTAGAAGTGCGGCTTGCACTCCGTACAGACCTGGCAGTCCCTGGTGACTGTCTGTACTTCCTCGACGGAGTAGGGCAGATTGCGAGCCTTGACAAGATGCTACAACCGTGTGACCCCCCAGGTGACAAAGGCTGTCGTGTAGGGCCCGGAGTCGGTCTACTTATGCGCTGACACATTTACCTCGGGATAGGGCGTCTGGGGGCTCGTTGAGTTTGCCGGGGCGATACAGAATCTCGTAATCGTAGGTGGAGAGCTCGATTCTCCACTGCAAGATTTTATCATTTGTGATCTTGCCCCACTGCATGTTGTTGAACATGAAGGCTACCGACTGTTGGTCAGTGAGGAGAGTGAATCTCCTGCCAGCCAGGTAATGCCTCCAATGCCGCACAGTTTCAACGATAGCTTGGGCCTTGTTTTCGACAGACGAGTGCCGAATTTCTGAGGCATGAAGGGTGCGGGAAAAGAATGCCACGGGTCTGCCTGCCTGGTTAAGGGTGGCGGCAAGTGCGACGTCTGATGCGTCGCTTTCTACTTGGAAGGGCAGTGTCTCGTCTACAGCGTGCATCCCGGCCTTGGCTATATCAGCTCTGATACGGGCGAAGGCCTGTTGTGCCTGTAGCCACTTAAAATGGCCAACTACCGATTTAAAATGGTGAACGGCAAAAGCTGATGGGAAAGTCAGCCAACAAGACAAAAACCAGCAGCTGAAGGTTGGCTGTGTATTTACCTCTGGAAAGGCCAGACAAGATCGATACCAGCAACCATCAGCATAACAAAACACCAGCCATCTGCATACTAATGAGCAATCCCCGGGAACAATAAGCAACATCTAGACACACAAAGCAAAACCAGACTCTTCGGCGCCAGCAGAAGCCTACACAAAAGGAGGTGAACGACCACCTCAAGACCGCCCATCGATCAGGGAACAGCTCCAGCATTGGAGAAAATCGAACCAAGCGATTGGGACAAAGTCCAATCACTTGGGACCAGGTACAGGGTCCGCCCCTAAAGGCGGGAAGCCCCTGGGGACTATAAGAATTGAGCCCCAAGTTCTTCGCTCTTCTCCACCGCTTCTCCAGCTCTTCACTCTTCAGCAGCTGATCGAAACTGTAAGTCTTACTTCAATGCTCGCTATGAGACAGGCGCTCCTAGCTATCAATCTGTACCAGCTTCGAATCCCACAGGCTCAGAACCCGAACGAAAGGCCATTCGTTTCCCTGACCTGGTGGGCCAGTTCCAAGTTAAGTATTGGCCTGTTAGTTGTAGAAGTAGCTTAAACGTAGAAATTGTGCATGAGTAGCGATTACTGTGCATAATAAATGTGCTTTGATTTAAATCTTACTAATCGGTGTATTGGATTATTGATCATTACTCGGACTTGAACCACGTGGCGGTATCATAAAGATACCTGGCGACTCAAGAGCAAAGGTAATAAAACAGAGCAATTGAACTAAGGCAAAGTTAGCAATGTGCCTCGGCCGTTAGGGGAAAGTGGGTGGACTGAATGAGTGGACGGGCCTTGTCCGCGTAGTTTGGGACCCACTGGGCATAGTAGCAGAAGAACCCCAGGCAGCGTTTGAGGGCTTTGGGGCAGCGGGTGAGGAGAATCTCCATGAGAGGGCGCATGTGGTCGGGATCGGGCCCCAGAACTCCATTCTGGACCACATAGCCGAGGATGGCTAGGCGGGTTGTGCTGAATACGCACTTTTCCTTGTTGTAGGTGAGGTTGAGGAGAGTGGCGGTGTGGAGGTATTTAGCAAGGTTGGCATCATGGTCCTGCTGATCATGGCCGCAGATGGTGACGTTGTCTAGGTACGGAAAGGTGGCCCGCAAACCGTACCGGTCGACCATTCGGTCCATCTCCCTTTGGAAGACCGAGACCCCATTAGTGACGCCGAAGGGAACCCTGAGGAAGTGATAGAGACGACCGTCTGCCTCGAAAGCAGTGGATGGACGGTCCGATTTACGAATGGGGAGCTGGTGGTAGGCGGATTTTAGGTCTATCATTGAGAAGACCCGGTACTGCGCAATCTGATTGACCATATCAGATATGCATGGGAGGGGGCACGTGTCGAGCTGCGTATACCGATTGATGGTTTGGCTGTAGTCCACAACCATTCTGTGCTTCTCCCCAGTTTTAACGACTACCACTTGAGCTCTCCAGGGGCTGTTGCTGGCCTCGATGATGCCCTCCCGAAGCAGCCACTAGACCTTGGACCTGATGAAGGTCTTGTCCTGGGTGCTGTACCGTCTGCTCCTGGTGGCAATGGGTTTGCAATCTGAAGTTAATTTGGCAAAGAAGGAGGGTGGATCGACCTTTAGGGTCGCGAGGCCGCACACAGTAAGCGGTGGTAGGGGCCCGCCGAATTTGAGGGTGAGGCTCTGGAGATTGCACTGGAAGTCCAGGCCTAGCAGTAGTGCAGCCCACATATTAGGAAGGACGGAAGCCACTGAATTCTACGCCCTGGACCGTGAGAATGACCGTGCAGAACCCCCAGATCGGGACAGAATGGGATCCGGAGTCCAGGGAGATTCTTTGATTGGCGGAGTGGACCGTGAGGTAGCAGCGCCTTACCGTATCCGGGTGGATGAAGCTTTCGGTGCTCCCGGAGTCCAGCAGGCAAGAGGTCACGTGGCCGTTGATTTTCACCGTAGTCGAGGCGGTGGCCAGGTTGTGTGGACGAGACTGGTCGAGCGTCATTGAGGCGAGCTGCGGTTGGTCGTCGTTGACGTTCGAAGATGGAGAGCGTGGGGGGCCCAGGTCGTGGAATGTTGTCGGTGTCCATGCCCCGTGGGGAAGACAAGATGGCGGCGCCTGAAGATCCTACGGGGGACAAAATGGCGGCGCCCATGGGCTGCACGTTGCGGGGGCTGGACAATTAGGCGGCGACCATGGGCCACACGTGGACTGCGGAGGGGAAGATGGCGGCGCCCACTGGCCGCTCGCGGCCCCGGGAGGTGAAGATGGCAGCACCCACTGGCTGCGCGTGGTCCGGGACGAAGATGGCGGCGCCCATTGTGTGTGGGTCAGGGGGGAGGGGGCGATAGTGGAGACTGCGCGGGCCTGGCACACTGCAGCGAAGTGGCCCTTTTTGCTGCAAACCTTGCAAATGGCAGCGCGGGCCGGGCAGCGTTGGTGAGGGTGCTTCTGCTGGCTGCAGAAGTAACATCGGGGAGCCCCGGGATGCGTGGATCAGTGTGTGGCGCAGGCGGATTGGCTGGGTAAAGCCCCGGCTGGGGCGACCGTTTGTGGGGCCCACGAGCGATAGGAGCAACCACAGACGACGCTCCTGTCACTGTTGTGTTGATTATCTTCCTTAAATCTTTCTGACCGAGAATGGATGTGTTGTTGTTGTCAGGGACTTGTGGTTTCATATTAGTTTAAAATGCTTTTAGACCAAGACTGCATTGTAATTTGAGCACCACCGACATGCCTCATAGTTTTGCTCGGTGATTAAATAGATAATATTTGGAGTGGTCATACAGGGTCACAGCGCAGAAGACCGTGAGGCAAAGATCTTGTTGCTTATAGTCCTCCATATTCTCATGTGGGGTTTAGAGAAGCCAATGGGGATCTAGGGCTCAGAGAAGTTGATAGCTAGGGAGTTGTGGCCCAGACAAATCATAGGCCTGAATTTTTAGGATGGTGTCTCAGCCATATATTATTTCTGGATGTTAGAGTCTAAGTATAGATAGTATTGACTGTTTGCAATATTGACTCTTGTATTGCAAAATTCTGCTGTTTGTTTAACACCATTGAATTGTGTAGCTTTATTATCTTCATAAATACCCTGAGGTTTCAAATTCTGTCCACTTGGCAAAAAAAACATTTTCCTCAACCAAGACAAAATACAGGAAAGACCACAGCTACTCTTTAAAATCATTCTATGTTAACTCTATCAAGATTATAACTACAAGCTGCAACAGTATTCGAGGGAAAATAGCTCAATTACTCATCAGCCAAGAAAAACTTCAGGGGTGTCATTCTCCGACCCCCCAGTGGGTTGGAGAATGGCCGTTGGCCGCTGTGAATCCCGCCCCCGCCGGTTGCCGAAGTCTCCGGTACCGGATATTCGGCGGGGGCGGGAATCGGGCCGTGCCGGTTGGCGGGCCCCCCCGCTCGATTCTCAGGCCTGGATGAGCCGAGGTCCAGCCGATAAATTGCCTGTCCCGCCGGCGTAAATTAAAGTACCTATTTACCGGCGGGACAAGGCGGCGTGGGCGGGCTCCGGGGTCCTGGGGGGGCGCAGGGCGATCTGGCCCCGGGGGGTGCCACCACGGTGGCCTGGCTTGCGATCGGGGCCCACCGATCCGCGGGCGGGCCTGTGCCGTGGGGGCACTCTTTCCCTTCCGCCTCCGCCACGGTCTCCACCATGGCGGAGGCGGAAGAGACTCTCCCCACTGCGCATGCGCGGGAAACTGTCAGCGGCCGCTGACGCTCCCGCGCATGCGCCACCCCGACATGTAATTTCCGCGCCAGCTGGCGGGGCAACAAAGCTGGCGGGGCGGAAATTCCTCCAGCGTCGGCCTAGCCCCTCAATGTTGGGGCTTGGCCCCCAAAGATGCGGAGCATTCTGCACCTTTGGGGCGGCACGATGCCCGTCTGATTGGCGCCGTTCTGGGCGCCAGTCGGCGGACATCGCGCCGTTTGGGGAGAATTTCGCCCGATGTTATCATAGGATTGAATCCAAACTTGGTGAAAACATTCACACTGCAGAAATATTTTCAGAAGTTTTCACAGTATACTGTAAGAATAGATTGACTGATGCACTCTTTGCCAGGGTGGAGGGATCAATCACCAGAGGGCATAGGTTTAAGGTCCGTGGGGCAAAGTTTAGAGGAGATGTGCGAGGCAGGTTTTTTACACGGAGGGTGGTGAGTGCCTGGAACACGTTGCCAGGGGAGGTTGTGGAAGCAGCTACATTAACGGCATTCAAAAGGCATCTCGACAAATACATGGATAGGATGGGTTTAGAGGGATGTGGCACTAGGAAGTGTTGAGCATGTTGGCCAAGGGTGGTATCATGACCGGTACAGGCTTGGAGGGCCGAAGGGCCTGTTCCTATGCTGTATTGTTCTTTGAAATCAAAGGAGTCTTTATTGCAGTCAAGAACCCATTTCCCAGTTTCTCAAGACATGATTTGCCTTGGGAATTCACATCCAAAATAGTTTAAAGTGGAATAGAAAAAGTCAACAAGGAGCTTCCAATGCATCCAAGGTGCTTAGGTTTATGAAACATAATTGTCATAATATACACCAGTAGATCATGGTGCAGACACACACACACACACTGATGGACATGTAGTGGGACCAATCAGCATACACAACACCGCAGCCAATCACCAGTGAGAGCACACGCACTATAAAGACAGGGGACAGGAGACTTCCCGCTCATTCTAGTAGCAGCCAGCTCGGAGCACAGAGCTCACAGCCTGCAACACAGACATTCACCATGTGCTGAGTGCATCACCTGGTTAGGACTAGGCAAGGGTCAACAGTTAAAGCTGGTATTGCATTTACCCACAGTTCAAGTATGTTAATATAGTTAACCTTATAATAAAATAGAGTTGCACCACTTCCAGTGTTGGTGACCTGTTTATGATCCAGAACACCCAACACATCACGGTACAAGGAGTGGTTGCATACTAGCACTTCTGAGACCCACCTGCAACTAATCAGCATTCCGGCATCCTGAGGTGTGGAGAACATCAACCCGCCGCCGCCGCTCCGCATCGCCGGCAATCTCGGGGTCAATTGGAAGATTTTTAAACAGCGCTTCCAGCTCTTGCTCGAAGCCACGGACAGGGAGAATGCCTCGGACACCAGGAAGATTGCTCTGCTCCTCTCCACGGCCGGGCAACACGCCATCCACATCTTCAACTCCCTCACATTCGCAGATGACGAGGACAAGACAAAGTATAAGACGGTTCTCCTCAAAATCGATACCCACTTCAGCATAGAGGTCAATGAAAGCTTCGAAAGATACGTGTTCCAGCAGCGCTTGCAGGGTAAGGACGAGCCTTTCCAATCCTTTTTAACACACCTCCGCATCGTTGCGCAGTCCTGCGGCTACGGGCCCACCTCCGACTCCATGATACGCGACCAGATCGTATTTAGTATTCTGTCGGACCCTCTGCGTCAGCAGCTCCTCAAAATTAAGCAACTCACCCTAGCGACTGCCATCGAGTCCTGTGTCCTGCATGAAAATGCCACCAGCCGGTACTCCCACATACAGGCGGCTGAAACGGCGCGGCAAGGACCCCATGAGGCGGAACGGGTCCAAACAATTGAACACCTCCAAGGCTGCAGCCTGGATGAGGGCGGCCATTTCGCGTGCTTTTCGCAGCCTCCCGCGCTTGTACGCGCCAAACGAGTGGACGGTGATGTGGAGGAGCGTGTTGCGCAGGCGCACACCACGCAGGGCCGCACCGCGCATCCGCGGTGGTGCAACGAGCGTACTGACGTCACGACGTGCGGCAACTGTGGCTCCGCCCATTTAAAGCGGCAATGTCCTGCAAAATCGCGACAATGCCTACGATGTGGCAGACTTGGCCACTATGCTGCCTGCTGTCGTGCAGCTCAGCCTGCCAATTCGCATCGCTTCAGCCAGCCTCGCAGGAACGTTCGGGCAATTCAACCCACGTTCACCGTGTTCGATTCCGACTTCCCGCAGAGCAGTGACACCGAGGATCCGAGGAAGCCTTTTCGAGTCGCTGTTATAACAAAGAACAGGCTGTCCCCGACAGCCTGTCCAAGAGCCGGTGCAGACTCGATGGGCCGCACTGTAAATTTTATGATAAATTCTATGATAAAACCACCAGCCGCTGTTGGTGCACAGCATTGATCCAGACGACGGGTGGTGTGCCACCCTGACGGCCAACCGATCCCAGATATGATTCCGCCTGGACACTGGTGCTTCCGCTAATCTCCTAGCCTGGTCAGACTTTCAGACCCTTGGGTTAAACCAACCATTCTTCCGTCGACCTGCCAACTAGTGGACTACAATGGCAATGTCATCCTGCTACCGGTTCATGCCAACTCGAAGTGACGCACAACTCGTGAAAAGCCATCCTTCCCTTCGAGATCGTGGGCTCCTCGAAGGACTCTCTGCTAGGCGCACAGGCGTGCAAACTCCTAAACCTTTTTCAATGAGTACACTCTCTCTCTCCAGAGGACACGTCTGCCTTCCAGGATGCGGACTTCAGGGCGCAACTCAATGCCATCATCGACCAGCACCACAACGTTTTCGAAGGCATGGGCACGCTTCCATACATAAATCCTGCTCAAACAAGATGCCACGCCTGTGGTTCATGCACCTCGCAGAGTCCCAGCACCCCTCAAGGACCGCCTCAAGCAGCAGTTGCAGGACCTCCAGGACCAAGGAGTGCTCTCCAGAGTGACGGAACCAACCGACTGGGTCAGTTCCATGGCGTGCGTAAAGAAGCCTTCCGGCGAGCTCCGGATCTGCATTGACCCAAAGGATCTGAATCGCAACATAATGAGGGAGCATTACCCTATCCCCAAGCGCGAGGAGATCACGTGTGAGATGGCTCGGACCAACATCTTCACCAAACTTGACGCATCGAAAGGATTCTGGCAAATTCAACTAGACAGGTCCAGCAGAAAGCTGTGTACCTTTAATACCCTGTTTGACAGATACTGCTACAACAGGATGCCATTTGGGATTATATCGGTATCAGAAGTATTCCACCGGATCATGGATGAAATGATGTAGGGCTTTGAGGATGTGCGCGTCTATGTTGACGACATCATCATTTGGTCCACCACCCCGCAGGAACATATCAGTGGCCTCCAGCGCGTTTTCAAACGAATCCGGGACCAAGGCCTTCACCTCAACAGAGCCAAATGTTCCTTCAGCCAGACAGAACTCAAGTTCCTCGGGGACCACATCTCCCGGTTGGGTTGCGGCCGGATGCGGACAAGGTGGCAGCCATCACGGTCATGCAGAAGCCGGTGGATAAGAAGGTGGTCCTCCGGATTTTGGGCATGGTCAACTTCCTGGGGAAGTTCATCCCCAACCTCGCCTCCCATACGACAGCTCTCCGGAACCTGGTCAGGAAGACGACAGACTTCTAATGGCTTCCCGCCCACGAGCGCGAATGGAGGAGCGAAAGACCAAGCTTACCACGGCCCCGGTATTGGCATTTTTTGATCCCATGAAGGAAACAAAAATTTCAACGGATGCCAGCCAATCCGACATTGGGGCGGTGCTCCTGCAACGCGATGAGGCCTCATCATGGGATCCCGTTGCATATGCGTCACGTGCCATGACCCCCACGGAACAGGGCTACGTGCAGATTGAAAAGGAGTGCCTGGGTCTGTTGACTGGTGTCGACAAATTTCATGATTACGTATCTGGCCTCCCCCAATTCACTGTCGAGACCGACCATCGCCCGCTGGTCAACATTATACAAAAAGACCTGAATGATATGACCCCTCGCCTCCAGTGCATTCTGCTTAAACTCCGGCGGTACGATTTCCAGCTCCTAAACAGCCCGGGCAAGGACCTGATCATAGCCGTCGCTCTGTCCAGGGCAGTCAACACCCCATGTGACCCAGAGGGGTTTGTCTGCCAGGTTGGCGCCCATGTGGCCTTCACGGCCTCCAGACTGCCGGCCACGGATGAACGCCTTATCCACATTCGCCGCGAGACTGCGGCTGACCCCCTACTACAGCGTGTCATGTGCCACATGACGGATGGGTGGCTCAAGGGCCAATGCCCGCAGTTCTACAACATTAGAGACGATCTGGCAGTAGTCGCTGGTGTCCTCCTGAAGCTGGACCGCATCGTGATTCCGCACAGAATGCGGTAGCTCATTTTAGAACAGCTACACGAGGGCCATCTTGGCATGGAGAAGTGCCGACGGAGGGCCCGAGAGGCTGTGTCCTGGCCCGGCATCAATGAGGACATCGTCAGCACAGTGCTCAACTGCCCCACCTGTCAGCGGTTCCAGCCGGCCCAACCACGTGAGACCCTACAGCCCCATGATCTGGTCACGTCCCCTTGGTCTAAGGTAGGCGTTGACCTGTTCCATGCGCTCGGCAGGGACTATGTTCGAATTGTAGACTATTTTTCGAACTACCCGGAGGTCGTACACCTGCATGACATCACATCATCGGCGGTCATCCGTGCCTGCAAGGAGACCTTTGCTCGTCACGGCATCCCACTCACTGTGATGTCGGACAATGGCCCCTGCTTCGCGAGCCAGGAATGGTCCAACTTTGCCAGCAGGTACAACTTTGTGCATGTGACATCCAGTCCCCTGCACCCCCAATCCAATGGCAAAGCAGAAAAGGGCGTCCACATCGTCAAACGGCTCCTCTGCAAGGCTGCCGATGCAGGATCCGACTTCTACCTCGCCTTGCTGGCCTATCGTTCGGCCCCACTCTCCATGGGCCTGTCGCCAGCCCAGCTGCTCATGGGTCGCACCCTCAGGACCACGGTGCTGTCCATTCACGTCCCAGACCTCAACCACATTCCGGTCCTTCAGCGGATGCAACAGTCTCGTGCACAACACAAGGCGGTGCATGACGCTCGGGCGACTGATCTCCCTGCTCTGGCACCGGATGACAATGTCCGCATCCATCTTCCGGAGGGTGGCTGGTCTGCAACTGCTGTGGTTCTTCGGCAGGTGTCTCCCCGCTCGTTCCTGGTTCGTCTGCCAGATGGTTCCATTCGCCGCCGCAATCGGTGTGCCCTTCGTCTCGTTCCACGCTCGCTACGTGATCCTCCACCGGTGCCACGCCTTCCTGTTGTCCCCAACCTGGACTATGTGGAGATTCCGAATACTCTGCATCCTCCTCACTCTGCAGTGGCCCAGCCCGTTCCTCAGCCGGTGGCTCCTGACCCACCCTTGAAGCGGTCAACCAGAATTTGTCGCCCACCTCAGAGACTTGACTTATGAGTTTTACAATGTTGGACTCTTTGATCTGCTCTGTTATCCTGTTTCATCGTTCCAGTAGTTTGTATATAATGTTCATTTCGTTGTTGGTGTGACACCCTATTTCTCTGCACCAGGCACCTTCCCGTGTAAATAGATTAGCCTTGTGTACAGAGTCATGTAAATAACACGCACACATAGTCAGGTACATTCACTACACGATATTTATTGGCATGCGGGCACATGTTCTTTACGTAAAAGGGGGGATGTCATAATATACACCAATATATTATGGTGCAGACACACACACACACACACTGATGGACATGTAGTGGGACCAATCAGCATACACAACACCGTAGCCAATCACCAGTGAGAGCACACGCACTATAAAGACAGGGGACAGGAGAGTTCCCGCTCATTCTAGTAGCAGCCAGCTCGGAGCACAGAGCCCACAGCCTGCAACACAGACATTCACCATGTGCTGAGTGCATCACCTGCTTAGGACTAGGCAAGGGTCAACAGTTAAAGCTGGTATTGCATTTACCCACAGTTCAAGTATGTTAATTATAGTTAACCTTATAATAAAATAAAGTTGCACTATTTCCAGTGTTGGTGACCTGTTTGTGATCCAGAACACCCAACACATCAATAATTTCCATCACTCTTCAAGAAATGCTGTCCCAAACTTAATCAGACCACAACTTGAGTACGGTGTAGCAAGTTCAACACTGGGCAGCTCACTTTGTTAAAAACAATTACTTAAGAGATACCAGTGTCTGCCAGTTGTTCACGTTGCTGGGTTGGCACAGTTTCCATAACTGAAGAAAGGCCCATTGGTTGCCTCTAAAAATACTTCTAAGCCTTACTTTAAACTCAAGAACTATCAAGCTCAGAGTTCACAACTAACAACTCCAACTGTATGCACCCCAACACGCTCCCTTTGATAACTCCTTTTTCTGATGAACAACTAAGGGCTGGAACAACATCCCACAAATTTTAATCTCCATGACCTCCAATGATTCATTTAAGGAAAATCTGTCGGACTTCTTAATTAATACGAGTAGTGACTGCACAATTGTGTACCTCCTGTGAACATTTCCTAGTGGAAAACAATGGAAGGAAATTTTACCAAGTAGCAAGAACCAAGTACCAAACCTCCTCTGGAGTGCACAATTGCCATATTCCCAATGACCTCATGATTCCCAGGTGGAGTCTTCCTTTTCAAGGATCCTCCTTGCCTCCAGGACCCCTGAATTCTCACTTCCTCAAAAAGCCTTCTTTTAAACTGATCCACTTCACAAAGATGTTCAAAGATCTGTAGATTAACACTCCTCACCGCTGTATGCAAACTCAGCTGCTACGTCCACACTCTCAGAGCTGCTCCATTTCCAGAGCTTTTGCATCACGCTCCACGCTTGTGTTACCCTAAACAGTTGCTGGAAATCACTCGCCCCATTTTGCTTTTGCTCACCCCATAAAATGGAATGGGCAGTGTAAAACTTCAGACAATTGCCTGTTTAACAATTGTAAACAGAAGTTATTTGTTCGTTCAGTGAACGCAGATGGGCTTCTGACTTTGAGCCCTGCTCAACTTCCATAATATCAAAGAGTTGCACCATGATGTCGGGTTGCTGATCTGACATCATGACACATTTACAGAGGTGGAAGAAGGACATTTGCCTCAATCGTCTCCATAAAATCCAACCCTTAGATACTGCGTCAACCACGAACCAGAATAGAATTGCAGGAAAGAAAGACTTGCATTCATATAGCACCTCCCATAATCCCAGGACATGCAGAAACACTTTACAGTCAATAAAGCACTTTTGGAGTGCAGTTGTCATGTAGGAAATGTGGTTGCCAATTTTGCACACAACATTATGCTTGCTTCACAACACTTTTCCTCTCCACTGTTCTATTTAATCTTGTCTCTTGTTTCTGGACACAACTATTGAAATGACTCTTTCCCGTCTTTTAAACACTTCCATCATATCAATTCATCAACTGCATTGTTGTAATGGAAAAATACAATTTGCAAGCCTTTCTTCGTATTTATATTTTCTCATTCTCTCATGTATTTATCCGCTTTTCATCCTCATAATAACACGTTTGCTAACATGCTGTAAGATAGATTTGCACAAGGAAATTGCTGTATTTGTGCACATTTCAGAAACAATGGTAATGCTGGTAAGGCTAGAATGTAATTGTCAAGAATTGTGGGTGGGGGCAGCACAGTGGCGCAGTGGTTAGCACTGGCACTGCGACACGGAGGACCCGGGTTCGAATCCTGGCCCCGGGTCACTGTCCATGTGGAGTTTGCACATTCTCCCCGTGTCTGCGTGAGTTTCACCCCACAACCTTAAGATGTGCTGGTTAGGTGGATTGGCCACACTAAATTGAAAAAAAATAATAATTGAGTACTCTAAATTTATTTTTAAAAAAGAATTGTGGGCAGAATTCTCCGTCGGCCAACGCCAAAATCGGGACAGGCGAATGGGCGGAGAATTAGTCTTGACGGCAAAATCGTGGCGGGTGACCAGGGGATGGGCCATGGGACTGGGGTGACCTCCCACATGACCGGAGTGTCCACAGTAGCCCCTACAGGAGGCGCCGGACGGGGGCCGCTGAGCATGCCTCTGGCAAGGGCAGCGCCAGCCAATGGTACCTTTGGCAACAGGTTTGGGTGCCAGGGCCAGAGGCCCCCGCGGTGTCAGGCGCCAACGGGGCCAGGGGGGCAGTGATGGAGGAGAAGGGGGTGGGGGGCGGGACATGTGGGGGCAGGGATTGCAGTGCCAGCCGGGACTACCATGTAGCCCGATGGACCTGGTTGGGCACAGGCGTACGCACCATGTTGGCCTTTCACCCCCTGCAGACTGTGGATATTGGAATGTAGCTAGCAATGGTGTTCTTCCTCTGAGTCGTTGCTGCCCTGGGGGATGCACTGTGGCTGTACGAGTGGGAGCTGCTCGAGGAGGAGGATGCTGCAGCAGCGGAGCCTGCACCAGGGGAACAGGAGGCAGCCACTGCGAATGGAGAGCTGGCCGAGGAGGAGGTGGTGTAAAGGAGGCATCGCATCAGGCCTCCTGTTTACCGGCAGCGCCTGTCATTCGAGGACCTGTCAAACCAGGCATGCTGTCAAAGACTCCGGCTGAGCAGGGGGACAGTGCAACATATCTACCAGAACATGGCGCATATGGCATGGCGGGAGTATGGGTGAGGACACCCGCTCCCAGTGGCCGTCAAGGTGACGGTCGCCCTGAACCTTTACGCTCTGCTTGGTGCGCAGGTACATCCACGCTGTTATGGAGGCCCTACATGCCCAGGTGGCACAATACATCCACTTCAATGTGGACCGAGCCCACCAGGATGCCCAGGCAGCGGGGTTTGCCATCATCGCTGGCATGCCCCAAGTGCAGGAGGTGATCGAAGGCATGCATATCGCCCTACGAGCACCTGCAGATGTCAGGCCGGTCTTCATAAAGTGAAAGGAGTTCCACTTGATGAACAAGCAGCTGATATGTGACCATGAGGCACGCATCATGCACGTCTGCGCCTGATACCCGGATAGTGTGCACGACGCGTTCATCCTGGCACACTCCATGATTTCTGACATGTTTGAGACGCCCCCCCCAGCTGAGGGGTTGGCTCAAGGGCGACAGGGGTTATCCACTGTGGTCATGGGTGATGGCGCATATTCAGAAACCACAGACCGACACAGAAACCTGCTACAATGATGCCCATGCAGCGACCAGGGGTATGATCGAGCAGTGCGTCAGCCTCCTGAAGATGCGGCTGAGGTGCCTGGACTGCTTTGGAGGGGCCCTGCAGTATGAGGCTGAGACGGTCGCCCACATCGTGGCGGCCTGCTGCGTCTTCCACAACATCGCGAAGAAGAGGGGTGACGTGCTGGAGGGAGATGATGAACGTCAGTCCTCTTCCGACAAGGAGGCTGGGCAAGATATGGGAGGCCACACAATGTGTGCGTCAGGGCTGACCCTTCTGGTGTGTGCCACATCAGCCAGTGACTGCATTATCTCAATCTGAGTCTAGGCCACCTCCTTCTGGGGCTGTGCCACATTGGCCTGCACCTGGGAAATGCCTCCTACAGGGGCTGGTTTAGCTCAACGGGGTCTCGTTTAGCTCAGTGGGTGTCATGATATCCACATTAGCATATCATGGTGCAATCACACACACACTGATGGACAGGTAGTTGGACCAATCAACACACACACAACATCACAGCCAATCCCCAGTGGGAGCACACGCACTATAAAACAGGAAACACCATAGTTCCCGCTCATTCTACCAGGAGATAGCTCAGAGCACAGAGCTCACAGCGTGCCACTCAGACATACACCATGTGCTGAGTGCCTCTCTAAGATAGTGTTAGGGCTGGGTCCACAGGTTAGCTGGTGAAGTACGAACCACAGCCAGAAGTTAATAGTTATTATTGTACAGAATAATAAAACAGAGTTGTACCATCTACAACTGTGTTGGTTTGTTTGTGTGTCGGAACACCCAACACGACATGATACCAGGGCTGGAAACTCGCCAGCGACTGTGAGACCTACCTGCACCTCTTGAGAGATCCGCCATCCTGCGCCATGGACAACATCAGCCCGCCACAGCCGCTCCAAATCGCTGGAAATCTCGGCGTCAGCTGAAAGCTGTTTAAACAGTGCTTCCAGTTCTTCTTAGAAGCCACAGACAGGGAGAATGCATCGGACACCTGGAAGATTGCCCTCCTCCTCTCCATGGCGGGGCAACACGCCATCCACATCTACAATTCCCTGGCATTTGCGGAAGGCGAGGACAAGACGAAGTACAAGACGGTCCTTCTAAAATTTGAGGAACACTTCAGCGTCGGAGTGAATGAGAGCTTCGAGAGGTACCTCTTCCAGCAGCGCCTGCAGGGTAAGGATGAGCCTTTTCAATCTTATTTGACACACCACCGTATCCTCGCGCAGTCCTGCGGCTATGAGGCTACCTCCGATTCCATGATTTTGGATCGGATAGTTTTTGGGGTCACCTCGGACACCCTACACCAGCAGCTCCTCAAAATAAAGCGCCTCACCCTAGCCACCGCCATCGAAACCTGTGTCCTCCACGAAAATGCGACCAGCCGGTACTCCCAATTCCAGGCGGCCGAATCGGCACGGCAGGGGTCCTACGAGGCCGAGTGGGTCTAGTCGATCGAGTTCCTCCCAGCCCGCGGCCCGGACGAGGGCGGCCATTTTGCGTGCTTTCCGGCGCCTCCCGCGCTTGTACGCGCCAAAAGAGGGGCCGTTGATGCAGAGGGACGTGATGCACAGGCGCGCTCTACGCAGGACCGCACCGCGCATGCGCAGTGGCGCAACGAACGCCATGACGTCACGACGTGCGGCAACTGTGGATCCGCACATTTAAAGCGGCAATGTCCAGCCAAAACTCGATAATGCCTCCACTGTGGCAGGATGGGCCACTACGCTGCCTGCTGTCGAGCAGCTCAACCTGCCAATGCTCCGCAATTCCGCCAGCCTCGCAGGGACGTGCGGGCCATTCAGCCTCCACACACTGAGTCACACCCTGACGACGTACAGACCAGTAATACCGACGACCGGGAACCCTTCCGCGTTGCGGTAAGAGACAGGAATCGGATGCCCCCAAGTAGGACCCACCGGCCGATGCCAGTGCACAGCGTTAATCCGGGCGATGAATGGTGTGCCACCCTAACGATCAACCGATCACCAATCACATTCCGTTTAGACACTGGTGCCTCCGCCAACCTTATAGCATGGTCAGCCTTCCACACCTTGAAGGTCAAACCACCGATTCGGCCATCCCACTGTCAGTTGGTCGATTACAACAGTAATGTTATCCCGGCCATGGGGTCCTGCCCGCTCGAGGTTGCACACAATTCATACACAGCCACACTGTCTTTTAAGATAGTTGGATCCTCGAAGGACTCGCTGCTAGGCGCACAGGCGTGCACGATCCTCCACCTCGTTCAGCGGGTACACACTCTGTCTCCCGAAGGCACGTCCGATTTCCCGGATGCAGACTTTAGGGCACAGCTCCACTCGCTCCTCGCCCACAACCAGGAGGTTTTCGAGGGCATGGGCACACTGCCCTACACTTACAGAATACGGCTCAAACCGGACGCCACCCCGGTCATTCACGCACCTCGTAGAGTCCCAGCACCACTCAAGGACCACCTCAAGCAGCAGCTGCAGGACCTGCAGGACCAAGGAGTGCTTTCCCGGGTCACGGAGCCAACACCATGGGTCAGCTCCATGGCGTGCGTAAAAAAGCCCTCTGGCGAGCTTCGGATCTGCATAGACCCGAAAGACCTGAACAATAACATTATGAGGGAACACTACCCCATACCCAAATGGGAAGAAATCACGAGCGAAATGGCCCGGGCTAAAATTTTTACCAAGCTTGATGCCTCAAAGGATTTTTGGCAGATTCAGCTGGATCAGTCCAGCAGGAAGCTGTGCACTTTCAACGCTCCCTTTGGCAGATACTGCTACAATAGGATGCCGTTCGGCATCATCTCGGCATCCGAGCTGTTTCATCGAATCATGGAACAGATGATGGAGGGCATCAAAGGGGTGCGCGTCTATGTTGACGACGTCATCATCTGGTCCACCACACCACAGGAGCACATCAGTCGTCTCCAGCGTGTCTTTGCACGGATACGAGATCACGGCCTGCGCCTCAACCGAGCCAAGTGTTCTTTTGGCCAAACTGAGCTAAAGTTTCTGGGGGACCACATATCCCGGTCAGGGGTGCGGCTGGATGCCGACAAAGTGGCAGCTATTGCAGCCATGCCGCAGCCGGCAGACAAGAAGGCAGTGCTACGCTTTCTCGGGATGGTCAACTTCCTGGGGAAGTTTATTCCCAACCTTGCCTCCCACACAACGGCTCTTCACCACCTGGTAAAGAAGACTACGGAATTCCAGTGGCTGCCTACACACCAGAAGGAATGGGAGGAGCTCAAGATCAAGCTCACCACCGCCCTGGAATTTGGCGTTCTTCGACACTACTTGAGACACAAAGATCTCGACTGATGCCAGCCAGTCCGGCATTGGGGTGGTACTCCTGCAACGGGATGACACTGTATCATGGGCCCCGGTCGCCTATGCCTCGCGGGCCATGACCCCCACAGAACTGCGCTATGCGCAGATTGAAAAGGAGTTGAAAACCGGCATCGATAAATTCCACAACAATGTGTATGGTCTTCCGCAGTTCACCGTGGAGACCGACCATCGCTCCCTGGTCGGCATCATACAAAAGGACCTCAAGGAGATGACCCCTCGCCTCCAGCGCATTCTGCTTAAGCTCCAGAGGTACGACTTCCAACTTGTCTACACCCTGGGAAAGGACCTCATCATCGCGGATGCCCTGTCCAGAGCAGTGAGCACACCGCCCGAATCGGGGGGGGGGTTCGTTTGTCAGGTCGACTCACAAGTAGCCTTCACATCGGCCAATCTGCCGGCTGCTGTTGCAAGTCTGGCCCACATTCGCCGTGAGACTGCCGCTGACCCCCTTCTACAACGTGTGATGCACCACATGACGGAAGGGTGGCTCAAGGGGCAGTGCCCACAATTCTACAACGACTTGGCCGTCATTGATGGTGTCCTCCTAAAGTTGGACCGAATTGTGATCCCACACAGCATGCACCGGCTTGTCCTCGAACAATTGCATGAAGGCCATCTCGGAGTTGAAAAGTGCAGGCGGAGGGCCCGACAAGGTGTGTACTGGCCGGGCATCAATGATGACATCGCCAACATGGTGCTCAACTGCCCCACCTGCCAAAGGGTTCAGCCGGTGCAACCCCCTGAGACACTTCAGCCCCATGAGTTGGTAACGTCCCCCTGGGCGAAGGTGGGTGTGGACCTTTTTCATGCGCTCGGCAGGGACTACGTCATTATAATTGACTATTTTTCCAATTATCCGGAGGTCATACGCCTGCACGAATGAAAATCGCTTATTGTCACAAATAGGCTTCAATGAAGTTACTGTGAAAAGCCCTTAGTCGCCACATTCCGGCGCCTGTTCGGGGAGGCTGTTACGGGAATTGAACCGTGCTGCTGGCCTGCCTTGGTCTGCATTCAAAGCCAGCGATTTAGCCCTGTGCTAAACAGCCCCTGATGACTTGACATCATCAGCTGTAATCAGAGCATGTAAAGAAACCATCGCTCGCCATGGCATTCCGCTTACCGTCATGTCGGAGAATGGGCCCTGTTTTGCGAGCCAAGAATGGTCTTCTTTTGCCGCTTCATACGGCTACATACACGTGACGTCCAGCCCTTTGCATCCCCAGTCGAATGGCAAGGCGGAAAAGGGCGTCCATATCGTGAAGCGGCTCCTCTGCAAGGCTGCTGATGCCGGATCTGACTTCTGTTTAGCCCTGCTGGCCTATTGCTCGGCCCCACTGTCCACAGGCCTCTCACCAGCCCAGCTGTTGATGGGTCGCACCCTCAGGGCCACTGTGCCGTCCATTCATGTTCCTAAACCCGACCATGCTCCAGTACTGCAAAGGATGCGACAGCAGCGTGCTCAGCAGAAGGTGGCACATGACACTTGGGCAACTGATCTTCCTGCCCTGGCGCCTGGAGACAACGTCCGCATACACCTACCAGAGGGTGGCTGGTCGGCAACTGCCGAGGTTCTCCGGCGCGTGGCTTCCCGCTCGTTCCTGGTTCGCATGCC
The DNA here is from genome assembly GCF_047496885.1 of Scyliorhinus torazame. Taxonomy (NCBI): domain Eukaryota; kingdom Metazoa; phylum Chordata; class Chondrichthyes; order Carcharhiniformes; family Scyliorhinidae; genus Scyliorhinus; species Scyliorhinus torazame. The sequence continues at coordinate 122,566,965 of NC_092717.1, forward strand.
TGATGGCTCCATTCACCGGCGTAATCGGCGGGCCCTTCGGCTGCTTCCGCGCTCACTACGTGATCATGCACCGGTGCCACGCCCTCCTGTTGTCCCTGATGTCAACTTCGTGGAGTTTCCTGCCACACTGCCTATTCCTCTATCGCCCGTGGCCAGGCCCATTCCTCAGCCGGTGGATCCTGACCCATCCTTGAGGCGGTCAACCCGAATTCGTCGCCCACCTACTAGACTGGACTTATGAGCCTGTTTGCACATTGAACTCACTGATTTGTTGTGCAATAATGTTAATGTGTTTCATTTTTTTTTGTCGTTCCAGGAGTTCTCTTTCGATATTTGATGATTGCACTTGTTTTGTTTGTGGTACAACCTCGTTGCTCTGTTGCACCTGACACCTTCCTCTGTATATAGTTTAGCCTCATGTACATGTTGTAAATATTGCACACACATACTCAGCCACACTCAGTACACACCAATATTTATTACTATGTCGGCACATATCCTTGTGAAAAGGGGGGAGGTCATGATATCCATAGTAACATATCATGGTGCAATCACACACACACACTGATGGACAGGTAGACGGACCAATCAACACACACACAACATCACAGCCAATCACCAGTGAGAGCACACGCACTATAAAACAGGGAACACCACAGTTCCTGCTCATTCTACCAGGAGATAGCTCAGAGCACAGAGCTCACAGCGTGCCACTCAGACATACACCATGTGGTGAGTGCCTCTCTAAGATAGTGTTAGGGCTGGGTCCACAGGTTAACTGGTGAAGTACGAACCACAGCCAGAAGTTAACAGTTATTATTGTACAGAATAATAAAACAGAGTTGTACCATCTACAACCGTGTTGGTTCGTTTGTGTATCAGAACACCCAACACGACAGTGGGCTAGACTGCTGGTTTGTGATGCCGAACAAGGCCAGCAGCGCGGGTTCAATTCTCCTTCCAGCTGAGAATTCTGAATTCCCCCTCAGTGTACCTAAACAGGTGTCGGAATGTGGCGACTAGGGGCTTTTCACAGTAACTTCATTGCAGTGTTAATGTAAGCCTATTTGTGACAATAAAGATTGTTTGTTTTATTTATTTATTTATCTATGCTCTCAGCCAATGCCCGCTATGACTGGGCCACGCTCTGGAGCACCGCTGCAATGTCCAGATGGCTCTGGTACATGGCTGCCTGTAACAGGGCAGCATTGTCCTGGACCTCAGCCACCACATGCACAGATTCTGACGCATGGCCGAAACCTTCACCCCCATGACCTCCACCGTGGACGCCACCTGTGTGGTTTTGGCCTGGGTGGTAAGCATGATCAGCACCCCCTCCTGCTTCTGAATGCCATTGTACTCCTCCAACTGCACTTGCAGGTGCTAGATGCCCACCGACACCCCTCATGGAGTCCCTGGTTCTGCGACTGAATCTCCACTATCGATGAGACCATCCATTCCAGAAGCACTAAACCCGTCTGGCTGGCAGCTAGTCCCTGGGGTTGGCCAGCCTCCAACCATCCAGCCCTCAGGAGTTTCTATCTCCATCTAATGTACTAGAGAGTGTGTGTGGTGTGCATCAGATAGTGCCCCAGGAGCCTTTTCCCCAAAGTGCCCAACCGAGGTGAGTGTCTCTGGGATGGTGCACAGTGTAGGAGATAGCTGTGACGGGAAGTCAGTGTCTTCGCCAAACTCGAGTTCCGGGGTAATAGCGGATGTGTGCCGAGGGCTCCCATTCACGACGGTGTCATCGTCATTGCTAATCGACACCTGGAGTTGTGGTTGTGGCTGGGGTCGGAAGCGGAGGACACCAGAAGGGCCCGCTTTGTCAGCAGGGTGCCAGGCTGGCACTGTCAGGGTACCCAGGTGGCACCAGCAGTGCCAGGGCACCACCCCATCCAATGGGTATGCAGCTGGGGTCCTCCGATCCCCTTTGAGACCCCCATGAGTGCCATTCCGTCTGGTCAACCAGTGGGGGACCAGTATCAAACGGCCCTCGCCAAGGCAAAGGGATTGAATCCCAAAGTCTCAGATACCTCAGGAATCTGCACATTAGAGTAAGTCTTACTGCCTCACACAAACATGCAAATTTGCCAAAAAGTGACCACACTCATTGTGGGCAGGATTCCACTTGCAACGTCTCGCGAGATTGCGTTGATTCTCGTGAGGCGTTGTGAACTGGGTAGATCCGGGGAACGAAGTCTCCCGGCTTTCAACAGCCACGCTGCACCGTGATGAGCTGCTTTTCTGGCGCAGCGTGGGTGGAAGATAACGCCCTCATTCTCAGGAACAGAGCATCCAGCCCAATATTTAATTCAGTCTAATATTTATTTTGAAATCATAGGCTTGATTTTAACCTGCCTTTAATGGTGAGACAAGGTTTAATATGCCCATGGGAATTTGTTTTCTGTTGCCACATCCCCCCCATGATAACTGGCCAAGTTCAAGGACAGAAAAGCTGCCCGCCCCAGAGGAGTGGGCATTAAATAGTGAGACCACATCCCAGTGGCATCATTGGGAAATAAGAATTTTAATTTGGTTAATCCCAATGAAATCTAGAGAAACAGATGGCAGAGAGGGTGCCGGCCAGATGAGGTGCAGGTTATTCTTTTCCCTTTGTAAAGGCAGCCGAACCACAGAATCACAGATTTGTTACGGTGCAGAAGGAGGCCATTCGGCCCATCGTGACTACACTGGTTCTCCAAATGAGCATTATGACTCAGTACCATTCTCCTGCTTTTCCTCGCAACCCTGTATATTGTTCCTATTCATATAATTATTTAATGCCCCTTCAATGCACCGATTGAACCTACTTCCACCACACTTCCAGGCAATACATTCCAGGTCCGAACCACTCGCTGTGTTAAAACATTTTTTTCTCAGCTCACATCTGCTTCTTTTTCAAATCACTTGAAACCTGTCCCCTCTCGTTCTCGATCCTTTTACGAGTGGAGAACAATTTCTCCCTATCTACTCTGTTCAGGTCCCTCATGATTTAAAAAAATAAATTTAGAGTACCCAGTTATTTCTTTTTCCCGATTAAGGGGCAATTTCGCATGGCCAATCCACCTAACCTGCACATCTTTGGGTTGTGGGGGTGAAACCCATGCAGACATTAGGAGAATGTGCAAATGTGACCCAGAGTCGGGATTCGAACCTGGGTCCTCAGCGCCGCAGTCACAGTGCTAACCACTGCGCCACATGTCGCCCTGGTCCCTCATGATTTTGAACGTCTCTATCAAATCTTCTCTTAGTCTTCTCTCCAAGGAGAACAGTCCCAACCTCTCGAATTTACCCTCATAACTGAAGTTTCTCATCCCTCGAAGCATATTTGTTAGCCTTCTAGGTTCATTTCAACAGCAGAAAACGTTAGCGACCTCTCAGTGAAATGAGTGCTATTTTCCTGAAAATCGTTGCCGCTTTTGACTCGAAGTTGTGAAACATGCTATTACCTATAGTCCCATAAAAGTTATTTTCGCTCATCAGCTACAACTCGGTGGTAGCACTCCTGCCTCTCAGGCAGAGGTTCTAGGTTAAAATTCCACATTGCACTCATTGCTGAGGGAGTGCTGCACTATCAGAGCTACTGCCTTTCATATTAAACTGAGGCCCTCAGTGTCCACTCACATGGACGTTAAACATTCCAAGGCCAATGTTCTTTCTGGTTTATCTTTGCTGTGCATGGCTAGCTTATTGCATTGCACGATGCCACACATTCGCACATCTTCCATAGAACATTGGTTGTCTTACCTGCATAGTCAGTTCCAGATAGTTTGTTCTCTGCATAATAGGTTCCCGATTGCCATGTGGCTGCGCAGCTAAAAGACAACATTGCCCACAAAGCTATTTTGAAGAATGACAGGATAGGTCTCCCTGGTGTATTTTTCAGGAATAAACACGAGAAAGCACTCAGAACTGGGATCACGGGCTGGAGTTTTCTATTCCTTAGCCTGGGGATTTTGAAATCAATTGTAGTGCCTCCATTGCTGTGAGATCAGTTACAGCACAGGCCCAGGATTGGACATGATTAATTGAACTCAATTCCACACTATGTGGTGTAGCCATCTATCAAACCAAACAGGAATTTCTACACCATTTAGAGTTAGTTCCTGAATATTTCATACTTGTTAAGCTAAAAGAGGAATTTATTGACATTGTTTTATTTATTGATACACGTTGAAATATAGCTACAGTATCTAGCATTATCCAATGAAAATAACTGCAATAGAATTGTACTAGCTGTGCGGCAGCTTCATTTTTTACATTTCCTTTGTATAACATCTAGTGACACAAGTGCATTTTATTAATAGTGCATGCCAGATAAACAAAATAACCCGAGCTTTTATGTTGATTGCTTATATAATTTCCTCACAGCAAACACAGGCAGAGCCTTACGTTGAGAGTGTTTTTTCTAGAAACTGTTCAAATGTGTTTAGCTGAAGTCTCCTCATACAGCAAGAATCTTTCAACCTTTTTAAAAGTGACTCAGCATCTCTGTAAAGCTGCTTATGGTTGTTTACTAAATTATGGCTGTGGCACAGTGATCTCATCTGTTACCTGGGTACCTGAATCATCTCTGCATTAACATGTGACTCAGACTCAACTTTTTGATTCCTCTTGTTGTTTGATCAAATCAAAATTATTTGTTTGATCTGTTATCAAACAACAGCCAATGAGTTTAATTTCCTTTGTGCTGTTTATGAAACATTATTTCATAAATTTGCCTAAAGGCCTGTCACATGATTTTAACCCATTGGAGAAATGCTTTCTTGTTTTAAATTATTACTTGGAGAGAATGCCCTTTTTCACTTAAAATTTACATTTTGGAACGCAGTTAAACCTCGAAGTTAAGAGCCATTTCTCACATTATTTCAGCTTGCAAGAATATGCGAATGAGGAGCAGGAGTAGACAATTCAGCCCCTCGAGCCTGCTCCGCCGTTTGGTACTACCATGGCTGATCTCCTCTCAGCCTCAACGCTACTTTCCTGCCCGTTCTCTATAAACTTTCGCAGAACTAGGGCTGTAGTTGGGGCTTTAAACTAAATAGTGGGGGGGCAGGGCTCAGTTGTATGGAGAATTAGAAAATCAATGTTAAAGGAGAAGGCAGAAGTGCTGGTTAATGGGACTTTAAACTAGTTGAAGGAGCTGAGGGCTCAGGAGAGGGAGTAAAGTTTTCAGAACACATAATATAACAGAGAGTATAGCAGGTGGCAGGAATCTAACTTCAGGCAGAGCAAAAAAAAGAGGCGGTCAATGCAGGACTGACGGTGTTGTACCCAAATGCGCGCAATATAGGAAACAAGGTAAATGAGCTTTTTGCACACATTGAAATTGGCCAGTACGATGCTGTGGGCATCATCGAGACGTGGCTGCAAGGGGATCAGGGCTGGGATCTAAATATCCAAGGATATGTGTCCTATCGACAGGACAGGCAGATGGGCAAAGAGGGCGGAGTTGCATTGTTAGTAAGGAATGAAATTAAATCGATAGCAAGAAGCGATTATAGGATCAGAAGGCAAAGAATCTGTCTAGGTAGAGTTGAGGAATTGCAAAGGAAAAAGACCCTGATGGGAGTTATGTACCGGCCCCCTAGCAGTAGTCAGGATGTGTGGCAGAAAATGAATCAGAAAATATAAAAGGCATATAAGAAAGGCAATATTACAATAAACATGGGGGACTTCAATATGTAAGGGAGCTGGGAAAATCAGGTTGGTGGTGGATCCCAAGAAAGCAAGCATATGACAACTAAAAACGCAATAAAGGAGGGAGAAGATCAAATATGACTGTAAACTAGCTATTAATATAAAAGAAGATAGCAAGAGGGTATTTTTCAACGTATAAAAGATAAGAGAGAGTGAATAATAGACATTGGATCATTGGAAAATAAGGCTAGAGAAGTAGGAATAGGAAACAAAGAAATGGCAAAAGAACTGACTAGATACTCTGCATCAATTCTAACAGTGGAAGACACCAGTGAGATAACAGAATTTCAGGAGAATCAGGGGGCAGAGGTGAGTGTAGTGGCCATTACTAAGGAGAAGGTTCTGGGGAAACTGAAAGGTCTGAAGGTGGAAAAATCACCTGTACCAGATGGACTACACCCCAGGTTCTAAAAGAGATAGCTGAGGAGATTGTGGAGGTATTGGTGATGATCTTTCAGGAATCGCTGGAGGCAGAGAGGATCCGAGGGAACTGAGAAATGGCTAATGTACCACCCCTGTTAAGAAGGGAGGGAGGCAGAAGATGGGAAACTATAGGCCGGTTAGCCTGACTTCGGTCATTGGTAAGATTTTAGAGTCCATTATAAAAGATGAGATCGCGGAGTACTGGAAGTGCATGGTAAAATAGGACTGAGTCAACACGACTTTGTCAAAGGGAGGTCATGTCTGAAAAATCTGAGAAGGTAACAAGGAAGTTCGACAAAGGAAAATAAATGGATGTGATCTATTTATATTTCCGGAAGGCCTTTGACAAGGTGCCATATAGGATGCTGTTAAATAAGTTGAGAGCCCATGGTGTTAAGGGTAAGAAACTGGCATGGATAGAGATTGGCTGAATGGCAGAAGGCAGGGAGTGGGGATAAAGGGGACTTTTTCAGGTTGGCAGCCGGTGACTAGTGGTATGCCTCAGGGGTCTGTGCTGGGACCACAACTTTTCACATTAATGATCTGGAAGAAGGAACTGAAGGAACTGAAGGCCCTGTTGCTAAGTTTGCAGATGATACAAAGATATGCAGGGGGACAGGTGGTATTGAGGAAGCAGTGAGGCTGCAGAATGTTTTGAACAGGCTAGGAGAGTGGGCAAAGAAGTGGCAGATGCAATACAATGTGGAAAAGTGTGAGGTTATGCACTTGGTAGGAAGAATGGATGCATAGACTATTTCCAAAATGGGAAAAAGCTTAGGAAATCAGAAGCACAAAGGGACTCAAGTTTCTCTTAAGGTTAACGTGCAGGTTCAGTTGGCAGTTAGGAAGGCAAATGCAAAGTTAACATTCATGTCGAGAGGGCTAGAATCCAAGAGCGGGATGAACTTCTGAGGCTGTGTTAGGCTCTGGTAAGATTCCATTTGGAGTATTGTGAGCAGTTTTGAGCCCTGTCTCTAAGGAAGGATGTGCTGGCCTTGGAAAGGGTCCAGAGGAGGTTCACAAGAATGATGCCTGGAATGAAGAACTTGTCATATGAGGAGCAATTGATGACTCTTAATCTGTACTCATTGGAGCTGAGGAGGATGAGGGGGGAGGGGGATCTGATTGAAACTTACATGATATTGAGAGGCCTAGATAAAGTGGACATGTAGCGGATGTTTCCACTAGTAGGAAAAACTAGAACCCGGGACAAAGCCTCAGTCTAAACGGACGATTCTTTCAAACTTAGATGAGGAGGAATTTCTTCAGTCAGAGGGTGGTGAATCTGTGGAAATCTTTGCCGCAGAAGGCTGTGGAGGCCAAATCACTGAGCATCTTTGAGACAGAGGTAGATAGGTTCTTGATTAATAAGAGAATCAGGGCAGATGTCAGGGTAGGTGGATTGGTCATGCTAAATTACTCCTTAGTTGGAAAAAAATAGCATACTCCAAATTTTTTTTTAAAAATAAGGGTATCAGGGATTATGGGAAGAAGGCAGGAGAATGGGAATGAGAAACATATCAGCCATGATTGAATGGCAGAGAAGACTCGATTGGCCAAGTGGCCTAATTCTGTTTCTATGTCTTATGGATCCATTATTAATTTAAAATCTATCTATCTCATCATTAACTTTATTCAATGTCCCGGCACGCACCACACTCTGGGGTAGTGGATTCCAGGGATTCACGACCCTTTGCGAGAAGTAATTTCTCCTCATCTCTGTTTTAAATCTGATATCCCTTAATTGGATAAATAACTTCTTCTTGGCAACAAAATTGGGCCGAAGTCAATTTTGTCGGTTAATTGTCCCAAATTTGATCCTTCCAAGCTCCCATGTGCAGCACTTTACTGGAGCAGCTGGGACAGATGGAAGTGAAGAGGTTTTAATTTTGAAGAGTGGGGAAAGATTTAATAGCGATTTCTTCGACCAAAATAGAACTTTAATCTGCAATTTTCTTTCAGCATTATGCGTACCCAGACCTATATTTGTTTGTGACTACTTCTGAAAGGATGAAACCACCAGAAGATTTTCATACCATACCCCAGCCTATGTTTCAGTCCTGAGAGATGGCAGTATTATGATATGTTGATAGATGTAGTGTTCTTTGTGTTGCTAAATTCAGGATGGTTGGCGTAGTGTTCACAAAGACCACAAAATAGCTTTAACTTGAACAAAGCTATAAATTTATTAACACTACTAATTTGGATTCGACATGTACTACTAAATAATACACAGTTGATGATTGACATATCATCTACACTCATCTACAACTAATCTCTGTACTATTATTAACTATGATCTGCTCTTACGCTATCTTTCCTTCAGTCTGCCTCCTTCACTTCTCTCTCTCACAAGGCTTAGCATCAATGTCTTATATATTGTAACTCTAGCTCCCTCTAGTGGCTATTCGTAGATGTTTCATTAACCCTTGCAGTTCTTACATTTATGATAATACCACAATAGGGTGAGATGAAATAAGGTGGGAGAAGGCTGTTGCAGTACATGAAGCTATTAGACTGAAAGGCCTGTTTCTGTGTGATAACATTTTATATAATCAGGGAGATAGACTTCAGTCATCGCTGTTCCACTGGACACTCACTCTAATTAGTAAGCCGGTTGGTAGGCTGAGTAGCTATTAGATCCTAGGGGACAATAAAAAACACTACAGCCTCTATAGTCTGGAAGACAGTGCACAAAGTGCAGCCTATTCGATACCACTGCCACTAGAAATGCAGTATAGTCATCTGTCAAGGTTAAGGAACCAACTTTCCTCTGAGCACTGAGTAAGTGTCTGCAATGCGAGGAAATTTAGCTCAGAGTTTGTGAGTTGGAGTCTAAGTTTTGGACACTGTAGTGCTTCAGGGAAGAAGAATGTTACCTGCAAACTTTGTCCCAGGAGGCAGTCACAGCCTTTGGAAACATAGAAAGTAGGACCAGGAGTAAGCCATTCGGCCCTTCGGGCCTGCTCTGCCATTCAATGTTATCATGGCTGATCCTCTATCTCAACACTATACTCCCGTATTTACCCCATACCCCTTGGTGCCTTTAGAGTCTTGAAATCTATCTATTTCCTTCTTAAATATATTCAGTGATTTAGCCTCCACAGCCTTCTGTGGTAGAGAATTCCATAGATTCACCATCCTCTGGGTGAATAAATTCCCCCTAATCCCTGTCCTAAATGGCCTTCCCTGTATCCTGAGAATGTGACCCCTTGTTCTAGAACCCCCGCCCCCAGCCAGAGTAAACATAATCCCTTTATCCAGTCTGCCCAGCCTGTCACAATTTTACATGTTTAAATTAGATCCTCTCTCATTCTTCTAAACTTCAGTAAATTCAGGCCTGGTTGACCCAATCTCTCCTCATGCGACAATCTTGACATCCCAGAAATCAGTCTGGTGAACCTTTGTTGCACTCCCTCTATGGCAAGTATATCCTTTCTCAGATGGTGAGACCAAAACTGCATGCAATATTGCAAGTGTGGTCTCACCAAGGTCCTGTGCAGCTGCAGGGAGGCATTCTTTCATATTTCGCAATGAAGGCCAACATACCATTTGCCATCTGTGGAAACCTAAACTTGACCGTCTGAAGCATCATGGGATACATGACATAAAGTCTTAAAGAGTCTCATTTTAAATTGCTTTCTGTAACTCATTAATTCAGTTAGCAGACAGATGGCCCCTTGTAAATTGATTACATTGTCTTGAGTTTAATCGATCTCCTGACAAAATCAGTTCAGTTTGTATGGTGACACACACACACCATTGTTTAAACTTTACAATTGGAGCCAGTGACGCCAGTCGATTAGCATGGCCTTTGTATTGCTAATGTATATTCATCGCTGTAGAATTACTGCAGTCGGCATTGACATCATCGGATCACTCCCCATTGTATCGGAATGGTACCTTTGTCTCTGTGTAAGCCAACTGAAAGGCTCAGCAATTATCAATGTATCACCTGCGTGGAGGGGGGGGAAGGGTTTTGGGAAGGGCTTCTTTTGTGTATAAAGATCTCGATGTTCCGCATGTTCCCCAGAGTGTGCCTGCTGCGACCCTTGATTCCAGCGACCTCTCTCCTTGTTGCAAGTAAAGTTGTTTTACCTTTAACTGTGCTGTTATTTGTCACGCTTCTTTCAGTCTTCAAGGTTATGACACTTCGTAGCTGCTAGGTTAAGTAATTCAAATTTGGTCCATGGTCAGGGACAGGAGGGTTTTACTGTGAGTGAGACAGGTATGAGGATCCTGAAGATAGCAATGGAGGTGCCTCAGATCTTGCACTTGTCCAACAAGTTCAATGGTCTTTCAGCTTGTGTGCAAGAGAACAGGAACTGCAGGGAGCAAATCGATCGCAGCCTGGTGCATACAGAGGGCCATTTAAGTTGGGGACGTGAAAAAGAATGTGGTTGCAGTAGGGGGCAGTTCAATTAGGGGAGTGGACACTGTTCTCTGCTGCCGTGAAAATGAGTCCCACAGGCTGTGTTACCTGCCTGGTGTCAGGGTTAAAGGCCTTTCTTTGGGGCTGGAGAGGAAGTTGGAGTGGGAGGGGAAGGATCACGTGGGTACCAATGACATAGCTAGGACTAAGAGAAAGATTTTGCTTCGGGATTATGAGAAGCTGGGGCTAAATCTAAAGGCAAACCACAAAGAGAATAACCTCTGGATTACTACCTGAGCCACGAGCAAATTGGTTTTGGGTAAATCAGGTCAGAGAGTTGAATGTATGGCTCAAAGGTTGGTGTGGGAGAAATAGGTTTTGATTCATGGACACTGGCACCAGTAGTGGAGAAAAAGAAAGCTCTCTTTTGATGAGTTGGGTCAGTGTCCCAGTGAATCGAATAACTAGGGCTACAGACAGGGATTTAAACTAAGTAGTGGGCAGGGAAGGGTTTAGAGAAAGGATAAGGTAGGGTAACAATATGGGTAATGTCAACACTCCATCATCATTGTTCTGTAAATTCTCTGATAACTTCACCTGTAGAAATTGTGTGCTGTGCCATTGTATCTAATAGTAGACCTTATAAGAGTCAGGAGGCAAAAGGGATGGGTTAGTCTAGGGGGTATTCTTTGGGCCGCTATTGGACTGGTAGGGAATCAGTAGGACATGAAAAGCAGCTACACAGCCGAACGAGAGAGGCCTGCAAATTCATAGTGATTTATTACATGCTCCAAAATCTGGTGATCATGAAAAACCAGGTATTACCATCAGCAATTGTGCCCAAGAATCAGTTCAATAGCAAGAGGAGGAAGCAGGGTTTGGAGAAGGAGGAACAAAAAGGAGAGGAATGGAACTAGGGTGAGCATCAGAGAATTCCAGGCAGGTGGGCCGTCATGAAATTTTTGTTGATCTTTGTGTCACTGGGTGCTAAATTAGAAGTCTGTGGAGATTGTAACGTTCAAGATACAGGATGTTCCAATGCAATTTGCATTGGTTCCTGCCTAGTAACAAGGGTGGGACCCTCTGAGGGTGTTTTGATATATCCCCAGATCCGTTAAAGGGTAAGAGAACAGCTGTTCTTGAGGCATTCAGTTTGAGGCAGTCTGCCAGCTAGAAGTGCCACAAACATAGGAACATGAATAGGTCTCATTAAGTAAGTTAAAAGAAGGAAGCAAAGAAATAGGCTCTGAATTAAAGAACGAGCTGCAGTTAGAGGACTGACTCCATACTGTCGGATGTTGAGACAAAGCTACCCCTTTGGAGCAGTAGTATTCAGCTTGGCACAGCCATAGATGTGAAAGTGAGCTTGAATATCAACTTTTATGTACTCTAAAGAAAACGTTATTGGTTCCTAACTGGATCTCTCCCCACGTCCCTGATCGTAACAGGTTCAAGAGTGGGAGGGACCTTTGCCTCCATTTAATTGAAGTTCACTTTTAAGAATATAAGAGATAAGAGCAGGAGTAGGACATTCAGTCCTTCAAGCCTACTCCAACTTTCCATGAGATCATGGGTGATCTTCTACTTCAACAGCATTTTCCTGCATATCTCTCATATCTCATGATTTCTTCACTATGTAGATAAGAACATTTTGAGCAGCATTCTCCATCACTAGTCGGAGCACAGTTGCTACAGGCTTAATCTGCCACTACTGAGGATTCATCAAGATGTCCACATCTTCCCTCATCCTTTCCAACCATTTCCTCATGAAGAGAAAAATAAAAAATTCCACCAGTTCCACCACTAACCAATTACTATAGTCATTCTTTAACTAAAGCAAAAACAAACAATGAAACTATGACATAGCAACACAAACAAATATTAAATTATTCATCCGGGTACTGACCTTTAACAGTTATTCTGTAGATGCTCTTACCTACTCTGGTGCTTCTATGAAGTGCAACTTGAGTGGCAGCAACACGTGAAGTGCATGGCTGTTGAAAATCAAGAGGCCAGTCACATGTCCTCATGCGATGCCATTGAGAGGCTTTAGGCCATGATAATAATGTCTCAGACTGGACCACCTCAGCTTGAGTTTGAGCAGTGCGGGCTGCCACGCTTGTCGTGTTGGGTGTTCTGATGCACAAATGATCCAACACGGCTATAGATGGTACAACTCTGTTTTATTGTCTAAACAACGGTAACAACTAACTACTGGCTTGGGTATGTGCTTCACCAGCTAACCTGTGGACCCAGCCCTATCACTTTCTTAGTGAGGCACTCAGCACATGGTCTATGTCTGAGTGGCACGCTGTGAGCTCTGTGCTCTGAGCTATCTCCTGGTAGAATGAGTGGGAACTGTGGTGTTCCCTGTTTTATAGTGCGTGTGCTCTCACTGGTGATTGGCTGCGATGTTGTGTATGTGCTGGTTGGTCCAACTGCCTGTCCATCAGTGTGTGTGTGATTGCACCATGATATGCTGATGTGGATATCATGACATGGCTGACAGTCAACTGTAAGGGCAATATTGGGCTTGGCAGGAGAGGGAGCCGGAATGCTCTCAACAAAAAGGCCGAGTCGTATTATTGGAACATTTTAACTTGCACATAGATTGGGAGAGGCAGACATCATCTGTCAGAAAGGTAGTGAATTTCTGGAATGTGTGCAGGATAGTTTCCTGCAGCAATCTGTTCCATATGCAATAAGGCAACTGGCAATATTCGACTTTGTAATGAGCAATGAGCCAAATTTAATTAGTAACCTAACTGTACAGGAGCATTTATCAAATACTGACCACAACATGGTTAAATTCAGTGTACCGTTTGAAAGTGAAAAGCATGATTCAGATCTAGAATTTTAGACTTGGATAATGCTGACTTTAACGGGATGAGACAGAGACTGTCCTCGATAAACTGAGAAGATCTATTATTGGGTCAAACGACTGAAGATCAGTGGAGAATATTTAAAGAAACATCGAACAATATATAGAGCAAGTATATACCCCTGAGAGGAAAAGGCTCCACTTCACAAAGGAAAAACAGCCATGGACAACTAAAGAGATTAGGGACGGCATAAAACTAAAAGAAAGGGCTCAAAAAATGCAAAACATTGCACAGATCCGGACAAATGGGATAGATACAAAGAGCAACAGAGGGTCACAAAGCAGCTTATAAGAGCTACTAAAGGGTATTATGAAAGGAAACTTGCAAGGGACCTTCAAATCAAATTTTATAGTTATATAAAGGGAAAGCGGGTGGTCAAGAGCAATATAGGCTCACTAAAAACTGAAAAAGGAGAGAATGGGTGGGATGCTGTGCTCCGCCAGCTGTGTGTTGATCGGCCAATCATCGTTCACTGGTGGCAGGATTCTACCTTTCCACTGCTTGTCAATGGGATTTCCTATTGTGACCATTCCACGCCACCATGAAACCCATTGGCAGGGTGCACTGCTGGCGGGAAAATTGAATTACAATGACTTGGGAATTCCAGCCCTTGTCTTTGGTAATGGGCAAATGGCAGACATGTTGAACAGTTACTTTACCTCAATATTTACAGTTGAAAGGGAGGAGAACTTGCTGGAAGTCCTGAAAAAAATTAATAGTCGATAAAGGATAGGGACTTAAGTACAGCATCAGTAACTAGGAAATTAATTGAACTAAGGAGTGTCAACCTGACGGTTTCCATCTAAGGGTGTTAAAGGATGTTGGAGAGCACATTGTAGGTGCCCTAACTATAATCTTTCTGAGTTCCCTAGATTCAGGAGCAGTCCCTCTGGATTGGGGGCATACACATGTCACTCCACCTTTTAAGAAGGGAAAGGGGGAAACCAGGGAATTACAGACCAGTTAGCCTAACATATGTGATGGGGAAATTGCTGAAGTGTATAATCAGGGATGGGGTAACTGAACACCTCGGTCAGGGAGAGCCAGCATGGATTCCTGAAGGGAAGGTCATGCCTGACTATTCTTATTGAATTTTTTGAAAAAGTGTCCAAGGTAGTGGACAGAGGAATAGTGATGGATGGTATTTATGTGGACTTCCAGAAGGCATTTGAGAAAGTCCTGCATAAGAGACTGTTAACTAAAGTGGAAGCTCATGGAGCTGAGGGCAAATTATTGGTATGGTTAGGAAATTGGTTGAGTGGCAGACCACAGAGCATGAGGATAATGGGTAATTAATCTAATTGGCAGGAGGTGACTAGTGGCGTATCACAGGGATCTGTGTTGGGGCCTCAATTATTCACATTGTTCATTAATGACTTTGATGATGGCATTGAAAGTTACATATCCAAATTTGCCAATGATACAAAAGTTAGATGGCATTAGACAGCCTAGATGATAACATAAAATTGCAAGGAGATATTGACAGATTCAGTGAATGGGCAAATTTGTGGCAGATGTAGTTCAATGAAAGCAAGAGTGAGGCTATACATTTTGGCCCAAAAAGGAGAGAGCAGGGTACTTTCTGAATGGAATAAGGTTGGTACAGTGGATGTCCAAAGAGACTTGGGGGTTCAAGTGCATAGATCCTTGAAATGCTATGAATAAGTTCAGAAAATAATCAAAAAGGCTAACGGAATGCTAGCCTTTATATCTAGTGGATTGGAGTATAAAGGCATAGAGGTTACGCTGCAGCTATACAAAACCCTGGTTCAACCCCACTTGGGGTACTGTAAGCAGTTCTGGGAACCACACCTTGGGAAGGATATTTTGGGTTTGGAGGGAGTGCAACGTAGGTTTCCAAAAAGGATACCATGACTACAGGGTTAAGTTACAAGGAGAGATTACGCAAATTAGCCCTGTTTTCACTAGAATTTTGCAGGTGAAGGGGTGATGTTCAAGATATTAACAGGGAGAGACAGGGCAGATAAAGATAAACTCTCTCCACTGGTTGGAGATTCTTAAACTAGGGGGCATAGTCTAAAAGGTAGGGCTAGACCGTTTAAGAGAGATGTTGGTAAGAGCTTCTTCACCAAAGTGTGGTAGAGGTTTGGAACTCTCTCCTATAAACAGCAGTTGAAGCTAGAACAGTTGTTAATTTTAAATATGAGATAGATAGATGTTTGTTAAGGAAAGATATTAAAGGATATGGGCCAAAGGCAGGTATATGGAGCTCGGCCACAAATCAGCCATGATCTCTTAAATGGCAAGGCAGGCTTGAAGGGCTGAATGGCCTACTCCTGTTCCTAAGTTCCAATGTTCCTTTCCAGAGAGAGGCCAATAGGTGCCTGTTTCCTGGTTCCCATGCTCCTACCTCAGGACACCTATTCAGCAATAGGTGTGAATTTCTCGATGATAGACCTCTGGGCACTGAAACCTGCTGCAAAACCGTTTCAACCGAGGAGCCTAGAGCCACCAGGTCAGCTGCATGAGCTTCCTCTTTGTGCTTCCATTCCAGCTATCTGGAATTCCATGGAAGTTGCTATTACTTTACTGAAAGCTGTGATCTCAGTCAACAAGCATCAGGCAATAATGGATCCCACAGGTCTCTGGTTGGAATTAGTGGGCCTCTCCACACCGGAGAGGATGAGTTTCAGGCTCTGTGTCAAACCACAGACCAAGGTGGAAGTGTACTTCTCCATTTCCCTCGCCACAACCTGTAAGCTTTCAGCCATGCTGCCCATTGCACTAAGAATGTAACTTATCGAACGCGTCAGCCTTCTCCGGAAGCGTGCCCCTATGAGGTCTTCGGCTGTCTCCTTGGCAACAGTACTCCTGTGTGACCTTTGCTCCTATCTGGCAAGCTACTGACCACTGGTGCTTGGAGTGTTCCTGTCACTGGACGGAATTTAATACTGTCTCCCGAGTGGGATGCGTGGCAGATGGGGATAATTAATTAACTAGAAATGTTGGTTTTACGATGGTGGGTTGAGATGAAAAGATTAAGTAATAATAATCACTTATTGTCACAAGTAGGCTTCAATGAAGTTACTGTGAAAAGCCCCCAGTCGCCACATTCCGATACCTGTTCGGGGAGGCCGGTACAGGCATTGAACTCGCGCTGCTGGCATTGTTCTGCATTACAAGCCAGCTATTTAGCCCACTGTGCTAAACCAGCCCCTCAGTCAGCGGTATTGTAGTGTTGGGCCAGGCCTCATGCCTTGCAGAGACTATTTGTTATATTATTCAGAGATAGGACTATACACCCTGCAGAATCCCGCATGTAGGCCGAGCAGCCTGCCCTGATCATGCAAAATAAACTGGTCCTATCAAAAATCAGCTGGATTCTGCAGTAGTTGAAAAGTCCAGCATTTCATTTTTTTTATCTTACCTTACTTCCAAATAAAGTGTTCAAACAAAATGTTAATCATGCATAGTTCTATTCCACAGCAGGTGTCCTTTTTGACAGATCTTCTAGTTTGTTCTCGAGCAAAATTTAATTTTCTCTAAAAAAAAAGGTTTGTAATCAAAGTTTCTGTACTGTTTCATTTCCTTTTGTTCCCAGTAAGAGGAATATTTCTACAATAATTTTGTTTGTACTAATTTAAAATTTAGTGTCTGGTGTGGAGAAGAGATTTGACGCAGATTACAAGCTGTTAAATAAATGGCAGCAGAAGAACCTTAAGGGAGTTATAGTTGAGCACTTAGAAACCACAATGCAATCAAGTCGAGTCAACATGGTTTTGTGAAAAAGAAATCATGGTTGACTAATTCATTGGAGTTCTTTGAGGAAGTAACAAGCAATATGGATGGGGAGAACCTGCGGACATGCTGTACATAAATATCCGGAAGGCATTTGACAAGGTGCCACATCAAAGGTTATTATGCTAAATAAAATCTCATATGCAGGGGGTAACATATTGGCATGGATAGAGGATTGGTTAGCCAACAGAAAGCAGAGAGAGAAGGGATAAATGGGATAACTGCCAGGAGACCATCTCTAACACTACACTGGTGGCTTTGATCTCTAAGCACCTGGGAGAATAGCCTGCTGCAACAACTTCAATGGTCGGAAGCAAAGACTCTTTCTTTTCAACTTAATCCCTATGATACTTCATTTCCCCCTTCCCCTATGTTTGCCTGTCTCGTTTGTGTTTGGGTAGAAGGGGGGAGCAATAGATTAGCTGGCCGTTATTCCTTTCTAATGATCACATATTTCACCTTTGTTTCTGTTATCAATAAACAGTTATTGTGTTCTACTTACTAACTTGGTGGCTTTAACTTATTGAGTAGTTAAGGGGCCAACGATTCTGCAAATTTAAAACAAATTATTGGTTAATTCACTTTTGTTGGGACTCAGGGGTCCGTGGGGCCAGAATCGACTGTGCACCAGCCCAGGGTGTCGTAACAGTGAACTTGTCCACCTTGGCAGGGAGAATAGAAAAGCAGTATGTTATTTAAATGAAGAAAGATTGCCGAATTCTGTGGTTACAGAGGGATCTGGGTGTCCTGGTACATGAATCAGGAAAGGTTAGCATGCAGGTAGAGCAAATGATTAGGAAGGCAAATGGAATGTTGTCATTTATTGCAAGGGGAATGGAATATAAAAGTAGGGATGATTTACTACAGTATCTTGTTGATACCACACCCAGAGAACTGTATTTTGGTCTCTTTATTTAAGAAAGGACATAAATGTATTAGAAGCTTTCAGAGAAAGTTCACTCGCCTAATATACGGGATGGGAGAAATACAGGAAAGACTGGATGAACTTGGCATGTATCCATTGGAGTTTAGAAAATTGAGAGGTGATCTTATTGATACATATAAGATCCTGAGGGAATTTGACAGGGTGGATGCCAAGGAGATGTGAGACTAGAACTAGGCAACATAGTTTAAACATCTCCTATTAAGATGGTCTTAGAAGGTCACGAATATTTAGTACTTTCTTCCCCAAAAAGCAGTGAGGACAGGATCAATGATTATTTTTAAGGCAAATGTAGATGGATTCTTGACTAACACGGGAGTCAAAGGTTGCTGGGGATAGGTGGATGTACGGTTGAGGCCACTATAAGGGGCAGGATTCCCCATTTGGGAGACTATGTTCCCCCGCCAGAATAGAATCACTCCTGGTCTGCGGTGACACTGAGGAGCGGTGCTGAGGAACAATTCCCTTTCCCTTGCCGTGCAAATCTAAGCATCCAGGAGATAATTTCCACATTTTCTCAACAGAAAGTATTTAACTTCTTTTGATGTGGTCAGGAGCTGTCAATCATAGCTAAATGTTTATAAACATTGTGGACAGTTTCAAAGCAGGGTGCTTAATATGCATTCAAGCATAAAAGGAAATTAAAACAAACATCAAGACAGCTGGCTGTCTCAAAGCTATTGTCCTATCAATTACAGCCTACTAAAAGCTATTTGTATTTGCAAATGATAAGAAGCCTCACGGGTCAGAGGATCTTATGGGGCTTAAAGATGTGTGGTGTATTTTGGCTTTCTATGAGGCAGCAGGTGTAAGGGAGAGGTATTTGAAAAAGCAGTGATTTTTCTTTGTTTCTGACTGGACTGCTCCTCAGCTTCAAATCAGGGGTGACTCTGATTGGGCATCTCTGTTGAGAGGATCTCTAATATGCAGGTCTCTGATTTGGGGATCTCTGATGAGGAGATCTCTGATATGGGGGTCTCTGCTGGGGGGTCTCTGATGGGGGTGTCTCTGATATGGAGGTCTCTGTTGGGGGGCCTCTGATGGGGGTGTCTCTGATATGGAGGTCTCTGTTTGGGGCTCTGTTGGGGAATCTGTTCGGGGGCAGGATTGTGGGGAGGGTGGCCTCTGAAGGACTTTGGGAGAACCTACATTACATTCTCTCCCTCTTGACCCACCGCAGAGCCGACCATGTGCGGGCCATGCTTGAAAATACTATCACCAATTCATGCCCACGTGAATCCTGGCTGAGAAGGCCAGAGCATCATGGGGGTGTGGAGAAACAGGTTTTCAGCCCATTAATTGAATACAAATGGGTTCAAACGAGCTATTTGCAGCCTCCCACTGGCACTGGGCATTTAGCCCGCTGCCAATGGGGACCGGAGCATCAGAACAGGATTGGTGGTTGGCACTTAGCCCATTTGTAGCCAAACGCTTGATTCGCCGCCACATTAGGGACTCTGCTACTAGCGGCAGGCGGTGGAGAATCCACCTCAAGATCAGACATGATCTTACTGAATAGGAGAAAAGACTCTTTATTCGTCCATGGGGCTTGGCATCGCAGGCTGTGCCAGCATTTCCTACCCATTTCTAATTGCCCTTGAGAGGGCAGATAAAAGTCAACCACATTACTGTGGGTCTGGAATCACATGTAGGCCAGACCACATATGGATGGCAGATTTCTTTCCCTAAAGGTCATTGGAGAATCAGTTGGGTTTTACAACAATCGACAATGGTTTCATGGTCATCATTAGACTTTTAATTCCAGACTTTTATTGAATTCAAATTTCACCATCTGCAGTGGCGGGATTCGAACCCTGGTCCCCAGAGCATTGCCCTGGGTTTACTAGTCCATTGACAATACCACATGAAGGGGCTGAA
This sequence comes from Scyliorhinus torazame, assembly GCF_047496885.1. NCBI lineage: Eukaryota > Metazoa > Chordata > Chondrichthyes > Carcharhiniformes > Scyliorhinidae > Scyliorhinus > Scyliorhinus torazame. The sequence goes on from NC_092717.1 coordinate 122,586,925, forward strand.
TGGCCTACTCCTGCTCATAATTTATATATTTGTAGAAGGAAAGGAATAGCAAGAGTGCATGTTACCTTCCAACCCCAAAAAGACATGTCTGCTGAAGAAAAATAATAAACTTCCCATATAGGAACGCAAGTTATCTTTCATTATGTTGCTATACAAGCCTCTCCTGCCACTTAGACCTAAGTTGAGAAAGGTTGAACATTTAAGCACACCAATTTAATTCCAAAGGCCTGCTTTTAAGTATGTGTGCTGTTCTCCTCTATAAAAAGACATGCACCTTGCTTGTGATCTATCTTCATTAGTGCTGATTTGTGGAAATGGAATTGGTTCTGAACTACCATTTTTATCTCTACAGGTTCTTAGAAGCAGACTATTATCATGTTTACTGGTAAGGTGCATTTGGAACTATTGCGTAGGTGGCACTGAGTTCAAATAATCAGTTAAACTACAACAAACCCTTCCAGACAGAAATCATTGAGAAATAACAAATCAACATTTGCTTGGTCAGTATTAAAATGTGAAACCATGGAGCTCCAAAGTGCAAGATACGGAAAATAAAAAAAACACTTTCAGCCTCTCCATTGCAAAGAAAAATAATTTAATAAACTAGATCAGCATTCACAATTTACAATGTGCAGGGGTGTAGGGAAAAGGCAGGGGTAGGACATTAAGCCATGATGCTCATTTGGAACGCTGATGCAGACAAGATGGGCCAAATGGTCTCCTTCTGCGACGTAATGATTCTGTGTTTCAGAATCGAAATTCTGTCAAGGGGTGACCGAGCTGAAATTGTTTCTTCTTCCATGGGTATGTTATGGGCCAGGGTTTAGAGAACCCCAAAGTGTATCATGGAATTTACCTGACCCACAACTTTTAATCGATTGTGGTATGGGGAGCACACAGCCCACTCTACAGGTGTGGTACAGGTACAGGTGTGGGACAGGTGAGGGGCTGATTTAGCACAGGGCTAAATCGCTGGCTTTGAAAGCAGACCAAGGCAGGCCAGCAGCACGGTTCAATTCCCCTACCAGCCTCCCCGAACATGCGCCAGAATGTGGCGACCAGGGGCTTTTCACAGTAACTTCATTTGAAGCCTACTTGTGACAATAATAAGCGATTTTCATTTTCATTTACAGCAGAAATGGAAAAGTATTTTTTAAAGCAAAACAATGCTTATTCTATGAACTCAAGTTAACCTTTTTAAAACAAACAGTGAACATCTTAGCAACCATTAATTGAAATACAACCCCCAGAGTACAACACTAAGTAATGCTTACGCTGTCCTTTTTACATCCAGAAGACTTATAAAAAACATAACCTTTAACAGAAGCACATCAGGTTAAAGTCACGACTGAAAACATTTATAATTCTGAATTCACCAAATGATCAAGAAATAGTCTTTTGATGGCAGAGAGAACAGCAGTACACCTGCTTGGTCTGGCTTCAGCCCCAACACTGAAAACGAAACTAAAACACACCCTGCAGCCTACAGCCTAAAACAAAAGTAAACAGCTGACAGACAGCCCAGCTCTACCCACTCTCTGACATCACTGCAGTAGTAAACACCCATTTCTTAAAGGTACTCTCACTACAGATATTTATTTACACACCCATTTATAAACATCCATTTCTTAAAGGTACACTCACATGACAGGGGCTCGAAGACTGAGTAGTTCCAACATTTTCTGTCGTTATTTCAGATTTCTATCCTCTGCCATAGTGTACTCTTGTTTCAGATGGGTCTGAAATCAACAGTAAATTCAGAAATATTAACAAGAATACACTTATGTTTCATAGGCACATGGGAGCAGGAGTAGGCCATTAGACCCTTTGAGCTTGTTATATTACAACAACTGATTGAATATTTTGAGCATTGACCAGGTGTGTAGATGAGGGTAATGTAGTTTACATAGGTTTCACCAAAGCCTTTGACAAGGTACCACATGGGAGACTTATAAAAATGGCAAATGCACATGGGATACAGAGTAATTTGATAAGCTGGATTCAAAATTGGCTGAGCTGTAGGGGACAGAGGGTGATGATAGACGGCTGCTTTAGTGACTGGAAGCTCGTGTTCAGAAGCATACCACAAGGGTCTGTGCTGGGTCCCCTATTGTTTGTCATTTATATAAACAACATAGATGACTATGTGGGGGTAGGATCAGTAAGTTTGCGGATGACACAAAGATTATCAGGTGCTTAACAGTGAGGTTGAGTGTCTTGGGTTACAGGAAGATATAGACTGGATTAAGAAGGGGAAAATACAGTATGAAGGTAAGCTAGTGGGGAACATAAAAACTGATTGTAAAAGTTTCTATATAAAAGTATGTAAAGAGAAAAAGATTGATAAAAATGAATGTCAGAAACAGGGGAATTCATAATGGAGAACAAAGAAATGGCTGAGGAATTAAATTCATTCTTTGCTTCTGCCTTCACAAAGGAAGACATGAATAATGTACTGGCGGCACGGTAGCACAGTGGTTAGCACTGTTGGTTCACAGCGCTAGCGTCCCAGGTTCGATCCCTGGCTTGGGTCACTGTTTGCATGGAGTCTGCACGTTCTCCGTGTCTGCGTGGGTTTCCTCCGGGTGCTCCGGTTTCCTCCCACAAGTCCCGAAAGACATGCTGTTAGGTAATTTGTACATTCTGAATTCTCCCTCAGTGTACCCGAACAGGCGCCGGAATGTGGCGACTGGGGGATTTTCACAGTAACATCATTGCAGTGTTAATGTAAGCCTACTTGTGACAATAATAAAGATTATTATTAGATTATTATTAACCCCGAAAAGTGTGGGCAGCACGGTGGTGCAGTGGTTGCCTTACGGCGCCGAGGTCCCAGGTTCAATCCTGGCTCTGGGTCACTGTCCGTGTGGAGTTTGCACATGCTCCCCGTGTTTGTGTGGATTTTGCCTCCACAACACAAAGATGTGCAGGGTAGGTGGATTGGCCACGCTAAATTGCCCCTTAATTGGAAAAATGAATTGGGTACTCGAAATTTATGGGGGAAAGAACCCCCTGAAAAGTGTGAGGTAATACACTTTGGGAGGAGTAATGTGACAAGGATGTATTCAATGAATGGCCTGACACTGGGAAGTTATGAGGAACAAAGGGACCTTGGCGTGTTTGTCCATAGATCTCTGAAGGCAGAAGGGCAGCTTAATAGGGTGGTGAAAAAGGCTTATGGGACACTTGCCTTTATCAATCGAGGCGCAGACTACAAAAGCAGGGATGCCATGATGGAGCTGTATAGAACTTGGGTGAGGCCACAGTTGGAGTATTATGTGCATGCCGCACGCCATTGGAAGGGTGTTTTACAGTGCGACCACTGCAGGCCGTCGTTGTGCGCATGCACGGCCATGGACCCAGCCATTCTCTAGCTGTTTATGTTGTGGGAGCCAAGGGTTTTACTCTGCGCGGCTGCTAGCCCCTCACCAGTCGTAGGATCAGTGAGGGTTCGGTGCCGATTTTGGCATCGGAAAACACCACAGTTCCCACACAGACGTTGGCACTTAGCTTCAAAAACGGTGAAACCAGACCATGGAATTGGTTTTACCATCAAGAAGAATCTCGTCAAACGACTCTCGGAGCTCCCTGTCATAAGAACATAAGAACATAAGAACTAGGAGCAGGAGTAGGCCATCTGGCCCCTCGAGCCTGCTCCGCCATTTAATGAGATCATGGCTGATCTTTGTGGACTCAACTCCACTCTCCGGCCCATACACCATATCCCCGAATCCCTTTATTCTTTAGAAAGGCATCTATCTTTTTCTTAAAAACGTTTAAAGAAGGAGCCTCAACTGCTTCACTGGGCAAGGAATTCCAGAGATTCACAACCCTTTGGGTGAAGAAGTTCCTCCTACACTCCGTCCTAATTCTACCTCCCCTTATTTTGAGGCTATGCCCCCTAGTTCTGCTTTCCCCGACCAGTGGAAACAACCTGCCTGCATCTATCCTATCTATTCCCTTCATAATTTTATATGTCTCAATAAGATCCCCCCCGCATCCTTCTAAACTCCAATGAGTACAGTCCCAGTCTACTCAACCTCTCGTCATAATCTAAACCCCTCAACTCTGGGATCAACCGAGTGAATCTCCTCTGCACTCCCTCCAGTGCCAATATGTCCTTTCTCAGGTAAGGAGACCAAAACTGAAACCAAGACTCCAGATACGGCCTCACCAACACCCTATACAATTGCAGCATAACCTCACTAGTCTTGAACTCCATCCCTCTAGCAATGAAAGACAAAACTCGATTAGCCTTCTTAATCACCTGTACCTGCACACCAACTTTTTGCGAATCGTGCACCAGCACACCCAGGTCCCTCTGCACAGCAGCATGTTTTAACATCTTACCGTTTAAATAATAATCCATTCTGCTGTTATTCCTCCCAAAATGGATAGCCTCACTTGGCAACATTGAATTCCATCTGCCAGACCCTAGACCATTCACCTAACCTATCCAAATCCTTCTGCAGACTTCCGGTATCCTCTGCACTTTTTGCTTTACCACTCATCTTAGTGTCGTCTGCAAACTTGGACACATTGCACTTGGTCCCCAACTCCAAATCGTCTATGTAAATTGTGAACAACTGTGGGCCCAACACTGATCCTTGAGGGACCCCACTAGTTACAGGCTGCCAACCAGAGTAACACCCATTTATCCCCACTCTCTGCTTTCTGTTAGTTAACCAATCCTCTACCCATGCTACCACTTTACCCTCAATGCCATGCATCTTTAGTTCATGCAGCAACCTTTTGTGTGGCTCCTTGTCAAAAGCTTTCTGGAAATCCAGATATACCACATCCATTGGCTCCCCGTTATCTACTGCACTGGTAACGTCCTCAAAACATTCTACCAAATTAGTCAGACACGACCTACCCTTTGTGAACCCATGCTGCGTCTTCCCAATGGGACAATTTCCCTCCAGGTGCCCCGCTATTTCCTCCTTAATGATAGATTCCAGCATTTTCCCTACAACCGAAGTTAAGCTTACTAGCCTATAATTACCCGCTTTCTGCCGACCTCCTTTTTTAAACAGTGGTGTCACGTTTGCTACTTTCCAATCCTCTGGGACCACCCCAGAGTCTAGTGAATTTTGATAAGTTATCACTAGTGAGTTTACAATTTCCCTAGCCATCTCTTTTAACACTCTGGGATGCATCCCATCAGGGCCAGGAGACTTGTCTACCTTTAGCCCCATTAGCTTGCCCAATACTGCCTCCTTAGTGATTACAATCATCTCAAGGTCCTCTCCTATCATATCTTTATTTCCATCAGTCACTGGCATTTTATTTGTTAACTCCACTGTGAAGACTGACCCAAAAAACCTGTTCAGCTCCTCAGCCATTTCCCCGTCTCCTATTATTAAATCTCCCTTCTCATCTTCCAAAGGACCAATATTTACCTTAGCCACTCTTTTTTGTCTTATATATTTGTAGAAGCTTTTACTATCTACTTTTATGTTCTGAGCCAGTTTACTTTCATAGTCTACCTTACTCTTCTTTATGGCTTTTTTAGTAGCTTTCTGTTGTCCCCTAAAGACTTCCCAGTCCTCTAGTCTCCCACTAATTTTTGCCACTTTGTATGTTTTTTCCTTCAATTTGATACTCTCCCTCACCTCCTTAGATATCCACGGTCGATTTTTCCCCTTTCTACCGTCTTCCTTTTTTGTCGGTATGAACCTTTTCTGAACACTGTGAAAGATCGCTCGGAAGGTTCTCCACTGTTCCTCAACTGCTTCACCGTGAAGTCTTTGCTCCCAGTCTACCTTAGCTAGTTCTTCTCTCATCCCATTGTAATCGCCTTTGTTTAAGCACAAAACACTAGTGTTTGATTTTACCTTGTCATCCTCCAACTGTATTTTAAATTCCACCATATTGTGGCCGCTCCTTCCAAGAGGATCCCGAACTATGAGATCATTAATCAATCCTGCCTCATTACACAGGACCAGATCTAGGACCGCTTGTTCCCTTGTAGCTTCCATTACATACTGTTCCAGGAAATTATCCCGGGCACATTCTATAAACTCCTCCTCAAGGCTGCCTTTACCAACCTGGTTAAACCAATCGATATGCAGATTAAAATCTCCCATGATAACCGCTGTACCATTTCTACATGCATCGGTTATTTCTTTGCTTATTGCCTGCCCTACCATCCTGTTACTATTTGGTGGCCTAGAGACTACTCCTATCAGTGACCTTTTCGCCTTACTATTCCTGATTTCCACCCAAATTGATTCAACCTTGTCCTCCATAGCACCAATATCATCCCTTACTATTGCCCAGATGCCATCCTTAAACAACAAAGCTACACCACCGCCCTTACCGTCCATTCTATCCTTTCGTATAGTCTGATACCCTTGGATATTTAACTCCCAGTCGTGACCATCTTTTAACCATGTTTCAGTAATGGCCACTAAATCATAGTCATTCACGATGATTTGCGCCATCAACTCATTTACCTTATTTCGTATACTACGAGCATTCAGGTAAAGTACACTTATGCTGTTTTTTTTTGTCTTTGTTATGAATCCTAACACCTTGATATGTAACTTTTCGCAATTTATTTTTCGTCTTACCCTTTCTCCTAATTTTCCTTGTCTTTGATCCCATATCTCTACATAATAACTTGTCACGTAACCTGCTGCCTTGATCTCCATTAACCATTATACTGTCCATAGCTTTACACTTCCCTTCCCCCCAACTTGCTAGTTTAAAGTCCTTGTGACCAACCTATTTATCCTATTCGCTAGAACTGGTCCCAGAAAGGTTCAGGTGAAGGTCCCTCCTGCCCCAGTACTGATGCCAATGCCCCATAAAATGGAATCCCTCTTTCCCGCACCACTCCTTTAGCCATGTGTTAACTTCTCTAATTTTCTCAACCCTATGCCAATTGGCACGTGGCTCGGGTAGTAATCCAGAGATTATAACCCTGGAGGACCTGTTCTTTAATTTAGTCCCTAGTGTTTGATAATCTCCAAACAGGTCCTCTTTCCTAGCCTTACCTATGTTGTTAGTCCCAACGTGGACCACAACAACTGGATCCTCCCCCTCCCTCTCCAAAATCCTTTCAAGCCGATCAGAGATGTCCCTCACCCTGGCACCGGGCAGGCAACATACCATACGGGACTCTCGATCTGGCTTACAAAGGATGCCATCAATCCCCCTAATTATAGAATCCCCTACAACTACCACTTGTCTTTTTGCTCCCCCCTCTTGAATGGCTTCCTGTACCACGGTGCAGTGGTCAGTCAACGCATCCTCCCTACAGCCCTCTTCCTCATCCACACAGGGAGCAAGTACCTCATACCTGTTGGACAAGGTCAAGGGCTGAGGCTCCTCAACTCCTAAACTCAGGATCCCCCTACCTGCCTCCCTTGCAGTCACACCACTCTGTCCCTGACCACTGTCCGAATTAACAGTACTTATTCTACCGGGTGTGACTGCCTCCTGAAACAAAGCGTCCAGGTAATGTTACCCCTCCCTGATGTGCCGCAGTGTGTGCAGCTCGGTCTCCAGCTCATCAATTCTGAGCCGAGGTTCCTCGAGCAGCCAGCACTTGCTGCAAATGTGGTCACTGACGGTCTCAATGGGATCCACCAGTTCCATCATCATACAGCAACAGCACATCACCTGTCCAGCCATATTCAACTAGTTAATTAATTTAAATATATTTTTTCTTTTTAATTTTCTTTATAGTACCTCAAGGATAAACCCGAACACCAACAAAAACACAGCCCTCTCTCGCCACTAACCCAAACTCAGTCACTCACCTAAACTCAGATGCACTCTGTTCCAATCAGCACTTCGTGACTAAAGGCACACCTGCCACACCTTTTGTGCACTCACCTCTCCCAGCACTCTCCCGGCTCTCTCCTCCCGTGCTTTTTAAATCTCCCGGCTCTCTCCTCCGGCGCTGTTTTCGCTATCCGGGCTCTCACCTCCCGCGCTTTTTAAATCTCCCGGCTCTCTCCTCCGGCGCTATTTTCACTGTCCCGGCTCTCTCCTCCCGCGCTTTTTAAATCTCCCGGCTCTCTCCTCCGGCGCTGTTTTCGCTGTCCCGGCTCTCTCCTCCCGCGCTTTTTAAATCTCCCGGCTCTCTCCTCCGGCGCTGTTTTCGCTGTCAATCGCTGTCGGCATCAATGAGCACCTCATGACCCTCCGTCTACAACTTGGCAAGAGCCAGCAATGGCAACAATGGTGTCTGCTTATGACCCAACCCTTGATGCTAATGATGAGTGCAAAGAAGGCCTCTACTCCACCCTGGACACCATACTCTCCAACATTCCTAAGGAAGATAAAATCATGCCCCTTGGGGACTTCATCGCCAGGGTTGGGAAGGACTCCGAAATCTGGAAAGGAAACAACGGAAAGGAAGGAGTTGAGAATTGAAACTCCAACGGGGATCTCCTGCTCGCCAAATGCACGGAAGACTAGTTTGTCATCAGTCACACACTCTTCCGCTAAAAGGACAAGTTCAAGATTTCATGGAGACATCCATGATCAAAGCACTGTACATGATCAACTGCATCATTATCCGATCCCGAGACCAAAAGGATGCCCTCATCACCAAAGCGATGACCAACTTACTGCTGGACAGACCCCCTGCTCATCTACTCCTCTAAGTCCATCAAACTCCAGCAGAAGCAGCAGAAGATGAAGAAACAGCTCAGAAAAAAGATCAACGTTGAGCGGCTTCAAGAGCCAAGCATGCTAGTGAACATACAATGATGTCTTCACCATAATCACCAAAGTGTCCATTCTAATGGAGCAGAGAAAACTGGAAAGAGCTGAAGACAGCCATCATCTCAAGCTGTGAAGAAACCATCAGCTACAAGACCAGGAAACACTAAAACTGATCAACGAGAACAACCATACCATCCAGACATCATCGATAGGAGGAGGAAAGCTCTCCGGGCCTGGCAAATAACATAACCAGCAAGGCAAAGAGGAGGGCTCATCAAATAGCCAAGGCAGAGGTACAAAGAAGAACTAATGAAATCAGGAACTTTCTGGACTGAGAAAGTGAGGAACTGCAGCTCCTCGCTGACAAGCATGACACCCAGGGCTTCTTCAGTGCCACCAAGGCAATATATGAGCCCAATATCCGAGGCCTCAAACCAGTGCAGAATAACGACAGAACCCTTGAGAAACAGAGAAACCATTGGCCTTTGATGTAAAGAACACTTGAAAGAACTCCTAAACTGTGAGACAACCAGAAATGAGTGTTTGAGAAAGTCCCCCAACTCCCCATCAAAGATGATCTTGGACTCCCACCAAGCATGGATAAAGTCGAAGCCGGCATTAAACACATGAAGAATGGAAAAGCTGCAAGAGTGGACCAGATCCCAGCAGAGATTTTGAAACTTTGAGGAGAAGAGATCATCCAAGATCTCCATCACCTGTTGTTGAAAATTTGGGGCAGAAAAGAAATTCCTGCAAATCTCAGGGATGCCACCATCTTCAAGAAAGGAGACAAAACGGACTGTGGGAACTGCCAAGGGAAGATCATCACCCAAATTCTCACCAGTCGACTTCTCCCAGTCTCTGAAGAAATCTTGCCAAACCATGGAACAGCGAACATCGTTTTTACAGCTCGGCAACTTCAAGAGAAATTGTAAGAGCAACAACAACCATTCTACATGGCCTTCATCGATCTGACCAAAACTTTTGACTCAGTCAACTGAAAGTGCAATGGAAGACCCTGTCAAGGGCCGGCTGACCAGAGAAATTCTTCAACATCCTCTGACTCCTCCACGACAAGATTTTGGTGATAGTCCTCACCAACAGAAATAACACGGAAACCTTCAAGGTAAAGACTGGAGTCAAGCAGGTATTTGTCATCACCCCATCCTTTTCTCCATCTTCATTGACACCATCCTTAACTTTGTCAGGAACAGGCTTCCCAGTAAAGTGGGCATCATCTACAGGATGGACGGAAAACATTTCAACATCAACCGGTAAAATTCAAGAAAAATACGACACTGACATCACTCGTGGAACTTCAGTATGGGGATGACATCGACATCTCCACTCTCTCAGAAGCAAATCTCCAAGCCATGCTTGACGCCTTCATGGAAGCATACCAAAGAATTTGTCTCAGCCTTAACCTCAAGAAGATTCAAGTCCTTTACCAACCCACCCCAGGGCAAGAGTCGATCAAGATCAACACAGAAACCCTCCCAAACGTGGAACATTTCCCATACCTGGGGAGCCACCTTTCCACTAATGCTGGCATCAATGCAGAGATCCAACATCGTATCCAATCTGCGAACACCTCCTTCAGACAATAAGCACAAGAGTCTTTGACGTCTGTGACATTCATGCTAACACCAAGATCCTCGTGTACAAGGCAGTCTTCCTCCAACACTTCTATAAGGCTCATAAACTTTGACTGCATACAGATGCCACCTCAAGGCCTTGGAGAGGCACCATCAACGCTGTCTGAGATCGATTTTCTGCATCAGCTGGGAGGACAGGTGTACTAATATCCACGCATCGAGGCCATGATCATCCGAAACCAGCTCAGCTGGGTCAGCCATGTGCTTAAGATGTCAGAGTCCTGACTGCTGTCATGAGAATGTCGCTTTAAGAAATGTTTGGCTGCTCATGTTACTGTAGTAATGTCAGAGTGTGAGTGGAGCTGACCTCTGGCTCTGCTTTTTAGTCTCACTTTGAGAAAATCTTGGGTGTGCCTGTGTCTTTTTTGTTTCGTTTTCAGTGTTGGAGCTGAAGCCAGATGAAGCAGGTGTACTGCTGTTTCTTTGAAAGGGAAGGAGAGAAAAAGGAGGTTTTAATGATTCTATCTCAAAGTGATGAACCAAATCCAGATGACTGTGAATTTGATATACCTCAAATTAAATTGGAAAATGAGGATGTTCTTAAAAATTGGGATAAATTGTTGAGTTACCTTCCAGAGGAAAAACAAACTGACCTGAAAGAGTTATTGATATCACATGGGCAAGTTTGTGCAGATAAATTGGGAAGTACTAAAATGGCTATACATGATGTAGATGTGGGAAATGCTGTTCCAATCAAACAATATCCATATAGACTTAACCCTTTAAAATTGGCACTGGTTAACAAAGAGATTGAGAGTCTGCTTAAAAATGGCATAATTGAGTGGGTTGCAGCCAATGGAGCTCACCCATAGTGATGGTACTTAAACCAGATGGTACTTAACGGTTGTGTGTGGACTATAGAAAGGTTAATGCAGTAACAAGAATGGACTCTTATCCTATCCCATGTTTGGAGGATTGCATTGAGAAAGTGGGACATCAGCTTTTATTTCCAAACTGGATTTACTTAAAGGTTACTGGCAGGTACCTTTATCCGAAAGGGCGAAGGAGATTTCAGCTTTTGTGACTCCAGATGGTATATACCAATTCAAAGTTATGCCATTTGGCATGAAAAACGCCCCAGCCACATTAACAAAGTTGTTTCAGGATTACCCAATTGTGCGGTATACATCAGCGATCTGGTAATTTTCAGCCAGACATGGAAAGAACATTTAAAACATCTGATGGAGTTAATCGATCGACTTCAGGAGGCGGGTTTGGTGATAAACCTGGCCAAAAGTGAATTTGGAAAAGCCCAAGTCACTTTCCTTGAGGAGTTTCCGATACCCTCGAGACGAAGGGGGCAACACAGGTGGAGAAGGTAATCAAGAAGGCATACGGCATGCTTGCCTTCTTTGGCTGGGGCATTGAGTATAAGAATTGGCAAGTCATGCTGCAGCTGTATAGAACCTTAGTTAGGCCACACTTGCAGTATAGTGTTCAATTCTGGTCGCCACACTACCAGAAGGATGTGAAAGCTTTAGAAAGGATGCAGAAAAGATTTACCAGGATGTTGCCTGGTATGGAGGGCATTAGCTATGAGGAGCGGTTGAATAAACTCGGTTTGTTCTCACTGGAACGACGGAGATTGAGGGGCGGCCTGATAGAGGTCTACAAAATTATGAGGGGCATAGACAGAGTGGATAGTAAGAGGCTTTTTCCCAGGGTAGAGGGGTCAATTACTAAGGGGCATAGGTTTAAGATGCGAGGGGCAAGGTTTAGAGGAGATGTACGAGGCAAGTTTTTTACACAGAGGGTAGTGGGTGCCTGGAACTCGCTACCGGAGGAGATGGTGGAAGCAGGGACGATAGTGACGTTTAAGGGGCATCTTGACAAAGACATGAATAGGATGGGAATAGAGGGATACGGACCCAGGAAGTGTAGAAGATTTTAGTTTAGCTAGGCAGCATGGACGGCATAGGCTTGGAAGGCCGAAGGGCCTGTTCCTGTGCAGTACTTTTCTTTGTTATTTGTTGTTTGAAGGTAAATAATGCGATTTCTTGGCATGAGTGAATTTGATCGAACATTTATGAAAAATGTTTGTAGCGTGGTTGCTCCACTGATAGGCTTGCTGAAGAAACGTCGAAAATTTCAGTGGACAGCGGACTTTCAACAGTCATTTGACGGCCTGAAAGCTGTGATAACCAATGCTCCTGTGTTGAGGAATTACAAGGGACTCTGTGATCAGATTGAACTAAAGTATCTGACATTAAAGAGAAATTCCGAGGCGTAGAGAAATGGACGTATTGTGCAGAGACATTCTTGTTCAAAGAGACTGTCAATTGAGAAGGATTTCAGTTGGAGTAAGAAGAACTGGAAAAAAATGGACTATATTATTATACCTGTTTGTGTGTGTTGTTTTTTTGAAACGAGAAAGTATATTTACTGTGTGCATTTCTTAAAGGATAGTGAAAAGATGAAAAATGAAACCATCTTGAAGTTGATGGTTTATTATTTTTTCTTGGGGGGAGGTGTCATAAGAATGTCGCTTTAAGAAATGTTTGGCTGCTCATGTTACTGCAGTGATGTCAGAGTGTGGGTGGAGCTGAGCTCTGGCTCTGCTTTTTAGTTTCACTTTGAGAAAACCTTGGGTGTGTCTGTGTCTTTTTGGTTTTGTTTTCAGTGTTGGAGCTGAAGCCAGACAAAGCAGGTGTACTGCTGTGTCTCTCTCTGCCATGAAAAGACTATCTCTTGATCATTTGGTGAATTCAGAATTCTAAATGTTCTCAGTAGTGAATGTAAACCTGATGTGCTTCTGTTGAAAGGTGTTTCTTTTGCCTTCTGGATGTTGTTTGGGAAGTTATTAAGGATTACTTAGTGTTGTATTCTTTGGGGGTTGTATTTGAATTGATGGTTGCTAAGATGTTCACTGTATGTTTTAAAAAGGTTAACTTGAGTTCATAGAATAAACATTGTTTTGCTTTAAAAAATACTTTTCCATTTCTGCTGTACCACACCTGTAGAGTGGGCCGTGTGCTCCCCATACCACAATCTATTAAAAGTTGTGGGTCAGGTGAACTCCATGATACACTTTGGGGTTCTCTGAACCCTGGCCCATAACACTGCCAAAACAAATCTTCTTTGCCCCGCTCAAGGAAGGTTTCCAAACAAGAGGAGGACAAAGGAAGCACTTCAAAGACACCTCAAGAAATGCAACATTAACGTCAACACCCAGAAGACTTTTTCAGAAGAGACCGACTCGGAGGAACCTCCCGATTGAAGGGGCACAGTTCTTCGAGGAAGTCTCACAGCTAGAGGAAGCCCCAAAAAGGAGCCAGAGAAAGGAATACAAGCTGACTGGAGTCCAAGGACCTATCCCACCTCCCAGAAACACCTGTCAGGTATGTGATCAAAGATGCGGATCTAGGATTGGGCTCATCAGCCGTGCAAGAATCTGCAGATCCCATGACCAGTAAAACAAAGTTTCTTAGGTGAACAATCATACTCTTTAGTGAATGGTTGCCGAAGAAGATGGCCTTGGGTTGATCAGCCACATCCTGGTTTATTGTTTGAAGATATTCATCGTGAGAGGGTGAAGACATTCACCTTCTTTGTTTCAGAAAATACCCATTCAATTCAAAAATACCTTCTGATTGTCTCAGGATAGATGTAGTTGACACCACTTAGTGTGGAACCTCTCCTTTTGTCTCTGATTGACAGTGAGTCCGTTTTTGACTATACAGCCCAGGTCGGCTGACCTACAGCTCTCATCTTTATGGCAGCACATTGTTTACTTTAAAAAGATAAGCTTCATTTCAAAGTCCACATTGAATAAAGTTCATACCTGAAGAGTTATGAATATGATGTGCCTTCACTGTGTATGACACATAGTAGCTATTACTGAAATATGGCTGTAAGACAATAAGGACTGGAAATTACATATACCACTTTATAAGATCCAGATGAAAGATAGGGATAATGGTAGGGATGGACTGGCAGTCTTAGTAACTAAGGATAAAATCACTTCAACATTCAGAGGATATAACAAGAGGAAAGCAAACAGTGGACACATTATGAGTAGAATTAAGAAATAGAAAAGGATTTGAAACTGTAGAGGGAGCTGTGCATAGGCTCCTTTATCGAATTGTGAAATGATACTTTGAAGAAATGCACTGACTAGACAATCATGTACCAAAGAGAAAGTTAATTAGGAATTTTAATTTTCATACAGATTAAATCCTTTGAAAAATTTAACAGTGATAAATCCGTTAAAATAAGGAACTGGAGGTGTAGGGGTACCATATAGACAAGGATCGAAGGTTGTCTAGCTAACTGGAAATAGAGGGTAACCATATATAAGTCTTTTTCTGGTTGGTGGGATGTAACAAGTGGTGTGCCCCTGGAATCAGTGCTGAGGCCTCAACCATTTACAGTTTATATAAATGACTTGGATGAAGCGACAGCTGGTATAGTTGCTAAATTTGCTGATGGCACAAAGATTAGTAGGAAAGTAAGTGTGAAGAGGATGTAAGTGGGCTACCAAGATAAAGTGACATGGATAGGTTAAATGAATGGGCAAAGATCTGGCAAATGTGAAATTGTCCATTTTGGCAGGAAAAATAAAAGAGAAGCTTGTTATCTAAATGCCGAAAGATTGCAGAACTCTAGATTCAGAGTGATCGGGTATCCTCTTTCATAAATCACAAAAGGCTAGTATGCAGATAGACCAAGTAATTGGAAAAGCTAATAGAATTTTACCATATATTGTGAGGGGAATTGATTACAGAAGTTGTACAAGGCACTGGTGAACATCATGAGTATTGTGGACAGTATTGCTCTTCTTATTTAAGGAGAGATGTGAATATATTAGAAATAGTTCAGAGAAGGTTTACTTGACCAATACCAAGAATGGGCCGGATGTTTTATGAGGAAACGTTGGCCAAGTTAGGCTTGTATCCACTGGGGTTTAGCAGTGTGAGAGGTAACTTGATTGAAACTTTTCAGATCCTGAGGGGTCTTGACAGGGTGAATGTGGAGAGGATGTTTCCTCCTGTGGGTGAATCTAGAACTAGGGGGGGTCACAGTTTAAAAATAAGGGATCATTCATGAAAGATAAAGGTGGGGAGATTCTTTCTCTCTCAGAGGGTTGTACGATTTTGGAACATTCTTCCTGAAAAAGCAGAGGAAGCAGTCTTTGGATATTTTTGTGGTATAGCTATATAGTTTCTTGATTATCAAGGGGTAATAGGCTATTGGGGTTAGGCAGGAATATGAAGGTTACAATCAGATCAGTATTGATCTTACGAAATGGCCTACTCATGCTCCTAATTCATATGTTTGTATGTTGAATAATTTACAGTCGAGACCAGGTTTAATAAGGATGCGGGGAGTCCACACCGAGTAAAAATAAGAACAAAGTTTTATTAACAAACTACCCACCGGTGGGTGATGCCGGTATATACAAGGCCTCACCAGGCGCCTCCGTGGCACTACCCAACAGGCCGAGGAGGAAGAGGATGACCAAGACGATATGTACACTTCCCGATAGAGCCCTACCAGGTTCTCTCTCTGGTCGGTGCCTTGCTGGCCAAACTTGGGCGGGATTCTCCGAGCCGAAACGGCCCACGACACCGTTCCGACGGCGGTTCGCGAACCTCCAAACCCCAGAAAACCGCCCGATCGCGGCGGATGCCGCAAGGGCCCAGATAATCGCAAGAGGTGGTGACGGCGTGGTTCTAATCTGGTATAATCTGGCCGGAGGAGGTAGGGATCGGCGTGGGGGGGACCTCGGGCTGTCAAAATGGGCACGGCCGTGGCTGTGGGGGTGGGGGAGGCCCCCCAGGGTCGGGGGGGGGTTTCCGGGAGGGGTGTGGAAGGCAGCCGCAGTGGCCAGGAGCGGCCTACCATGACAGGGCGGTGCCAATGCCACGGACACCATTACGGCGGCCACGCTGATGGGCATCCACCCCGGGCGCTGGCTCAGTCCAGGAGTCCTGGCCATTCGGATGGGTGCCGGATCCCCCAAGGGGCACCCCAACCAGCCGGCATCACCCACCGGTGGGTAGATCCAGGGTCGCACCCACGGCAGCCCCCGGTGAGGGCAGTGCCATCAAACGGTGGCCCTGGCAGGAGGGACGGGCGACAGGTGTTAGGGCACCAAGGGGGCAGGTGGGGGTGGGGGAATGCCTGGCTGGGGCGCGAGCCGCCAACCGAGGCAACCATGTTACCATGGCACCTGGTTGTAGAGGGAGGTATGCGCCATGATGAAACTTTGTCTACCCCCACTCCCTGCAGATCATAATGTTTGGGAATTTTCCAGCGATGTTGGCCGCTGTGGCTGGGGCCACTGCCCTGCATGAAGCCCTGTGGGAGCTGGAGCAGGGGCATCTCAGAGAGGAGGCGGAGGCTGCAGCAGAGGAGCGGGCCGCAGTGGGGCAGGTGGCAGCTGCTTAGGCTGGAAGGCCGCCCGCCCAACAGGCCGAGGAGGAAGAGGATGACCAAGACGAGGAGGAGCCACAGGACGAGGATATCGATGGGGAGGAAGAAGGGGAGGGGGGTGGAGGAGGTAGTGCCACGGAGGCGCCTGGTGAGGCCTTGTATGTACCAGCGCCGCATGTCCTTCCAGGAACTCATGGACCGGGCATACAGGAGGAGACTCCGGATGAGCCGGGAAACAGTCCGCCATATCTGCCACACGATGGCACACATGGGACCACGTGGGACTGGGGGAAACACGCGCTCCCAGTGGCCGTCAAGGTGACAGTCGCCCTGAACCTCTATGCAACGGGATCGTTCCAGTTGCAGAGTGGGGACCTGTCCAGCATCTCGCAGGCATTGGGATACCAGTGCATCCGTGTGGTGATTGACGCCCTGTACGACCTTGTAGACCGTTACATTCAGTTCCCTGTGGACCGTTCCCACCAGGATGCCTGGGCAGCGGATTTCGCTGCCATCGCCAGGATGCCCATGGTACAGAGGGTGATCGATAGGGTGCACGTCGCCATGCGGCCACCATCGTATAACAGGCTAACGTTCATGAACAGGATAGGGTACCACTCCATGAACATTCAGGTGGTCTGTGACCACCAGATGAAGATACTGCACATCTGCGCCCGGTACCCAGGCAGTGTGCATGACTCGTTTATCCTGCCATAATCATTCATTTCCGTCATGTTCGAGGGATCCCCCCCCCGGCTGCGGGACTGGTTGCTGGGCGACATGGGTTACCCGTTGCCGTTGTAGCTGATGATGCCTATACGGAGGCCACAGACCGACGCGGAGACCCGCTAGAATGAGGCCCATTGTGCGACCAGGGGTATGGTCGTGAGGTGCTTTGGGCTGCTGAAGATGCGCTTCAGGTGCCTGAACTGCTCTGGAGGGGCCCTCCAGTATCCGTCAGGGAGAGGTACAGCCGCATCAGCCGTTGTGCTCTGCTGCGTCCTCCACAATATAGCCCGGCAGAGGGGCGATGTGCTGGAGGAGATGGGGAGGGGAAGGATCACGACGAAGGGCACTCCTCTCCAGTGTGGAGGCTGGGGAAAGGGGACAATGTACGGGACATGGGGGCTGGACATGGACGGGAGGCTGCCCAAAGCCACCGGCAAGGCCAGCGAGCAGGGGACGAGTTAAAAGCCGCACATTTCACCGACAGGGGCAGGGGGGGGGTTTTGCTGAGCAGGGGCACAAGCACCACAGTACGGCATCACGTCACCACCCACCACCCTCACCACCCACAACACCCATGGGACTCACCTCCCCCAAAACCGACCAACCTTAGTGATGCACGATCAATGACCACTAAAGCGAGGTTATAGTCCAACTGAAGGCTTAGATGTTTCCCCCAGCAGCTCAGGTACAGAATGAGGGCTGCTGGGGTGGCACGGGTTCTTATACTCCGCCTATCAGGGCGGAGCTATTATACACTCTAGCCAATAGAAAGCATACAGGTTCTACCAATGGTGCTTTAGCCTCTCAGGTATCGTAATACCTATAATACCACACTTAGCTCCCACACCACCAAATCACCCGCATGCACGCCACCCCTCCATTACACATCTACCTGCAGCACAATGAGCTGGGCTCACACGGTTGCTAGTCAAAGCTTGTCTGGTCCATGGCATGGAGGATGATGACAGCCCGCTCTGCGATGAATTCTGAGCTCCACATCATTAGACAAGGTCTGACTCATGGCCACGGTAACACCCTCCTCTTGGGTGGTCCCTGTAGGCGGGCTGGACACTGCAGCACATGGCCCTGCTGTTTCGCTGAGGGCAGGGTGGCATGGAAGTTTGGGGGGGGCGCACGTCACGCCCACTGGGGCTCAACGTTCTATCAACACTCACCCACAGTGGCACTCAATTCTCGCCCTCCCCCCGCACTCATTGGACAGAGCACAAAGGCAGCTTTCATCGGTGTTACAGTGTGTTTAATTACAAAAGTTCTAAATGCGTGCCCTAGCCCCTATAATTAAGCTGTGCCCTGCACCTGTGCCAACTTACTAGGCGATGCACGATCAATTGAACAAAGACTAAAGTTGGGTACAACTGTGGCTTTATTACAGTCAGATAGAATTATAGAATTATAGAATTTACAGTGCAGAAGGAGGCCAATCGGCCCATCGAGTCTACACCGGCTCTTGGAACGAGCACCCTACCCAAGAGCAGTACCTCCATCCTATCCCCATAACCCAGTAACCCCACCCAACACTAAGGGCAATTTTGGACACTAAGGGCACTTTATCATGGCCAATCCACCTAACCTGCACATCTTTGGACCGTGGGAGGAAACAGGAGCACCCGGAGGATACCAACACACACACGGGGAGGATGTGCAGACTCCGCACAGTCAGTGACCCAAGCCGGAATCGAACCTGGGGCCCTGGAGCTGTGAAGCAATTGTGCTATCCACAATGCTACCATGCGTGGCATCCTGCTGCAGCCGGCGAAATGGCAGGGCACTGGAGATAATGCATATTTATACAGTTCTCTGTGGGCGGAGCCAGCCGGCAGGAGCTGTAGTGCAGGTCCTACCTTACATCTCCTATTACAGTGGTTCACCACATTCACCCCCTGTTAAAAACGAGTCCGGCGGGGGTGACGTGAAACTATATATAATTAGTGCAATTATGTACAATGGTAGGGAAAGAAAAGTCCATGTTGACGGTCCGGAGTCCGTCAAAGGTTCAGCCGGTCAGTGCTTTGGTGCTTCGTTGGGAGCGGCGTAACGGTGGCGGCAAAGTCGGTGGTGGGGGTGGCACCGATGGCGGTGGTGGCGGTACTGATGCTGGCCAGTCATCGGGGAACTCTGGGAGCGTGCAGAAGTCCTCTTCGTCCTCTTGTGCGGAAAAGGGGAGAGGGGGAGGGGTGGCTGGTGGGGTCAATATTGGCGGCGCGGTGGGAGGTGGGGGGGCGCATTGGTGGGGGGGGGGTGTTGTGGTGGAACCTGATGTGCCAGGTCCCTGAGTGAGACAGTATCTTGGCGGCCGTCGGGGAACTCAACGTAGGCATATTGAGGGTTGGCGTGGAGCAGGTGAACCCTGTCCATCAAGGGGTCCGCCTTGTGGAGTCGGACGTGCCTACGGAGAAGGACCAGTCCTGGAGCAGCGAGCCACGTCGGGAGCGACACCCCGGATGTGGACTTCCTGGGGAAGGTAAAAACACGTTCATGGGGTGCGTTATTAGTGGCGGTGCACAATAGTGACCGGATGGAGTGTAGACCGTTAGGGAGGACCTCCTGCCAGCGAGAGGCTGGGAGGTTCCTGGACTGTAGGGCCAGCTGGACGGCCCTCCAAACCATCCCATTCTCCCGTTCTACATGCCCGTTTCCCCGGGGGTTGTAGCTGGTCATCCTGCTGGAGGCTATACCCCTGCTGAGCAGGAACTGACGCAGCTCATCGCTCATGAATGAGGATCCCCTGTCACTGTGGATGTAGGCGGGGAAACCGAACAGAGCGAAGATGGTGCTGAGGGCCTTGATGACGGTGGCAGATGTCATATCGGGGCATGGGATGGCGAAGGGGAATCTGGAGTACTCATCGACCACACTGAGAATGTACGTGCTACGGTCGGTGGAGGGGAGGGGCCCTTTGAAATCCATGCTGAGGCGTTCAAAGGGGCGGGACGCCTTCACCAGGCACGCACGGTCCGGCCGGTAGAAGTGCGGCTTACACTCCGCACAGACCTGGCAGTCCCTGGTGACTGTCCTTACTTCCTTGACGGAGTCGGGCAGATTGCGAGCTTTGACCAGATGGTACAATCGAGTGACCCCCGGGTGACAAAGACTGTCGTGTAGGGCCCGGAGTTGGTCCACTTGTGCGCTGGCATATGTTCCTCGGGTGAGGGCGTCTGGGGGCTCGTTGAGTTTACCGGGGCGATACAAGATCTCGTAATTATAGGTGGAGAGCTCGATTCTCCACCGCAAGATTTTATCATTTTTGATCTTGCCCCGCTGTGTGTTATTGAACATGAAGGCTACCGACCGTTGGTCTGTAAGGAGAGTGAATCTCTTACCGGCCAGGCAATGCCTCCAATGCCGCACAGCTTCAACGATAGCTTGAGCCTTCTTTTCGACGGATGAGTGTCGAATTTCAGAGGCATGAAGGGTGCGGGAAAAGAATGCCACGGGTCTGCCTGCCTGGTTTAGAGTGGCGGCAAGGGCGACGTCTGAAGCGTCGCTTTCTACTTGGAAAAGCAGTGACTCGTCCACTGCGCGCATCCCAGCCTTGGCGATGTCTGCTCTGATGCGGGTGAAAGCGTGTTGTGCCTCGGCCGCGAGAGGGAATTGGGTGGACTGAATGAGTGGGCGGGCCTTGTCCGCACAGTTTGGGACCCACTGAGTGTAGTAGGAAAAGAACCCCAGGCAGAGTTTGAGGGCCTTGGGGCAGTGGGGGAGGGGAAGTTCCATGAGGGGGCGCATGCGGTCGGCGTCGGGCCCGAGAAGTCCGTTTTGAACTATATAGCCGAGAATGGCTAACCGGGTCGTGCTGAACACACACTTCTCTTTGTTGTAGGTCAAGTTGAGAAGAGTGGCAGTGCGGAGGAATTTATCGAGGTTGGCATCGTGGTCCTGCTGGTCATGGCCGCAGATGTGACATTATCTAAGTACGGAAAGGTGGCCCGCAAACTGTACTGGTCGACCATTCGGTCCATCTCTCTTTGGAAGACCGAGACCCCATTTGTGACACCGAAAGGGACCTAAGGAAGTGGTAGAGGCGACCGTCCGCCTCAAAGGCACTGTATGGCCGGTCCGACTTCCGGATTTGGAGCTGATGGTAGACGGATTTCAGGTCAATTGTTGAGAAGACCCGGTACTGCACAATCTGATTGACCATATCAGATATGCGTGGGAGGGGGTAAGCGCCGAGCTGCGTGTTCCGATTGATGGTCTGGCTGTAGTCCACGACCATCCTGTGTTTCTCCCCAGTTTTAACCACTACCACTTGGGCCCTCCAGGGGCTGTTGCTGGTCTCGATAATACCCTTCTTAAGCAGCCGCTGGACTTCGGACCTGATGAAGGTCTTGTCCTGGGTGCTGTACCATCTGCTCCTAGTGGCAACGGGCTTGCAATCCGCAGTTAGATTGGCAAAAAGGGAGGGGGGATCGACCTTGAGAGTCGCGAGGCCGCAAACGGTAAGGGGGGGTAAGGGCCTGCCGAATTTGAGAGTGAGGCTCTGGAGGTTGCACTGGAAGTCCAGGCCCAACAGGAGTGCAGTGCAGAGATTAGGAAGGACATAGAGGCGGAAGTTACTAAATTCTACGCCCTGGACCGTGAGGGTGACTGTACAAAAGCCTCGGATCGGGACGGAGTGGGATCCGGAGGCTAGGGAGATCCTTTGATTGGCAGGGTGGACCGCGAGGGAGCAGCGCCTTACTGTATCTGGGTGAACGAAGCTTTCGGTGCACCCGGAGTCCAGCAGGCACGAGGTCGCGTGGCCGTTGATTTTAACTGTCGTCGACGCGGTGGCCAGGTTGTGCAGGCGAGATTGGTCCAGCGTCATCGAAGCGAGCTGTGGGTAGCCATCGGTTGCTTCGGGTGGCGAGCGTGTGTGGTTCCGATGTCGGGATGCCCGGAGTCCCTGTGGGGGACAAGATGGCGGCGCCCATGGTGCACACATTGCGGGGTCGGGACAAGATGGCGGCGCCCATGGTGCGCACATTGCGGGGTTGGGACAAGATGGCATCGTCCATGGAGCGCACGTGGCCGAAGGGGGACAAGATGGCGGCGCCCATTGGTCGCACATGGACCTGGGAGGAGAAAATGGCAGCTCCCATTGTGCGTCTGGCGTGGGGGAGGGGGCGATAGCGGGCGCGATCGCAAGGACTGCGCGGGCCTGGCACACAGCCGCGAAATGGCCCTTTTTACTGCAGGCTTTACAAACTGCTGTGCGGGCTGGGCAGTGTTGGCTGGGGTGCTTCTGCTGACCGCAGAAGTAGCAGCGGGGACCCCCGGGGTGCAGGCGTATTGGGAAGGCAGGGCCCCGGCTGAGGAGATCGTCGGCGGGGTCCCGGAGGGGTAGGAAGGAGTAGAAGGGTGGGCAGCGCGGCGGGAGGGGTACGATTGTACGTTACAGGATGCGACCGTCAAGGTTTTCGTCTCCGCCAGTTCGAGCATGGCCCCTTCCAGTAATCGTTCTCGGATGTGGTCCGACGCAATCCCCGTCACGAAGGCATCGCGCATGAGGAGATTTGGGTGTTCGGCGGCCGTAAC
Organism: Scyliorhinus torazame; assembly: GCF_047496885.1. NCBI lineage: Eukaryota > Metazoa > Chordata > Chondrichthyes > Carcharhiniformes > Scyliorhinidae > Scyliorhinus > Scyliorhinus torazame. The sequence continues at coordinate 122,609,904 of NC_092717.1, forward strand.
GGCCTGACAGTCACAGTCCCGGACGAGTGGAATTAGGGCCCGCCAGAAGTCTTCGATGGACTCACCAGGTAGTTGCGAGCGGGTGGCGAGTACATACCTGGCGAAGAGCATGTTCGCCTTCTGCGTGTAGTGTCCCTTAAGGAGTTCCATTGCTTTTGTGTAATTCGTGGCGTCTTGGATCAACGGGAACACGCTGGAGCTCAGTCTGGAGTACAGGATGTTTATCTTCTGAGCCTCCGTTGACTCGGGATCCGCAGCCTTGATGTTGGCCTCAAAACATGCTAGCCAGTGAGCAAAGTCTTTCCTGGCGTCGGGCGAGTGCGGATCCAGATGCAGGCGATCGGGTTTAATTCTGATATCCATTCTGTGGAAAATCTGACTGTAATAAATTGATGCACGATCAATTGCACAAAGACTAAAGTTGGGTACAACTGTGGCTTTATTACAGTCAGATGCGAGGCCTCCTGCTGCAGCTGGCGAAATGGCAGGGCACTGGAGGTCATGCACATTTATACAGTTCGCCGTGGGCGGAGCCAGCCGGCAGGAGCTGTAGTGCAGGTCCTACCTTACATCTCCTATTACAGTGGTTCACCACACTAGGTGTCTACCTTTCTGGCCTTACCGATGCAGTCAGAGACCCAGGTGCGGTCTGTGCCTACGTCTCTGTGCCTCCCCAGACAGTACAGCAGCAGTGGAGATGGACTGCTGTGACTCCTGCCTGCGACTAGGATCCCCTTTGGTGCTCATTTCCTGGGGCGGCCAGGCCAGGATGGGAAGGGCCAGTCTGCACTTCGGGCGTCCCGGATGGTGTGCTGCCACCCTGTTCTGCCGGCTGCCCACCAGATGCACCAGGGACGGCGGGGGGGGGGGAGAGTCTGAGGTGCCGCGGTGTTCCGCGATCTCCCCTGCAGGAGCCACCGGCACGGGCCCCAGCACCTCCTACCCCGGGGTGCCCGATGGCCCGCGGGCTTCTCCATGGGATGGGGGTGTGAGCGGGGCAACCCCCGAGGCATCCCCGACACCTGGCGCTGCCAGTCCTGGAGGCCCACTCTGGTATCGACCAGGGTCTGTAGGTTAGGGGCCATGGAGCTCAGGGAGTTGGTCATCCCTATCTGGGTCTGTGCGACGCCGGCCAGCACCTGGGCAATGGCGCCAATGCTCACAGCGATGGCCTGCTGAGACTGGGCCACGGTGCTGAGCGCCGTTGTGATCTACAGTTGGCTCTGGCTCATGGCTGCCTGCGAGTGGGCAGCCCTGTTCTGGGCCACGGATGCACGAGCACAGAAAGCCGCAGGCCTTGCATACTCCGCCTCCGCCCCATGTCCGACAGTGTCGCCCCCATTGCCTCCATCGCAGATGCCACCCGTGCGGTTTTGGACTGGGTGGCACTCATGGCACTCATGACCGGCACCATTGCCTTTTCCTGCATGCGGATGCACTCCTCCACCTGCGTCTGCAGGTGCTGGAAACCGGCTGTCATCCCGTTCTCTCATCCCTGGGTCTCTAACTGCATCAGGTCACTGGGTGGTTGTGAAAATTCCAGTAACCTGGGACCCGTCTGGGCGGCAGCTGGTTCCAGGGGCCGGGCTGCCCTCCAACCGTCCGGCCCCTTGGCTGCTCCTACCTCCACCTGCTGTACCAGAGCGGCTGTGTGGTGCTCACCAGTGAGTGTCCCAGAAGCCTCATCACTAAAGAGACCAACCGAGGTGATACTCTCAGTGATGGTGGAGGTTGAGGGAGACAGCAGTGATGGGCAGTCAATTATGTCCTCATCAGAGGCAAAGTCTGGGGCTCCTGTGTCGATCCGTGGTGCGATGGTCTCTCTGTCACCATCCCCTGTGTGTCCGTCCTCTGTGTGTCCGTCCCTGTGTGTCCATCCTCTGTGTGTCCGTCCCCTGTGTGTCCGTCCCCTGTGTGTCCATCCTCCGTGTGTCCGTCCCCTGTGTGTCTGTCCTCTGTGTGTCCGTCCTCTGTGTGTCCGTCCTCTGTGTGTCCGTCCCCTGTGTGTCCATCCTCTGTGTGTCCGTCCTCCGTGTGTCCGTCCTCTGTGTGTCCGTCCCCTGTGTGTCCGTCCTCTGTGTGTCAGTCCCCTGTGTGTCCGTCCTCTGTGTGTCCGTCCCCTGTGTGTCCGTCCCCCGTGTGTCCGTCCTCTGTGTGTCCGTCCCCTGTGTGTCCGTCCTCTGTGTGTCCGTCCTCTGTGTGTCCGTCCCCTGTGTGTCCGTCCCCTGTGTGTCCGTCCCCTGTGTGTCCGTCCCCTGTGTGTCCGTCCTCTGTGTGTCCGTCCTCTGTGTGTCCGTCCCCTGTGTGTCTGTCCCCTGTGTGTCCATCCTCCGTGTGTCCGTCCTCTGTGTGTCCGTCCTCTGTGTGTCCGTCCCCTGTGTGTCCATCCCCTGTGTGTCCATCCCCTGTGTGTCCATCCCCTGTGTGTCCATCCCCTGTGTGTCCGTCCTCTGTGTGTCCATCCCCTGTGTGTCCAACCCCTGTGTGTCCGTCCTCTGTGTGTCCATCCCCTGTGTGTCCGTCCCCTGTGTGTCCGTCCCCTGTGTGTCTGTCCCCTGTGTGTCCATCCTCTGTGTGTCCGTCCCCTGTGTGTCCGTCCTCTGTGTGTCCGTCCCCTGTGTGTCCGTCCCCTGTGTGTCCATCCTCCGTGTGTCCGTCCTCTGTGTGTCCGTCCTCTGTGTGTCTGTCCTCTGTGTGTCCATCCCCTGTGTGTCCGTCCTCTGTGTGTCCGTCCTCTGTGTGTCCGTCCTCTGTGTGTCTATCCTCTGTGTGTCCGTCCTCTGTGTGTCCGTCCCCTGTGCGTCCGTCCTCCGTGTGTCCGTCCTCTGTGTGTCCGTCCTCTGTGTGTCCGTCCTCTGTGTGTCCGTCCCCTGTGAATCCATCCTCCGTGTGTCCGTCCTCTGTGTGTCTGTCCCCTGTGTGTCCATCCCGTGTGTCCGTCGTCTGTGGGTCTGCCCTCTGCTGGGGTAAGGGGGTGGGGTGAGGAGCTGGGGCCAGGCAGGGGGTGTCACTTGGTGGCGCACCTCCGATCTTGCAATCGGCAACCTCCCGGTCCTCGGGTCCGTCAGCTCATGCGCAGTGAAAATCCCCTAGTCACCACATTCCGGCACCTGTTCGGGTACACAGAGGGAGAATTATCAGACTGCCCTCTGCTCAGGCGTTTCTGTGGTCGAAAACGAGACTCCCAAATGGTATGTTGCCTTCCGGGTGCATGGGTCAGGGATGTCTCAGATCGGCTGCAGGACATTCTGAAGGGGGAGGGTGAACTGCCAGTTGTCGTGGTGCATATAGGCACCAACGATATAGGTAAAAAACGGGATGAGGTCCTACAATCAGAATTTAGGGAGTTAGGAGATAAGTTAAAAAGTAGGACCTCAAAGATGGTAATCTCAGAATTGCTACCAGTGCCACGAGACAGTCAGAGTAGAAATTCAGGAATAGTCAGAATGAATACGTGGCTTGAGAGATGGTGCAGGAGGGAGGGATTCAGATTTTTGGGACATTGGAACCGGTTCTGGGGGTGGTGGGACCATTACAAATCGGATGGTCTACACCTGGGCAGGACTGGAACCAATGTCCTCGGGCGTGCTTTTGCTAACACTGTTGGGGAGGTTTTAAACTAATGTGGCAGGTGGATGGGAACCAGATTAGGAAGTTAGAGGTCAGTAAAGAGGCAGCAACTAAAGCCATTAAGGTACTAGATAATAAACTCAATGTGACTAAGGGGAAGAGTAGACAGGGACGAGATGATGAACGCAAAGGGACATGTGGTCTGAGGTGCATTTGTTTCAATGCGAGAAGTGTAGCAGGTAAGGCAGATGAACTTAGGGCTTGGATTGGTACCTGGGAATATGATGTTATTAGTATTACAGAGACTTGGTTGAGGGAAGGGCAAGACTGGCAACTAAATATCCCAGGGTATAGATGCTTCAGGAGGGATAGAGAGGGAGGTAAAAGGGGTGGAGGAGTTGCATTACTGGTCAGGGATTATATCACAGCTATGATTAAGGAGGGCACGATGGAGGATTTGAGCACTGAGGCAATATGGGTAGAGCTAAGAAATAGGAAGGGTGCAGTAACATTGTTGGGACTTTACTACAGGCCTCCCAAAAGCGAGTGTGAAGTAGAGGTACAAATATGTAGACAGATTATAGAAAAATGTAGGAGCAATAGGGTGGTCGTGATGGGAGATTTTAACTTCCCCAGCATTGAATGGGACTCATGTAGTGTTGGAGGCGTAGATGGAGCAGAATTTGTAAGGAGCATCCAGGAGAGTTTTTTAGAGCAGTATGTGAACAGTCCAACTCGGGAGTCTTTTAAGGAAAGGTTGATTAGAGTGCAGGACAGACATGTCCCTGTGAAAATGAGGGATAGAAATGGCAAGATTAGGGAACCATGGATGAAGGGTGGAATTGTGAGACTAGCTAAGATGAAAAAGGAAGCATACATAAGATCTGGCGACTTAAAACTGATGAAGCTTTGGAGGAATATCGGGAAAGTAGGACAAATCTCAAACGCGCAATAAAGAGGGCGAAAAGGGGTCATGAAATGTCTTTGGCTAACAGGGTTAAGGAAAATCCCAAAGCCTTTTATTCGTATATAAGGAGCAAGAGGGTAACTAGAGAAAGGATTGGCCCATTCAAAGACAAAAGAGGGAATTTATGCGTGGAGTCAGAGGAAATGGGTGAGATTCTTAATGAATACTTTGCATCGGTATTCACCAAGGAGAGGGACATGACAGATGTTGAGGCTAAGGATGGATGTTTAAATACTCTAGGTCAAGTCGGCATAAGGAAGGGGGAAGTTTTGGGTATTCTAAACGGCATTAAGGTGGACAAGTCCCCAGGTCTGGATGGGACCTATCCCAGGTTACTGAGGGAAGCGAGGGAAGAAATAGCTGGGGCCTTAACAGATATCTTTGCAGCATCCTTGAGCACGGGTGAGGTCCCGGAGGACTGGAGAATTGCTAATGTTGTCCCTTTGTTTAAGAAGGGTAGCAGGCATAATCCAGGGAATTATAGACCTGTGAGCTTGACGTCAGTGGTAGGCAAACTGTTGGAGAAGATACTGAGGGATAGGATCTATTCACATTTGGAAGTGATAGGCAGCATGGTTTTGTGCAGGGAAGGTCATGTCTTACAAACCTAATAGAATTCTTTGAGGAAGTGACAACGTTAATTGATGAGGGAAGGGCTGTAGTTGTCATATACATGGACTTCAGTAAGGCGTTTGATAAAGTTTCCCATGGAAGGTTGATGGAAAAAGTGAAGTCGTATGGGGTTCAGGGTGTACTAGCTAGTTGGATAAAGAACTAGCTGGGCAACAGGAGACAGAGAGTAGTGGTGGAAGGGAGTGTCTCAAAATGGAGAAAGGTGACTAGTGGTGTTCCACAGGGATCCGTGCTCGGACCACTGTTGTTTGTGATATACATAAATGATCTGGACGAAGGTATAGGTGGCCTGATTAGCACGTTTGCAGATGTTACTAAGATTGGTGGAGTTGCAGATAGCGAGGAGGACTGTCAGAGAATACAGCAAAATATAAATAGATTGGAGAGTTGGGCAGAGAAATGGCAGATGGAGTTCAATCCAGGCAAATGCGAGGTGATGCATTTTGGAAGATCTAATTCAAGAGCGGACTATACGGTCAATGGAAGAGTCCTGGGGAAAATTGATGTACAGAGAGATCTGGGAGTTCAGGTCCATTGTACCCTGAAGGTGGCAACGCAGGTCGATAGAGTGGTCAAGAAGGCATACAGCATGCTTCCCTTCATCGGACGGGGTATTGAATACAAGAGTCAGCAGGTCACGTTACAGTTGTAGAGGACTTTGGTTAGGCCACATTTGGAATAGTGCGTGCAGTTCTGGTCGCCACATTACCAGAAGGATGTGGATGCTTTAGAGAGGGTGCAGAGAAGGTTCACCAGGATGTTGCCTGGTATGGAGGGTGCTAGCTATGAAGAAAGGTTGAGCAGATTAGTATTGTTTTCGTTGGAAAGACGGAGGTTGAGGGGGGACCTGATTGAGGTCTACAAAATTATAAGAGGTATGGACAGGGTGGATAGCAACAAGCTTTTTCCAAGAGTGGGGGTGTCAATTACAAGGGGTCACGATTTCAAGGTGAGAGGGGGAAAGTTTAAGGGAGATGTGCGTGGAAAGTTTTTTACGCAGAGGGTGGTGGGTGCCTGGAACGCTTTGCCAGCGGAGGTGGTAGAGGTGGGCACAATAGCATCATTTAAGATGCATCTAGACAGATATATGAACGGGCAGGGAACAGAGGGAAGTAGATCCTAGGAAAATAGGTGAAAAGGTTTAGATAAAGGATCTGGATCGGTGCAGGCTGGGAGGGCCGAAGGGCCTGTTCCTGTGCGGTAATTTTCTTTGTTCTTTGTTCATGCACATTGAGGGGGTGAATTACAGGTGCACCCCTCCGGTTTTCTCCAACTCCCTGCGGTTATGGCCGTTCTTCTCCTGGGGTGGGGGGGCACACAAACATCAACAGTGTTAGGCAGTCCAACGCATGCAGCCCAGGGGTTGGGTTTATGATGGAACAGGTGCACAGGGCACCCGGCCAATGCGGCTGGCATGGGTAGGTGCAGCCATGTGGGTCAGGGCGGGGGTTGTGCCGTCCCCCAAGCGGGGAGGGGGGGCAGTGTCACATGCGTGGGGGGTAGGGAGGTTGCCAGGGGCACAGTGCTGGCTGCCCTAAGTAGGTCGTGCAGCTTCTTAAGGCACTGGTCGCCTGTCCTGGGTGTCGGCCCGACGGCACTGATGGCCTCGCCCACCTCCCTCCACAAACGCAGAACGGTGTTGCGTGGGGTCCTGCGGCCCGATCCAGGGTCCAGAGCCCCCCTCCTCTGCTCCACAGCGTCCAGGAGCAAGTCCAGGTCGGCATCCCGGAACATTGGCGCTGCACGACGGGCGGCCATCTTCCCAGCCTCAGCTGTGTGTGGGGGACGCGTTATTTTAATGCGATGCGGCCCGCGTATCGGACGCCGGTCTCAGGCCGCTCCCCTGCTCTTCCCGTGGCGTCCGTACTGGCCCCTTGTGGGCTGCAGAATCGGTGGGCTATGGGGCCCGTTGACACCGTCGTGAAACCCTTCGGGATTTACGGCGGCATCAACTCTTAGCCCCATTATCAGAGAATCCTGCCCCTTATCTACACTGGGTAATTGGGCTACTGTGCCCCTCGTGGGGAGCTCATACTCCGCAAGGAGCACAGTGTAGACAAACATTCCCACCCAGTGTGTCCCGTGCGGGGTATTACACCAAGTATTTACAGTCGAAAAACAAACATGCCAGAAGTTCCACAGAAACTGATCAGGGAGAGGAACTCACCAAAATTAACCACCACAGTGGTTAGCATTGTTGTTTCACAGCACCAGGGTCCCAGGTTTGATTCTTGCTCGGGACACTGTCTGTGCGGAGTCTGCACATTGTCCCCGTGTCCGCGTGGGTTACCTCCGGGTGCTCCGATTTCCTCCCACAAGTACTGAAAGACGTGCTGGTAGGTCATTTGGACATTTTGAATTCTCCCTCTGTGTACCCTAAAAGGCACCGGAATGTGGCGACTATGGGATTTTCACAGTAACTTCATTGCAGTGTAAATATAAGTCTACTTGTGGCAATAAAAATTATTATTAAATAAGGGTCACAAATCCACAGTGCCAAATCCCAAGGACTGGACGGTTTTCAACTGAAGGTTTGAAAGGAAGTTGGTGAGAATATTACAAATGTCCGAATTGTAATTTCTTAATGTCCTCTTGATTCAGGAACTGTTCCTTTAGATTAAAAACACTGCACATTTGAGAAAGGAGAGAGAAGAATTCCAGGGAATTCTAGAGCAATTAAACTAACATCTGTTGTCAGAGAATGACTTGGGTCTATAATTAAGGGAAGAATCATAGAATCATAGAATGGTTATAGCAAAGAAGGAGACCATTCAACCAATCATGTCTGTGCCAGCTCTCTGCAAGCGAATTTAGTTAGTCTCACTCCCTGCCTTTTCCCTGCACCCATGCAGCACTTTTTCTCTTCAGGTTAAATGATTTACCCTTGTTCCACTACTTCTACCTTGTTGCCCCTCAGCAATATCATCCAAAGGCACAGCAATAGTTTTCATATTTGCGCTGATGCCACCCAGTTGTACCTTACCACCGCCTCCCACAACTCCTCCACTGTGTTGCTAAATTATCAGACTGCTTATTTGACATCCAGCACCGGACAAGTAGAAATTTCCTCCAGTTATATATTGGGAAATCTAAAGTCTTCAGCTCCAACCCTATTCCGTAGCTACCACCTCCATTCTGCTCCCTGGTAATAGTCTGACATTAAACGAATCTGTTCACAACCGTGGTGCCACATTTGATCCCGAGCATCTGACCTCGTATCCCTGCCATCACTCAGACTGCCTAATTCTACTTCTGTAACATTGCCACCCCACCAATGGGAACAGGTTCTGACTCTCTATACTGTCTAGACCTCCCATGGTTTTGAACTCCTTTGAGCAAATCTCCTCTAACATTCTCTTCTCTAAAGAAATCAACCTCAGCTTCAAAAATCTACCCTGATAACTGAAGTCCCAAATCCCTGGAACCATTCTCGGAATTCTTTACTGTACCCTCTCTAACATCTTCACATCCTTCCTAAAAAGCAGAGCCAGTTGAATACAATACTTGAACTGAGGCTAAACCAATGTTCAGTGAAGGTTCGGCATAATCTCTTTGTTTTTGTACTCTAGGCATCTACTTATAAATAGCCCAGGATCCAGTATGATTTATCAATGGCTTTCTCAACCTGAACTGCTACCTTCAACAATTTGTGCACATGTAACCCCAGGTCTCTCTGTTCCTGAAACTCCTTTAGAATTGTAATCTTTAGTTTATATTGCCTCTCCTCATTCTTTCTACTGAAATGTGTCACGTCACATTTCTCTGCATTAAATTGCATCTGCCACTTTCCAGCAGTTTGTCTGCATCCTCTTGAAATCGTCCGCTATCCTCCTCACAGGAACTTTGCCCTGTACACCCAAGTCTAAGTTATTAATATAGATCAAAAAAGCAGCGGTCCTGCTGTAAATGTAAAAACATCACCATAGTCCCAGAGGTTGCTTTTCCCTTTGTGAGAGAGCTGACTAATGGTGATTTAACCTGAGGGTCACTACGCCTCAGGTGAGGGGCAACGTTGAGAAGGCAGGGCCTTCATGGATAAACTCAGCCGATATAGGAATTGAACCCAAGCTGTTTGTGTCAATCCACATCACAAACCAGCCATCCATCCAACTGAGTTAACCAGCCCCTTCAGTGGCCCTACTGACTCCTGAGGAACCCCTCCTGTATGAAAAACAACCATCCCCCATCATTCACTGTTACCTGTAAGTCAAACACCATTGTTTTCATGCTGGCATTGTCTCTATTATTCCATGGGCTTTGACATTGCTGAAAGCTTATTATGTGGCACTTTGACAAAGATCTTTTGGAAGTCCATGGCACCACATCCTCATCAACACTCTGGTACTTCAAAAATGAAGTCAAGTTAGTTAAATTTGGTTTGCCTTCAACAAACCCATGATGGTTTTCCTTAATTAATCTACACTTCTGTAATGACAGTTAATTTTGCCCCAGGTTATCATTTCTAAAAGCGTTCCATCCACAAACTGACTGACCACTGGGTTTATCTTGCATCCTTTCTTGAACAAGGGTGTGGCATTTGCAATTCTCTAATATTCTGCCACCGTCACAGTATCTGAGAATTGGAATCGTTCTCAAATGCATTCCATCTGACTCTGGTCATTTAATGACTTTAAGTAAAGCCAGCCTTTCAAGTACCTCCTATTTGTCAAGTGTAAACCCATCCAAAATCTCAATTGAGGTTCTTCCTTCGAGGCAAAGCTGACCATTTCCATCATCTAGAGTTCAGGTGGGTATGTAGGTGACCCCAAGGCTGATATGTGCCCCAAAGGTTCTGCTGCAAACAGAACAAGATACCACAGACAATTATAACTGTTGGCTTGGGATTTTCTCTTTGTGTCTGACATCTGCTTTGAAAGAAGATCATACTATTTTTTTATTTGGTGTCACCAGGTACAGTGACCCAGGGCAAGCTCTTCCAGGATTTGGGGTTATTATCAAAACCCCTAAATGAAGCCTCCCGAGTATCCTTGTAACGCTTTCTTTGATTGTTATAACAAAACACCCCAGTCTCAAGTTGTCCACAGAAGATGTGCTTTAGTAAACAAGTGTCAGGCATTTTGGCTGCATGGGCAGCTCAACTCAGTTGTGACTATCTCAATACGGTGTGGATGCTTGCTCAGGTGCATTGTGGCCTACCATCTGATCTTCAGAGGATTTTGAAGACAACTCAAGTGAAATTGATTGAGCTTCTTGTATGCAGTCTAAGTCTCACATGCGTAGAGCAGTGTGGACAGCACTATGGTCAGTTTGGTAGGCAGACTCCTCATTGCTCCCAGACTGCTGATTAAAGTCTGCTTAAGGCTACACTTAATTTGGCAATTCTTGCATGTGTCCCTTCATCAACATAGACAATTCAAGAGAGTATGCTGCTGAGATAAGTGAACTTATCTATAGCTGGCAGGTTCTGGTCAAGGCCTAAAACCTTAGGCTTGAGATGGGGCATTCCTGGATCAGTCCAGTACATTACCTTAGTTTTAATCATGTTGGTCGTGGAAAACAAGTCCCGCTCTGAACTGACAGCTCGAGTACAGTCATTGACAAACAGAAAATTGTGAAGTATGTCCTTGCACTCTTAGTCTTTGCCTGGAGTTGTCTCTGATTGAGCAGCTTCCTGTCCATGTGATATTTGATTTCAATGCTGGGATTAGCATCATAGAATGGTATCAGAGAGCATGGTGGAGAAAAACATGCTGATGAGGGTTGGTACTCGCACACAAGCACACAACCCTGTTTAAAACCATTTGTGACCGGTAATGGGTCAGAAGACTCAACTTCATCCTAGAGACTCATGAGCCTGGAATCGTTAAACCATGGTGATGAATTTTTCAGGGCAGTCAAAGTTCTCCATTACTTTCCAAACACCCACGCTGCTGACTGTGTCAAAGACCTTGATCAGGTCAACAGACATGGTGTAGAGGTCTCTGTTCAGTTCTTGGCACTTCTCCTGGAGCTGTCTAACTGCAAATGTCTCATTAGTGGTCCCTCGAGCTTTCTGAAACTATACTGACTGGCAGCAGATCCTGGTCAAGATGTTGCACTAAGCAATTCAGAAGGTTTCTGGTGAAGATTTTCATGGCGATGGACAGGAATGAAATTCTGCGGTTGGCGAGTTCCTTTCTGCTTCTACAGGTAAACAATGGAGGCATATTTGTATTCTTGTAGGATGACCCCTTGTACCCACTGAAGCTGAAAGATTTCAATAAGCTTCTTGACCAGTCATTGTCCTCTAACCTTCGACTTCAGCTGGGAGAGCATCAGCTCCTGGGATCTTGCTGCTAGATTTGGTTCTGGGGAATGAGGTGCATCATGTGGATCAAGTGTCAGGACAGTAACATTGAGGAGACAGGAATTTTTTTACTTACGTTGTTTCTAACAGCGTGCGAGGATCATCAAGTTGAAGGCAACTTCCACTTTTACTGGCTTTGGCAGCATTTTGGTCCTTGTAAAGACAGTTGCAAAATACTTTTTTAGTACCTCAGCCATGCTCCCTGCCTCCATACATAGAACACCTTTTGGGTTCCTAATAGAACCATAGAAAGTTACGGTTCAGAAAGAGGCCATTCAGCCCATTGTGTCAGCGCCGCCGAAAAATAGGCCTTACGTGTTCTCTTGCTACCCTTTTGCTATTTACTTACCCCAGAATACTTATGGATTCTCTTATATGTCAGCTGTCAGTCTTGCCTCATATTCATTTTGTGCTTCTCTTGTTTATTCTTTCATTTCCCTTCTGATCTTTATGAACATTCAGCCTTGTTCTTATATTATCAACCTGACATTTATCAGACACACCTTTTTTCAGTTTCATTTCACTCTTTTTCTCTTTCGTCATCCAGGAAGCCCTGGCTTTGATTGACTTCTCTTTTCCTCTCATGTGTATGTGCTCTGACATTAAATGAGTCATCTCCACTTTAGAGGCAGCTCATTGTTCCGTTGCTGTTGTGCCGACTAACTATTCATTCCAATTTACCTGGGACATGTTCATTTTCAACTTACTGAAATGGTCTCTCCTTCAATTATGCATTTTTACTCTCGATTGCTCTTTCTCCTTTTGCATAACTAGTCTAATCATTATGATCACTATCCTCCGAAAGGTACTGACACTCAACCAACATGACGCACCTCATTCCACAGAATCAGAACTAGCAATGCTTTCACCTTCATTGGGCTGGAATTGTAGTAATCAAGAATAATCTCCCGAACACACTTTGGAAACATAAGAACATAAGAACATAAGAACTAGGAGCAGGAGTAGGCCATCTGGCCCCTCGAGCCTGCTCCACCATTCAATGAGATCATGGCTGATCTTTTGTGGGCTCAGCTCCACTTTCCGGCCCGAACACCATAACCCTTAATCCCTTTATTCTTCAAAAAACTATCTATCTTTATCTTAAAAACATTTAATGAAGGAGCCTCTACTGCTTCACTGGGCAAGGAATTCCATAGATTCACAACCCTTTGGGTGAAGAAGTTCCTCCTAAACTCAGTCCTAAATCTACTTCCCCTTATTTTGAGGCTATGCCCCCAAGTTCTGATTTCACCCGCCAGTGGAAACAACCTGCCCGTATCTATCCTATCTATTCCCTTCATAATTTTATATGTTTCTATAAGATCCCCCCTCATCCTTCTAAATTCCAACAAGTACAGCCCCAGTCTACTCAACCTCTCCTCATAATCCAACCCCTTCAGCTCTGGGATTAACCTAGTGAATCTCCTCTGCACACCCTCCAGTGCCAGTACGTCCTTTCTCAAGTAAGGAGACCAAAACTGAACACAATACTCCAGGTGTGGCCTCACTAACACCTTATACAATTGCAGCATAACCTCCCTAGTCTTAAACTCCATCCCTCTAGCAATGAAGGACAAAATTCCATTTGCCTTCTTAATCACCTGTTGCACCTGAAAACCAACTTTCTGCGACTCATGCACTAGCACACCCAGGTCTCTCTGCACAGCAGCATGTTTTAATATTTTATCATTTAAATAATAATCCCTTTTGCTGTTATTCCTACCAAAATGGATAACCTCACATTTGTCAACATTGTATTCCATCTGCCAGACCCTAACCCATTCACTTAGCCTATCCAAATCCCTCTGCAGACTTCCAGTATCCTCTGCACTTTTTGCTTTACCACTTATCTTAGTGTCGTCTGCAAACATGGACACATTGCCCTTGGTCCCCAACTCCAAATCATCTATGTAAATTGTGAACAGTTGTGAGCCCAACAATGATCCCTGAGGGACACCACTAGCTACTGATTGCCAACCAGAGAAACACCCATTAATCCCCACTCTTTGCTTTCTATTAATTAACCAATCCTCTATCCATGCTACTACTTTCCCCTTAATGCCATGTATCTTTATCTTATGCAACAACCTTTTGTGTGGCACCTTGTCAAAGGCTTTCTGGAAATCCAGATATACCACATCCATTGGCTCCCCGTTATCTACCGCACTGTTAATGTCCTCAAAAAATTCCACTAAATTAGTTAGGCACGACCTGCCCTTTATGAACCCATGCTGCGTCTGTCCAATGGGACAATTTCCATCCAGATGCCTCGCTATTTCTTCCTTGATGATAGAATCCAGCATCCTCCCTACTACCGAAGTTAAGCTCACTGGCCTATAATTACCCACTTTCTGCATACCTCCTTTTTTAAACAGTGGTGTCACGTTTGCTAATTTCCAATCCGCCGGGACCACCCCAGAGTCTAGTGAATTTTGGTAAATTATCAGTAGTGCATTTGCAATTTCCCTAGCCATCTCTTTTAGCACTCTGGGATGCATTCCATCAGGGCCAGGAGACTTGTCTACCTTTAGCCCCATTAGCTTGCCCATCACTACCTCCTTGGTGATATCAATCCTCTCAAGGTCCTCACCTGTCATAGCCTCATTTCCATCAGTCACTGGCATGTTATTTGTGTCTTCCACTGTGAAGACCGACCCAAAAAACCTGTTCAGTTCCTCAGCCATTTCCTCATCTCCCATTATTAAATCTCCCTTCTCATCCTCTAAAGGACCAATATTTACCTTAGCCACTCTTTTTTGTTTTATGTATTTGTAGAAACTTTTACTATCTGTTTTTATATTCTGAGCAAGTTTACTCTCATAATCTATCTTACTCTTCTTTATAGCTTTTTTAGTAGCTTTCTGTTGCCCCCTAAAGATTTCCCAGTCCTCTAGTCTCCCACTGATCTTTGCTACTTTGCATGTTTTTTCCTTCAATTTGATACTCTCCCTTATTTCCTTAGATATCCACGGTCGATTTTCCCTCTTTTTACCGTCCTTCCTTTTTGTTGGTATAAACCTTTGCTGGGCACTGTGAAAAATCACTTGGAAGGTTCTCCACTGTTCCTCAACTGTTTCACCATAAAGTTTTTGCTTCCAGTCTACCTTAGCTAGTTCTTCTCTCATCCCATTGTAATCTCCTTTGTTTAAGCACAAAACACTCGTGCTTGATTTTACCTTCTCACCCTCCATCTGTATTTTAAATCCCACCATATTGTGATCGCTCCTTCCGAGAGGATCCCTAACTATGAGATCCTGAATCAATCCTGTCTCATTACACAGGACCAGATCTAGGACCGCTTGTTCCCTCGTAGGTTCCATTACATACTGTTCGAGAAAACTATCGCGAATACATTCTATAAACTCCTCCTCAAGGCTGCCTTGACCGACCTGGTTAAACCAATCGACATGTAGATTAAAATCCCATGTGATAACTGCTGTACCATTTCTACATGCATCTGTTATTTCTTTGTTTATTGCCTGCCCCACCATAATGTTACTATTTGGTGGCCTATAGATTACTCCTATCAGTGACTTTTTCGCCTTACTATTCCTGATTTCCACCCAAATGGATTCAACCTTATCCTCCATCGCACCGATGTCATCCCTGACTGTTGCCCGGATGTCATCCTTAAATAACAGAGCTACACCACCTCCCTTACCATCCACTCTGTCCTTCCAAAAAGTTTGATACCCTCGGATATTTAACTCCCAGTCGTGACCATCCTTTAACCATGTTTCAGTAATGGCCACTAAATCATAGTCATTCACGATGATTTGCGCCATCAACTCATTTACCTTATTCCGAATTTTACGAGCATTCAGGTAAAGTACACTTATGTTGGCTTTTTTACCTCTGTTCTGAATCTTAACACCTCGATCAGTAACCTCTCCTAAGTTATATTTCCTCTTAACCTTTCTCCTAATTTTCCTTGTCGTCGAACCCATATCTTCATGTAACAACCTGCCGCGTCGCTTACCATTAATGTTTTCACTTCCCGTTTTATTTCTTTTAGTATTCCTGGTCCTATTCACTGAGCTCCCCTCAGTCTCTGTACCTTGTACTGTCGCCCTTTTTGATTTTTGACTATGGCTTCTCTGCCTTACACTTTCCCCCTTACTGCCTTTTATTTCTGTCCCTGTTTTACTACCTTCCAACTTCCTGCATCGGTTCCCATCCCCCTGCCACATTAGTTTAAACTCTCCCCAACAGCTCTAGCAAACACCCCCCCTAGGACATCGGTTCCAGTCCTGCCCAGGTGCAGACCGTCCGGTTTGTACTAGTCCCATCTCCCCCAGAATCGGTTCCAATGTCCCAGGAATTTGAATCCCTCCCTCTTGCACCATCTCGCGAGCCACGTATTCATCCTCTCTATCCTGACATTCCTACTCTGACTAGCTCGTGGCACTGGTAGCAATCCTGAGATTACTACCTTTGAGGTCCTACTTTTTAGTTTAACTCCTAGCTTTAAATTCAGCTTGTAGGACCTCGTCCCGTTTTTTACCTATATCGTTGGTGCCTATGTGCACCACGACAGCTGGCTGTTCACCCTCCCCCCCCAGAATGTCCTGCAGCCACTCCGAGACATCCTTGACCCTTGCACCAGGGAGGCAACATACCATCCTGGAGTCTCAATTGCGTCCGCAGAACCGCCTGTCTACTCCCCTTACAATTGAGTCCCCTATCACTATAGCCCTGCCATTCTTCTTCCTGCCCAGCTGCGCAGCAGAGCCAGCCACGGTGCCATGAACCTGGCTGCTGCTGCCTTCCCCTGGTGAGCCATCTCCCTCAACAGTATCCAAAGCGGCATATCTGTTTTGCAGGGAGATGACCGCAGAGGACACCTGCACTGCCTTCCTACTCTTGCTCTCTCTTTTGGTCACCCATTTACTATCTCCCTCAGTACCTTTCACCTGCGGTGTGACCAACTCGCTAAACGTGCTATCCACGACGTCCTCAGCATCGCGGACGCTCCAAAGTGAGTCCATCCGCAGCTCCAGAGCCGTCAAGCGGTCTAACAGGAGCTGCAACTGGACACACTTCTTGCACGTGAAGGAGCCAGGGACAGTGGACGTGTCCCTAAGCTCCCACGAGGAGCATGACACGGGTCTGAGATCTCCTGCCATGTCTTAAACATTTGCTTAACTTCAACAATTACAATTTCCCCCCCCAAATTTTTAAATAAATAAATAAACAATGAAAAAAAAAAATATATATATATACACCAATGAAAAGAAACAGAAAAACAGAAACACTACTTACCAGTCACAAAAAGCACTTGCTCCCCACCCAGCTTTGAATTCCCACCTCGATTCAAATTCCCAAACTCACTCTTTGCTGTCTCACTCCTGGCTCTGTCTTCTCTCTGGCTCACTGGGAGAACTCACTGGGAGTGAGTTTACAAGTGGCTCTTTTTAAACTGTCCTGAATTGACTCCCCTCCCCCACCTGCTTTTAGATCAAAGTAGATTGAAGTGACTGACACTTAACTGGCAACCAGTTATGTGAGTGGGTGGGGCAGCCCTTGTTAACCTACACTTCCCTCTCTGCCCTTTACACTATTACTATCCCAGTCTATATCCGGATAAAGTCCCCCATCATCACTTCTCCATAATCCTTGCACCTCTGTGTAACTTCCTTGCAACTTTCACCTCTATATCTTCCCCACTAGTTGTTGGCCTATGGAATATACCCAGTGGTATAATAGCACAACTATTATTTCTTAACTCTAACCAAATAGGTTCTGCTCTTGACCCTCTGGGATATCCTCTCTCTACAGCACCTTGTGTCCGGGAATATTTAGTACCCAGTTCTGCCCTTTTTCGAGCCTGATCTCCATTATCAGCAAAACATCATGGGCGGGATTCTCCAGTCCGTGAGCCGCATTTTCCGGCGCGGCGCACCCAGCCGACAGCGGGATTCTCCGGCCCACCAGCTGCATTTTTGTGCACGGCATGCCCCACCGGCAACGGGATTCTCCGTTCCCACAACTGGCCAATGGGGTTCCCCATTGTGGCCACCCCATGCCGTTGGGAAACCCGCGGGCGTGGGAGCGCTGCTGACGGATTGGAGGTACTGCCGACAGAGAATTCCGCTGCATATTCTTATGTGGTTATTTGTGCCCACAGCTCAACAACGTATTTACAACACTCTGTGAAGTTACGTGCCTGTACTGAAACCTGACTTACTGTATTTCCTCATAATTTGACCCACATAATGCCTTTCTATTGCTTACTCCAGTATAATGTCCATCTTGTTTCTTCTTTCTAATGCAACATCCTGGTTCCCACTCCCTGCCAAATTAGTTTAATCCTTTAAAGGCGAGCAGAGGGTAACTATAAAAGCAATAAGGGGAGAGAAGATGAAGTATGAGTGCAAGCTAGCTAGTAATATAAAAGAAGATAGGAAGAGTTTCTTTCAATATATAAAAGGCAAGAGAGAGGCAAAAGTAGACATTGGACCACTCGAAAATGTGGCTGGAGAAGTAATAATAGGAAACAAAGAAATGGCAGACAAACTGAATAGTCACTTTGCATCAGTCTTCACGGTGGAAGACACCAATGGGATGCCAGAGCTCCAGGAGAATCAGGGGCAGATGTGAGTGCAGTGACCATTGCTAAGGAGAATGTTCTGGGGAAACTGAAAGGCCTGCAGGTGGATAAATCGCCTGGACCAGATGGACTACACCCCAGGTTCTAAAAGAGATAGCTGAGGAGATTGTGGAGGTATTGGTGGTGAACTTTCAGGAATCACTGGAGGAAGGTAGGGTCCCAGAGGACTGGAAAGTGGCTAATGTAACACCCCTGTTTAAGAAGGGAGGGAGGCAGAAGACGGGAAATTATAGGCCGGTTAGCCTGATTTTCGGTCATTGGTAAGATTTTAGAGTCGGTTATTAAAGATGACATCGAGGAGTACTTGAAATGCATGGTAAACTAAGACTGACTCAGCGCGGCTTTATCAAAGGGAGGTCATGTCTGACAAATCTGTTAGAGTTCTTTGAAGAGGTAACAAGTAAGTTAGACAAAATCACCAGTGGACGTGATTTATTTAGTTTTCCAGAAAGCCTTTGACAAGGTACCACATTGGAGATTGTTCAATAAGTTAAGAGCCCATGGTGTTAAGGGTAAGATCCTGGCATGGATCGAGGATTGGCTGACTGGCAGAAGGCAGAGAGTGGGGATAAAGGGGTCTTTTTCAGGATGGCAGCCGGTGACCAGTGGTATGTCTCAGTTGTCTGTGCTGGGACCAGATCTTTTCACAATATACATGAATGATCTGGAAGAGGGAACTGAAGGCACTGTTGCTGAGTCTGAAGATGATACAATGATCGGCAGAGGGACAGGTAGTATTGAGGAAGCAGGCGGGCTGCAGAAGGATTTGGACAGGCTAGGAGAGTGGGCAATGAAGTGGCAAATGAAATACAATGCGGAAAAGTGTAAGGTTATGCATTTTGGAAGGAGAAATTTAGACATAGACTATTTTCTAAATGGGGAAATGCTTCGGAAATCAGAAGCACAAAGGGGCTTGGGAGTCCTTTTTCACGATTCACTTAAAGTTAACGTGGAGGTTCAGTCGGCAGTTAAGAAGGCAAATGCAATGTTAGCATTCATGTCGAGAGGGCTGGAATACAAGACCAGGGATGTACTTCTGAGACTATATAAGGCTCTGGTCGGACCCCATTTGGAGTATTGTGAGCAGTTCTGGGCCCCATATCTAAGGAAAGCTGTACTGGCCTTGGAGAGGGTCCAGAGGAAGTTCACAAGAATGATCCCTGGAATGAACAGCTTGTCATACGAGGAACGGTTGAGGACTCTGGGTCGGTGCTCTTTGGAGTTTAGAAGGATGAGGGGGGATCTTATTGAAACTTACAGGATACTGCGAGGCCTGGATAGAGTGGACGTGGAGAGGATGTTTCCACTTGTAGGAAAAACTAGAACCAGAGGGCAGAATCTCAGACTAAAGGGATGATCCTTTTAAACAGAGATGAGGAGGAATTTCTTCAGCCAGAGGGTGGTGAATCTGTGGAACCCTTTTCCGCAGAAGGTTGTGGGGGCCAAATCACTGAGTGTCTTTAAGACAGATGTAGCTAGGTTCTTGATTAATAAGGGGATCAGGGGTTATGGGGAGAAGGCAGGAGAATGCGGATGAGAAAAATATCAGCCATGATTGAATGGCGGAGCAGACTCGATGTGCCGAGTGGCCTAATTCGGCTCCTATCTCATATGGTCTTATCGTCTTACAGGTCACTGTCTGTGTGGAGTCCGCACGTTCTCCCCGTGTCTGTGTGGGTTTCCTCCGGGTGCTCGGGTTTCCTCCCACAAGTCCCAAAAGTCATGCTGTTCGATAATTTGGACATTCTGAATTCTCATTCTGTGTACGTAAACAGGCGCCGGAGTGCAGCAACCAGGGGCTCTTCACAGTAACTTCATTGCAGTGTTAATGTAAGCCTACTTGTCAGAATAAAGATTATTATTATTATTCTTAATAAATAGATGTGTCCCAGCCACAAACATCTGTGTTGCGGACTGAACTATTCGTTGTATTGGTTAATGACTTTCATGTTGGGTTAGAAAGCCACATACCAATTTTGTTGATGACACAAAGTTGGGGAGCATTGTAAGCAGTATAGGTGGAAGCATGAAATTAAGAAAGGAGCTGTTCTTCCCGGAACATTTGAAGAAAACAGTTGCATCGGTCACAACCGGAAACAATCTACTAACCAAATTTTCTGGTGGGATATGGTTGCCACAACACTTTGGACCTCAGCAAATGCTGTTCATCTGTCAAATGGCATCACACAAACATCGTGTTGACACACATGCAACAATGTGCATCACAACTGGAAATCTCTGTTCAACAATCCTCCCCTGGTTTCCTGTCCACACAAACATCATTCCCCCACACATCTATCGATTGACAAAAACCCACAACTAGTTTAAAACCACCTGTGCTGCAGCTCACTTCCCCATTCCATTATTACCTGGTCAACCCTTCCATCTCGCTGCCCCATATGTAGCACAGTGGTTAGCACAGTTGCTTCACAGCTCCAGGTCCCAGGTTCAATTCCCGGCTTGCGCCACTGTCTGTGCGGAGTCTGCACACTCTCCCCCTGTCTGCGTGGGTTTCCTCCGGGTGCTCCGGTTTCCTCCCACAGTCCAAAGATGTGCAGGTTAGGTGGATCAGCGAAGCTAAATTGCCCTTAGTGTCCAAAAAAAAGGTTAGGTGGGGTTACGTGGATAGTGTGGAGGTTCTGGTGATAGGGTGGAGGTATGGGCTTAGGTAGGGTGCTCTTTCCAACAGCCGTGCAGACTCGATGGGCCGAATGGCCTCCTTCTGCACTGTAAATTCTATGTATCATGTAACCTTCCTGAGGAAGATATTCCAGCAAACATCCTTTGGGTGAAGGAATGGGAAACACAACGTCGCTAAAAAGCTCCTTGTGACAAACTCCATTTGTCCAATGGCAGGCTTTGAACTGCCACTTTGACAGTTGCTAAACAGGTTTAGGGCTCAGTGCAAACAATTATGCATATGTGGAAAGATACAAAAAATGCTGCACATTACTGAGGAGTGTCCCCTCTACAGACTAAGTGGAGGACTAATCACCTATAGCTTGGCTTTGGGGATTTTCATTTGCTGAATTAATAAATAAATAAATAGATCGATTAAATTGTTAAAAATGTGACAAATGTATTTCACTGGCAGATGTGGAGCCATCCACTTTGGAGCTAAAAAGGATGGAACACAATACTTTCCAAATTTTGAAAAGCTAGAAACAGTGGAGATCCAAAGAAACTTAGCGATCCAAATACACAGATAAGTAAAATGTCATGTCATCAAATGTCAGCTGCAGAAAAGAATGAAAAAGGCGAGACTTTCTATCTGGAGAATGAGAATGGAAGGAGGTAGATGCCATTCTGCAGACATGCAAAACTCTCGCTGGACAAAACCCCGGAATACTGTGAGCAGTCCTGGACACCACACATTAGGAAGGATATAGTCATCTTGGAGGGAATGAAGTGTAGGTTTACCAGAATGAAACCGGGGGAGTCTACGAGAGAATACACGAAATAGAGTCATGTTCCCCAGAATTTAGACGGTGAAGGGATGATTTGATCAATGTTTTCAAGATATTAAGGGGAGTTGATAAGATAAGGGGCTGTTTAGCACAGGGCTAAATTGCTGGCTTTGAAAGCAGACCAAGGCAGGCCAGCAGCACGGTTCAATTCCCGTAACAGCCTCCCCGAACAGGCGCTGGAATGTGGCGACTAGGGGCTTTTCACAGTAACTTAATTTGAAGCCTACTTGTGACAATAAGCGATTTTCATTTCATAAGATATCTTGGACCCCGACTGGTGGGGAGTCAAGGACCAGAAGGTATAGTTTAACAATTGGGATACAATCACGAGTACAATCAGGAAATGCAAAAAGAAAAATCAAAGTTTTGAACATGTTAATTAATGCTGAATCAATTGCTAATTTTTATTCTGTGACTGATAGATTTTGGTTATCCAAGAGTTTTGAGGCAAAGAGAGGTCCATGCAGTTGAGTTACAGATCAGCCATAATCTCACTAAATGGTGGAATAGACTCAATGGACTAATTGGCTGAATTCTGCCCCTATGTTCTTAAACAGCTTGAAGTATGAAGTGTTGTGCTGACATCACGGGCTGGATTCCCTGTTTGCCGACAGCGAAATCGCGTTTGGCGATCAGCCGGAGAATCCAAGTTTCCTACCAAATCGGAGGCGTTGGCACTTTCGCGATGTTCCGGCCCCTTCAAAGCGGTGTACTCTATGGCCGGGATTCTCCAATATCGCGACCAAGTTCTGACGCTGGCATCAAAACCGGCTCGAGCGACTCCGGCATCGAGCCGAGCAAAAGTGTGCATATTCTGCGCCACGGAAGGGGCCAGTGCAGGCGGCACGGGAAGCGCGACGGCGCGGCCCAGAACAGTGTCACAGACGCGCGCGGCATAATTGACGCCGCGTCGCTGTTAAATAGACGCCACCAGCACAGACACACTGCAATGCGGGAAGATGGCCACCCGCTGCGCAGTGCCGAGGTACCAGGACAGTGACGTGGAGATGCTCCTGGATGCCGTGGAGCAAAGGAGGGAGGCCCTGTACCCTGGACACGGCCGCAGGGTCGCAGCCAACACCGCCCGGAGCCTGTGGGTGGAGGTGGGAGAAATTGTCAGCGCCATAGGCATATCATCCAGGACAGGCAGCCAGTGGCACAAGAAGGTCAATGACCTAGTCAGGGCAGCCAGGGTGAGTCCCCCCACTGTGCCCATGGCACCAAGCCCCCAACCCCCCACACATGTGGCACCATGCCCCCCTCCGCATGCGGGGGCGGTACAACCCTAGCTGAGACCCACATGGCTGCACCCACCCATGCAAGCTGCATTGGCAGGATGGCCTGTGAACCTATGCCAACATACAGTCAACTGCTGGGCTGCAAGTATATGTCCGCCTAACACTATTGATTTTTTTGTGCCCTCCCACCAGGACAAGTGTGCCCATAACAACCGGGAGCGTGCCAGGACCAGAGGGGGTCCACCTGAATTGTGCCCCCTCACCATGCATGAAGAGAGGGCCCTGGACCTTGCAGGCGGACCCGAGGACCGGGAGGTTGCAAATGCCAAGATCGGGGGCGCACCACCAAGTGAGACTCACCCTGCCTGCCCCCCCCTCCCAACCCCCCTTCTTGCCCCCCCATCCCCCATTCCCCCCCCCCTCCTTCCACCACCCCTTCCCCTCCCTCCTCCCACCACCCCCTCAGCCCCGTCTGCGTGTCTAACCATGCATGCTATATCGTGTCTTGCAGGACCACACGCCGATTGACCAGCCCCAATGGATGCAGACCATCCCCAGGTAGTGCGAGGGCGACCACAAGCCAGGGACCAACCCGGGCCATCAGCCATAGCCTGCCCCCAGCCAGTGGCGGGGCGGCAATAAAGCAGGGATCAACCAGGGCCAACAGGCGTAGGCCGCCCCCATCCAGTGCCAGTGCGGCCACGGCGTAGGGACTCATCCAGCGATGGGGAGGGCAGCCACGCCAACAGTCAACTCACGATGCCACAACACAGGGGACAGAGACACAGGGGACAGATGGGCGGGTCACCATGGCACAGGGGACCTACTAAGATGACACCGACACACAGGATACACAAACCCAGGACAGCAAACACAAGGGACAGACTGACAGGATACACCACCCAGGGGACGGACGGACAGGACACCCACACACAGGGGACAGACAGATAGAACACACCACCCCAGGGGACGGACGGACAGGACACCCACACACAGGGGACGGACAGACAGGACACACCACCCCAGGGGATGGACAGACAGGACACCCAAACACAGGTAACGGATGGACAGGACACCCATACACAGGGGACGGATGGACAGGACACCCACACACAGGGGACAGACAGATAGAACACACCACCCCAGGGGACGGACGGACAGGACACCCACACACAGGGGACGGACAGACAGGACACACCACCCCAGGGGATGGACAGACAGGACACCCAAACACAGGGGACGGACAGACAGGACACATCACCCCAGGGGATGGACAGACAGGACACCCAAACACAGGGGACGGATGGACAGGACACCCAAACACAGGGGACGGATGGACAGGACACCCAAACACAGGGGATGGACAGACAAGACACACCACCGCAGGGGACCCCGGACTTTGTGTCCGATGAGGACCTCCACATAACACCACTCACCTCGGTTGGTCACTTTAGCAATGAGGCTTCTGGGACACTCACTGGTGTGCACAACACAGCTGTCCCGGTACAGCAGGTGGAGGTAGGAACAGCCGAGGAGCCGGACGGTCGGAGGGCAGACCGGCCCAGCAACCAGCTGCCGCCCAGACGGGTCCCGGGTTCCTGGAGTTCCCACACCCACCCATAGACCCGATGCAGTCAGGGACCCTGGGACAAGTGGAGGGAGTGGAGGCCGGTTTCCAGCACCTGCAGACACAGGTGGAGGAGTCCACCCGCTTGCAGGAGCAGGGAGTGGTGCCGGTCATGTGTGCCACCCAGGCCGAGACCGCACGGTGCCGTCCGTGGTGGAGGCAATGTGGGCGACGGTGTTGGACATGGGGAGCAGTATGCAAGGCCTGGGGCTTTCTGTGCAGGCGAGCGCCGTGGTCCAGGACATGGCTGCTCTCTCACAGACAGCTATGTGCCAGAGCCAGCTGCACATCGCAGAGACGCTCAACGCCGTGGCCCGGTCTCAGCAGGCCATCTCTGAGAGTATCGGCACCTATGCCCAGGTGCTGGCCAGCATCGCGCAGACACAGACAGGGATGGCCAACTCCCTGAGCTCCATGGCTGTAAACCTGCAGACCCTTGTCGATACCAGGGCGGACCTCCAGGACTGGCAGCGCCAGGTGCCGGGGGTGCCTCGGGTGCTGGATCCGCTCGCACCCCCCTTCCTCCCTGCAGGGGAGGTCCCAGAACACAGCGACACCTCGGACTCCCCCCCCTCCTTCCGTCCTAGGTGCATCTGGTGGGCAATGGCCAGAACAGACTGGCAGCACGCCATCCCGCTCGCCCGACGTGCAGCCCGGCTCATCCAGGCCGGACCGCCCAGGAAACGGCCGCCAAAGGGGTCCCTAGTCACAGGGCAGGAATCACAGGAGTCCACCTCCAGTTCTGCTGTACCGTCTGGGAAACCACCTAGACGTAGTCATAGGGCCCGTAAGGCCAAACAATTAGACACTGAGTAAGTTGGCACGGGTGCAGGGCACAGACTAGTTATAGGGACTAGGGCACGTGTATGAACTGTTTGTCATTAAATTCATTTTTACACCTACGGAAGCTGCCTCTGTGCTCTGTCCGATGCGTGCGGGGGTGTGGTGGGAAGTGAGCGCCACTGTGTGAGGAATGATAAAACGTCGAGCTCAAGTGAGTGTGGCATGCGCCTACTACCCCCCGGGATGCCCTCGCCACCCCGCCCCCAGGAAGATGAAGGGTCCGTGAGCTGCAGTGTCACGGCCGCATGCAGGGACGGCCCAGGTGGAGGGTGATACTGTGGCTATGATTCAGACATTGTCTAACGATGTAGAGCCCGGAGCTCATCGCAGAGCGGGTTGTCATCATCCTCCATGGCAAGCAATAGACCCGCTTCCATTGGCGAGCGTGTGAGCCCGGACCGTTGTACCGCAGGTGGATGTGCAATGGAGGAGTGGCATGCATGCGGGTGGTTGATGGTGGGCAGGGTGAGGGTGGTGGGGTGCTGCCACACTGTGCCATCCATGTCTACGCTCAGCAAATCCCCACCCTAGTCTACGAACCGTGCAGCTATCAAATCCTCCCGTGCCCGTTGGCCCAGCCGGTATCGGTGGGCAGCATCCTGTCCCTGTCCAGCCCGTATGTCCCATACATTGCCCCCCCTCCACATCCTCCTCACCTGGGGAGGCGGCCCTTCATCGTGATCCTGTCCCTCCCCTCCTCCTCCTCTGACTCCAGGACATCGCCCCTCTGCGGGACTGGTTTAGCACAGTGGACTAAGACAGCAGGCTTATGATGCAGAACAAGACCAGCAGCGTGGGTTCAATTCCCGTACCAGCCTCCCCGAATAGGCGCCGGAATGTGGCGACTAGGGGCTTTTCACAGTAACTTCATTGAGGCCTACTTGTGACAATAAGCGATTATTATTATTATTATATTGTGCAGGACGCAGCAGACCACAACGATGTGGCCGACCCGCTCCGACGGATACTGGAGGGTCCCTCCAGAGCAGTCCAGGCACCTGAAGCGCATCTTCAGCAACCCCAAAGCACCTCTCGACCACACCCCTTGTCGCTGCATGGGCATCTTTGCAGCGGGTCTCCGTGTCAGTCCGTGGCCTCCGTATCGGCGTTATCAACCACGTCCGCAACGGGTAACCAGCAACCAGCCACACAGCCGGGCCCCCCTCGAACATGCCGGGGATGAACGATTGTGCCAATATGAACGAGGCATGCACACTGACCGGGTACCGGGCGCAGACGTGCAGGATCCTCATCCGGTGGTCACAGACTACCTGTACGTTCATAGAGTAGGACCCCTTCCTGTTCATGAACACGGCCCTGTTGTCCGCTGGTGGCCGCATGGCGACGTGCACCCCATCGATCGCCCCTTGCGCCATGGGAATCTTGGCAACCATGGCAAAGACCGTTGCCCGGGCATCCTGATGGGCGTGGTCCACAGGGAACTGAATGTACCTGTCCACGATGTCGTACAGGGCGTCCATTACTGCACGGATGCACTGGTGCCCCAATGCCTGGGAGATGCCGGACAGGTCCTCACTCGGCGACTGGACTGACCCCGTGGCACAGATGTTCAGGGCGACGGTGACCTTGACGACCATTGGGAGAGGATGTCCACCCCCAGTCCCACGCGGTGCCAGGTGTGCCATCAGGTGGCAGATATGGGCGACAGTTTCCTGTCTCAGCCGGAGTCTCCTCCTGTATGCCCGGTCTGAGAGGTCCTCGAAGGACATGCGGCACCGGTACACACGAGGCCACATCGGGCACTTCCGTTGCCCTGGCACCGCCTCCTCCTCCTCATCCTGGTGGGCGGGCGGCCCTCCAGCCTGGCCGGCTGCCACCTGCCTCCCTGCAGCATGCTCCTCTACTGCAGCCTCCGCCGCCTCCCTGGTACGTCCCTGCTCCAGCTCCCATTGGGCTACATGCGGGGCAGCGGCCCCCGCCACGATGGCCAACATCATTGGGTGATGGCCAAACATAACGGTCTGCAGGTGGTGGGTGTCGGCCACATATCATCATTGCACATAACCCCCTCCGCAACCACGTGCCATGGGCTACATGGTCGCCACTGTTGCCAGCTGACACCGAGCCACGCAAACTCCCCGCACCCCCGTCACACCCCACCCACCCTGCCTGACCTCCTCCCTGGCACTCCCCACCCACCCGACCCCCTCCCCGGCACTCCACACCCCCCCCCCCCCGACCCCCTCCCCGGTACGCCCCACCCCACCCCACCAACCCCCTCCCCAACACACCCCACCATCCCCCCCGACACAGCCCCGACACGGCCCCGCACCCACGGTCCTGGGCGGCCTCCGCCCCCGACAACCGCACCCCCCGCACCCACGGCCATGCAATCTCGACATCCGTGGCATCACACCCACACTGACCTCTACTCCTCCCTCGTCGGTGTCAGCCAGCACGACCGGCCACGTCGGCGGTCCTTCGGCCCATCCGGCCCGGAGATTCGCTGCAGGCCCAGGGACCAGCACGTTGCGCCAATTCCGGCAATTCTGCGACCAGCACGCCGCACTCCCCAGGTCGGATTATCGGAGTCCTGACGTCGGATCGGCGTGGCAGGGTTCTTGCGCCCCAGCGCAATTCCCCAGCGATTCTCCAATCCAGCGGGGGAACGGAGAATCCCGGCCTAGGAATATCCCGTCTAGGAGTATTTACGGCTTCAGGACATTGCCTGAGGGCCCGCCCCCCGAATGCTCCATCCCCGACCGGTCGAATTTCCAAGACATGGGTCATGTGTGGTCCCAGCCTGTCGGGAACTCGGCGTGGAGGCTGCGGACTCAGTCCAGCACTGCCACAGTCGGGGTAGGGCCAATCCGCGGACAGGGGGGTGACATTATTCTGGGCTGGGGGCACTGTGGGGCACACGAGCTGGCCAAAGGGGGGGGACTATTTTGCGGGTCAGGTCGGTGAGCGGCCGCCGCTATGTAGCACGCCGCAGCCGCTGCAGGCCGCCGCCGTGCGCATGCGCAGCCACGGACCCGGCAATTCTCCGGGGCATATTGGCAGTGTGAGCTGGGTTGCTAGCCCCCAGCAAAACGGGGAATCAGTGGCCGTTTTGCGCCATTTTGTCTGGTCCAAAACGGCTACCGTTCCCACGCCGACGTGGTGACATAACCCCTGATTCGGAGAATCCAAGCCCACATATCTTCCAAGATTCATCAACTGTTCACAGTGATCTCCCACATCATATTGAACAAAGAACAAAGAAATGTACAGCACAGGAACAGGCCCTTCGGCCCTCCAAGCCCATGCCGATCATACTGCCCGACTAAACTACAATCTTCTACACTTCCTGGGTCCGTATCCTTCTATTCCCATCCTATTCATATATTTGTCAAGATGCCCCTTAAATGTCACTATCGTCCCTGCTTCCACTACCTCCTCCGGTAGCGAGTTCCAGGTACCCACTACCCTCTGCGTAAAAAACTTGCCTTGTACATCGACTCTAAACCTTGCCCCTCTCACCTTAAACCTATGCCCCCTAGTAATTGACCCCTCTACCCTGGGGAAAAGCCTCTGACTATCCACTCTGTCTATGCCCCTCATAATTTTGTATACCTCTATCAGGTCGCCCCTCAACCTCCTTCGTTCCAGTGAGAACAAACCGAGTTTATTCAATCGCTCCTCATAGCTTATGCCCTCCATACCAGGCAACATTCTGGTAAATCTCTTCTGCACCCTCTCTAAAGCCTCCACATCCTTCTGGTAGTGTGGCGACCAGAATTGAACACTATACTCCAAGTGTGGCCTAACTAAGGTTCTATACAGCTGCAACATGACTTGCCAATTCTTATACTCAATGCCCCGGCCAATGAAGGCAAGCATACCGTATGCCTTCTTGACTACCTTCTCCACCTGTGTTGCCCCTTTCAATGACCTGTGGACCTGTACTCCTAGATCTCTTTGACTTTCAATACTCTTGAGGGTTCTACCATTCACTGTATATTCCCTACCTGCATTAGACCTTCCAAAATGCATTACCTCACGTTTGTCCGGATTAAACTCCATCTGCCATCTCTCCGCCCAAGTCTCCAGACAATCTAAATCCTGCTGTATCCTCAGACAGTCCTCATTGCTATCCGCAATTCCACCAACCTTTGTGTCGTCTGCAAACTTACTAATCAGACCAGTTACATTTTCCTCCAAATCATTTATATATACTACAAAGAGCAAAGGTCCCAGCACTGATCCCTGTGGAACACCACTGGTCACAGCCCTCCAATTAGAAAAGCATCCCTCCATTGCTACCCTCTGCCTTCTATGGCCTAGCCAGTTCTGTATCCACCTTGCCAGTTCACCCCTGATCCCGTGTGACTTCACCTTTTGTACTAGTCTACCATGAGGGACCTTGTCAAAGGCCTTACTGAAGTCATATAGACAACATCTACTGCCCTACCTGCATCAATCATCTTAGTGACCTCCTCGAAAAACTCTATCAAGTTAGTGAGACACGACCTCCCCTTCACAAAACCGTGCTGCCTCTCACTAATACGTCCATTTGCTTCCAAATGGGAGTAGATCCTGTCTCTAAGAATTCTCTCCAGTAATTTCCCTACCACTGACGTAAGGCTCACCGGCCTGTAGTTCCCGGGATTATCCTTGCTACCCTTCTTAAACAGAGGAACAACATTGGCTATTCTCCAGTCCTCCGGGACATCCCCTGAAGACAGCGAGGATCCAAAGATTTCTGTCAAGGCCTCAGCAATTTCCTCTCCAGCCTCCTTCAGTATTCTGGGGTAGATCCCATCAGGCCCTGGGGACTTATCTACCTTAATATTTTTTAAGACACCCAACACCTCATCTTTTTGGATCACAATGTGACCCAGGCTATCTACACCCCCTTCTCCAGACTCAACATCTACCAATTCCTTCTCTTTGGTGAATACTGATGCAAAGTATTCATTTCGTACCTCGCCCATTTCCTCTGGCTCCACACATAGATTCCCTTGCCTATCCTTCAGTGGGCCAACCCTTTCCCTGGCTACCCTCTTGCTTTTTATGTACGTGTAAAAAGCCTTGGGATTTTCCTTAACCCTATTTGCTAATGACTTTTCGTGACCCCTTCTAGCCCTCCTGACTCCTTGCTTAAGTTCCTTCCTACTTTCCTTATATGCCACACAGGCTTCGTCTGTTCCCAGCCTTTTAGCCCTGACAAATGCCTCCTTTTTCTTTTTGACGAGGCCTACAATATCACTCGTCATCCAAGGTTCCCGAAAATTGCCGTATTTATCTTTCTTCCTCACAGGAACATGCCGGTCCTGTATTCCTTTCAACTGACACTTGAAAGCCTCCCACATGTCAGATGTTGATTTGCCCTCAAACATCCGCCCCCAATCTATGTTCTTCAGTTCCCGCCTAATATTGTTATAATTAGCCTTCCCCCAATTTAGCACATTCATCCTCGGACCACTCTTATCCTTGTCCACCAGTACTTTAAAACTTACTGAATTGTGGTCACTGTTACCGAAATGCTCCCCTACTGAAACATCTACCACCTGGCCGGGCTCATTCCCCAATACCAGGTCCAGTACCGCCCCTTCCTAGTTGGACTGTTTACATATTGTTTTAAGAAGCCCTCCTGGATGCTCCTTACAAACTCCGCCCCATCTAAGCCCCTGGCACTAAGTGAGTCCCAGTCAATATTGGGGAAGTTGAAGTCTCCCATCACCACAACCCTGTTGTTTTTACTCTTTTCCAAAATCTGTCTACCTATCTGCTCCTCTATCTCCCGCTGGCTGTTGGGAGGCCTGTAGTATACCCCCAACATTGTGACTGCACCCTTCTTATTCCTGATCTCTACCCATATAGCCTCACTGCCCTCTGAGGTGTCCTCTCGCAGTATAGCTGTGATATTCTCCCGAACAAGTAGCGCAACTCCACCTCCCCTTTTACATCCCGCTCTATCCCGCCTGAAACGTCTAAATCCTGGAACGTTTAGCTGCCAATCCTGCCCTTCCCTCAACCAGGTCTCTGAAATGGCAACAACATCATAGTTCCAAGTAGTAATCCAAGCTCTAAGTTCATCTGCCTTACCCGTAATGCTCCTTGCATTAAAACATATGCACTTCAGGCCACCAGACCCGCTGTGTTCAGCAACTTCTCCCCGTCTGCTCTGCCTCAGAGCCACACTGTCCCTATTCCCTAGTTCTCCCTCAATGCTCTCACCTTCTGACCTATTGCTCCCATGCCCACCCCCCTGCCATACTAGTTTAAACCCTCCCGTGTGACACTAGCAAACCTCGCGGCCAGGATATTTATGCCTCTCCGGTTTAGATGCAACCCGTCCTTCTTATACAGGTCACACCTGCCCCGGAAGAGCTCCCAGTGGTCCAGATAATGGAAACCCTCCCTCCTACACCAGCTGTTTAGCCACGTGTTTATCTGCTCTATCTTCCTAATTTCTAGCCTCACTGGCACGTGGCACAGGGAGTAATCCCGAGATTACAACCCTCGAGGTCCTGTCTTTTAACTTTCTGCCTAGCTCCCTGAACTCCTGCTGCAGGACCTCATGCCCCTTCCTGCCTATGTCGTTAGTACCAATATGTACAACGACCTCTGCCTGTTTGCCCTCCCCCTTGAGGATTCCCTCTACCCGTTCGGAGACATCCTGGACCCTGGCACCAGGGAGGCAACATACCATCCTGGAGTCTCTTTCACGTCCACAGAAGCGCCTATCTGTGCCCCTGACTATAGAGTCCCCTATTACTATTACTCTTCTGCGCTTTGACCCTCCCTTCTGAACATCAGAGCCAGCCGTGGTGCCACTGCTCTGGCTGCTGCTGTTTTCCCCTGATAGGCTATCCCCCCCGACAGTATCCAAAGGGGTATATCTGTTCAAGAGGGGGACAACCACAGGGGATTCCTGCACTGATATTGGGCATTGGGCTTGCAAGAAAGAGCTCACTGTTGATGGATGGAGGGAAACAATGCATAACTGCAGCTTTTTAAGATTCTATCTAAAGTGATCACTTCATTATTAGTATGCAGAACTGGAATCATTGGCAAATATAACCTTGATTTCCCTTTGCCGTTTCTAAGGTGCTGATGGAAGAAGCGCAACAAAGGAGATTTGGACTTTTTTTTCCCCCCAAGAGCACCCTCGTCAGTGAGTAGATATATATTTACTCATGAAATATCTAGTGCACTTCATCATTTTAAACATTGGAATGTGATGGCGAGTGTCCTCAAGTACATTGTTTTGATTCTTGCCCCACTTTACACACCAATAGATAAGTCCCCTGGGCCGGATGGGATTTATCCTAGGATTCTCTGGGAAGCTAGGGAGGAGATTGCCGAGCCTTTGGCTTTGATCTTTAAGTCATCTTTGTCTACAGGAATAGTGCCAGAAGACTGGAGGATAGCAAATGTTGTCCCCTTGTTCAAGAAGGGGAGTAGAGACAACCCTGGTAACTATAGACCAGTGAGCCTTACTTCTGTTGTGGGCAAAATCTTGGAAAGGTTTATAAGAGATAGGATGTATAATCATCTGGAAAGGAATAATTTGATTAGAGATAGTCAACACGGTTTTGTGAAGGGTAGGTCGTGCCTCACAAATCTTATTGAGTTCTTTGAGGAGGTGACCAAACAGGTGGATGAGGGTAAAGCAGTTGATGTGGTGTATATGGATTTCAGTAAAGCATTTGATAAGGTTCCCCATGGTAGGCTACTGCAGAAAATACGGAAGCATGGGATACAGGGTGATTTAGCAGTTTGGATCAGAAATTGGCTAGCTGGGAGAAGACAAAGGGTGGTGGTTGATGGGAAATGTTCAGACTGGAGTCCAGTTACTAGTGGTGTACCACAAGGATCTGTTTTGGGGCCACTGCAATTTGTCATTTTTACAAATGACCTGGAGGAGTGCGTAGAAGGATGGGTGAGTAAATTTGCAGATGACACTAAAGTCGTGGAGTTGTGGACAGTGCGGAAGGATGTTACAAGTTACAGAGGGACATAGATAAGCTGCAGGGCTGGGCTGAGAGGTGGCAAATGGAGTTTAATGCAGAAAAGTGTGAGGTGATTCATTTTGGAAGGAATAACAGGAAGACTGGGCTAATAATAAGATTCTTGGCAGTGTGGATGAGCAGAGAGATCTCGGTGTCCATGTACATAGATCCCTGAAAGTTGCCACCCAGGTTGAGAGGGTTGTTAAGAAGGCATACGGTGTGTTAGCTTTTATTGGTAGAGGGATTGAGTTTTGGAGCCATGAGGTCATGTTGCAGCTGTATAAAACTCTGGTGCAGCCGCATTTGGAGTATTGCGTGCAATTCTGGTCGCCGCATTATAGGAAGGATGTGGAAGCATTGGAAAGGGTGCAGAGGAGATTTACCAGAATGTTGCCTGGTATGGAGGGAAGATCTTATGAGGAAAGGCTGAGGGACTTGAGGCTGTTTTCGTTAGAGAGAGGAAGGTTAAGAGGTGACTTAATTGGGGCATACACGATGATCAGAGGATTGGATAGTGTGGACGGTGCGAGCCTTTTTCCTCGGATAGTGATGTCTAACACGAGGGGACATAGCTTTAAATTGAGGGGAGATAGATATAGGAGAGATGTCAGAGGTAGGTTCTTTACTCAGAGAGGAGTAAGGGCGTGGAATGCCCTGCCTGCAACAGTAGTGGACTCGCCAACACTAAGCGCATTCAAATGGTCATTGGATAGACATATGGACGATGGGCTTTAGAGTGGTTTCACAGGTCGGCGCAACATCGAGGGCCGAAGGGCTTGTACTGCGTTGTAATGTTCTATGTTCTATGTTCTAACTTTGTGCCAAAAGATTCTACCCAATCTTCACTGCAATACTCATGTTTTGCTTTCTTCTCAGAAGCAGGTGATCAGGATCACCAGAAGTTTCAGGCGATGGATGGTGTCATAACCAACACTGGACTTAAGGGGTGGCAATAACTAGACTTCCCGTTAACCACTCCGAATACGAGTTCCCCCTTAAGGTATTTTGGAGCTCTAAACCATGTGGCATTAGCTCTTGTATAAAGTCAGCCGGCTTGGGTACCGACAGGAGGAGAAGGAGAAGGGATCTTTCGGGTAGCGCGTATAATAGTTTATCAGAATAAAACTTTGTTTCCTTTAACGACTCGGTGGGAGTCCTTCAGGTTTATAAAACTAGTGACGAGGGTGTAACTGGTCTATCGATGACGCTGCTGCACATCATAGAATCATAGAATTTACAGTGCAGAAGGAGGCCATTCGGCCCATCGAGCCTGCACTGGCCCTTGGAAAGAGCACCCTACTTAAGCCCTGGCTTCCACCCTACCCCATAACCCAGTAACCCGAGCTAACCTTTTGGACACTAAGGGCAATTTAGCATGACCAATCCACCTAACCTGCACCTCTTTGGACTGTGGGAGGAAAGCGGAGCATCCGGAGGAAACCCACGCACACACGGGGAGAACGTGCAGACTCCGCACAGACAGTGACCCAAGGGCGGAATTGAAACTGGGACCCTGGAGCTCTGAGGCAGCAGTGCTAATCATAGTGCCACCGTGCCGCCCCACAGTCAGATGTGCCACCTCTCTCACCCTGCTGGCTACAGGTTGGAATTTTCCTTGTTTGAACCATGCCTCTGTTTGGAAGATTAGAGGCATTTGATGCCAGTTTAGAAGATTGGATTCAGTATGCAGAGATAATGCGCTACTTTTGCCAGGCAAATAGTATCGCGGAGAATGAGCACCCGATAGTCATTTTGCTAACTACCTATGGCGCCCATTCCTATGTTGTGATATGCAGCCTCACACATTGGGCAGCTCCGGATAGTGTGTATAATAGTTTGTCGGAATAAACTTTGTTTCCTTTAACAACTCGGTGTGGCCTCCTTCTGGTCTATAAAATGTGGTGATCCTTGTGATAATAGATACCTGAGCCATCAAGAGGGTAAACACTTGGAAATGCCAAGTGGCCAAACCTCTAGGTTTCAGAGATGTCAAACAACTGGTGGTAGCTGTACATTTGCCGTTGGTCTGGACAATCTGCAGTTGGTCTGTATAATGAGGGGAGAACTCACACAAGTACAGGACATGACCATACACTTTAAAAAGCTAGGGGAGCTATCATTGCAGCCACATAATATTACAACATTTCTTAATTTCTTTTACATCTAGGTAACCCAAAGTAAGATGTCACTGAGAGGCTGAAGTATATTTGGAATTAGAAAAGATCATGAGGAAATAGACTACTATCCCATTGATTCAAACAGACAGATATATAATATAATCTTTATTATTATCACAAGTAGGCTTGCATTAACACTGCAATGAAGTTACTGTGAAAATCTCCGAGTCACCACACTCTGGCGCCTGTTCAGGTACACAGAGGGAGAATTCAGAATGTCCAATTGACCTAACATCACGTCTTTCGGGACTTAATAGGAGCAGAATTAGGCCACTCGGCCTATCGAGTCTGCTCTGCCGTTCAATCGTGGTGATATTCTCTCATCCCCATTCTCCTGCCTTCTCCCCATCACCCCTTATCCCCTTATTAATCAAGAACCTATCTATCTGTGTCTTAAAGACACTCAGTGAATTGGCCTCCACAGCCTTCTGCGGCAAAGAGTTCCACAGATTCACCACCCTCTGGCTGAAGAAATTCCTCGTCATCTCTGTTTTAAAGGATTGCCCTTTAATCTGAGATGGTGTCCTCTGGCTCTAGGTTTTCCTACAAGTGGAAACATCCTCTCCACGTCCACTCTATCCAGGCCTCACAGTATCAGAAGTACATCCCTGGTCTTGTATTCTAGCCCTCTTGACATGAATGCTAACATTGCATTTGCCTTCTTAACTGCCGACTGAACCTGCATGTTCACCTTAAGAGAATCATGAACAAGGACTCCCAAGTCCCTTTGTGCTTCTGCTTTCCAACGCATTTCCCCATTTAGAAAATAGCCTATGCCTAAATTCTTCCTTCCAAAGTGCAGAATCTCACATTTTTCCACATTGTATTTCATTTGCACCTCATTGCCCACTCTCCTAGCTTGTCCAAGTCCTTCTGCAGCCCCCTTGCTTCCTCAATACTACCTGTCCCTCTGCCGATCATTGTATCATCTGCAGACTCAGCAACAGTGCCTTCAGTTCCTTCTTCTAGATCATTAATGTATATTGTAAAAGGTTGTGGTCCCAGCACCAACCCCTCGGGCACACCACTAGTCACCGGCTGCCATCCCGAAAAAGACCCTTTTATCCTGACTCTGCCTTCTGCCAGTCAGCCAATCCTCTATCCATTCCAGGATCTTACCCTGAACACCATGAGATCTTAACTTATTTAACAGTCTCCTATGCAGCACCTTGTCAAAGGCCTTCTGGAAATCTAAATAAATCCCGTCCACTGGTTCTCCTTTGTCTAACTTCCTTGTTACCTCCTCAAAGAACTCCAACAGATTTCTCAGACATAACCTCCTTTTGGCAAGCCATGCTGACTCAATCCTATTTTACCATGCACTTCCAAGAACTTTGCGGTCTCATCTTTAGTAACAGACTCTAAAATCTTACCAATGACCGAAGTCAAGCTAACCGGCCTATAATTTCCCATCTTCTGCCTCCCTCCCTTTTTAAACAGTGGTGTTACATTAGCTACCTTCCAGTCCTCTGAGACCCTTCCTGCCTCCAGTGAATCCTGAAAGATCAACACTAATGCCTCCACAATTTCCTTAGCTATCTCTTTTAGGAGCCTGGGGTGTAGTCCATCCGGTCCAGGCGACTTATCCACCTTCAGACCTTTCAGTTTCCCCAGGACCTTCTCCTTAGTAATGGTCACTGCACTCACCTCTGCCCCCTGATTCTCCTGGAGCTCTGGCATCCCACTGGTTTCTTCTCCGTGAAGACTGATGCAAAGTAACTATTCAGTTTGTCTGCCATTTCTTTGTTTCCTATTATTACTTCTCCAGCCACATTTTCTAGTGGTCCAATGTCTATTTTTGCCTCTCTCTTACTTTTTATATATTGAAAGAAATCTCTTCCTATCTTCCTTTATATTACTAGCTAACTTGCACTCATACTTAATCTTCTCCCCCCTTCTTGCTTTTTTAGTTGTCCTCTGCGCGCTTTTAAAAGCTTCCCAATCCTCTGGTTTCCCACTAACACTCGCCACTTTGTATGCTTTTTCTTTAGCCTTTATGCTGTCCTTGATATCCCTCATCAGCAATGGATGACTTATCCTCCCCTCAGCACGTTTCCTCCTACTTGGGGGATAAATTTCTGTTGTGCCTCCTGGATAACCCCCAAAAGCTCCTTCCATTGCTGTTTCACTGTCTTCCCTGCTAAGCTCCTTTTCCAATCAACTCTGGTAGCTCCTCCCTCATGTCTTTGTAGTTACCCTTATTTAATTGTAATACCGTTACATCTGATTGCAGCTTCTCCCTCTCAAACTGCGTGGTAAATTCTATCATATTGTGGTCACTGCTCCCTAAGGGTTCCTTCACCTTAAGTTCCCTAATCAAGTCTGCCTCATTACACATCACTAAATCCAGAATTGCCTGTTTCCTCATAGGCTCTGTCACAAGCTGCTCCAAAAACCATCTCTTAGACATTCCACAAATTCCATTTCTTGGGATTCACTACCAACCTGATTTTCCCAGTCCACCTGCATATTGAAGATTATTGTGACATTGCCTTTTTTACATGCCTTTTCTATCTCCTGAATTATTTTTTGCCCCACATCCTGACCACTGCTAGGGGGCCTGTACATAACTCCCATCAGGGTCTTTTTACCTTTGTGATTCCTCAGCTCTACCCACAGAGATTCTATGCCTTTTCACTCTCCTCAGTCTGTACCCTGTATTGTGGCCCATTTGTAGTTTTGACTATGGCTTCTCTGCTTTCCACTTTCCCCC
This sequence comes from Scyliorhinus torazame, assembly GCF_047496885.1. NCBI lineage: Eukaryota > Metazoa > Chordata > Chondrichthyes > Carcharhiniformes > Scyliorhinidae > Scyliorhinus > Scyliorhinus torazame. The sequence continues at coordinate 122,648,017 of NC_092717.1, forward strand.
TTACTGCTTTTTGTTTCTGGCCCCGTTGTACTACCCTCCGACTTCCTGCATTGGTTCCCATTCCCCTGCCACATTAGTTTCAACTCTCCCAACAGCACTAGCAAACCCCCCCCCCCCACCCCCACCCCGCTCCCCCCCCCTCCCCCCCCGGCCAGAACATCGGTTCCAGTCCTGACTTGTGGGAGGAAACCAAAGCACCTGGAGGAAACCCACGCAAACATAGGGAGAATGCACAGATAGTGACCCAAGCTGGGAATCGAACCTGGGACCCTGGCACTGTGAAGCAACAGTGCTAACCACTGTGCTACAGTGCCACTATGAGGAAAAAGTAAATGACTTGCAATCAAAATATTGAAAGCAATTCTAGAGGCACCATGGCAACAATCTATCCACTCCACCATGTTGGTATGTGTCTGGATTTTAGACCTTTTTAGCCAGTTCATACAGTACCTCCGATATATTCAGTCTCCTTTTCTACCAAATAGAAAAACTGATTCTTCCTGAGGGTGAGTTATTCCTTCTCCTCACAAGATATCTCTGTGTTCCTCTTTCTGTTTCTGTCTGCTTTCTCTTTGTTTCAGCATTTGTGTTCTAAATGATCTTCACCTTCCAGCTCCTCTCCCTTATGTCTGCAATATCCTTTGTGTCTGCCAGCAACATGTCTTCTTTCTCATTTCCTGCTTCCAGCTCAAGGTTCACCAGGTCACATGGACCAATATTTCTTATATTCCAAGAAAACTTTATAACTGATGCAAACTCTTTTTGTTTTAATCTTTTTATTCTCCTCATTTTCAACATTTTCATCAATAAACAACCAAAGAAAAAACAAACAAAAGCAAATACAATAACTGCCCCAACAGGACCTACCTCCGGGCAATCAGCGAGGCAAAGGCAAACATCTGCCTTCGCACCCTGCTGTTATACAATGCCGTCTTCACTCGCCGAAGGCTGCCCGCCTCCTCGCGAACTCCACAGTAAAGTCGTAGAAAAACGTATAGCAGCTCCAGCCCACTGCACCTCCCACTTCTGCTTTGCCCAACACACAACCTTCTCCTTCACGCGGTACCTACGGGAACAAATAATCCCTCCGGAAGCAAAGGTCTCCAATTCGGTTCACATCTCCAGATCTTGGTCCACCTTCGACGCACTTCTCACCAATCATGAAGATTAGCACCATGGCTTCACAGAGCCAGGGTCCCAGCTTCAATTCCCAGCTTGGGTCACTATCTGTGCGGAGTCTGCACGTTCTTCCTATGTCTAGTGGGTTTCGTCCGGGTGCTCTGGTTTGCTCCCTCAAGTCCGAAAGACGTGCTGTTAGGTCATTTGGACATTCTGAATTCTCCCTCTGTGTACCCGAACAGGTGCCGGAATGGGGCGACCAGGGGCTTTTCATAGTAACTTCATTGCAGTGTTAATGTAAGCTTACTTGTGACAATAACGATTATTATTATTATTATTATTATTATTAATAACACAGACACCCGTGGGGGTACAAAATTTCAGGGATCTCCAATGACCCAGGAACTTTGTTGAGGTCAGATTCAGTGATCTTTGGAGAATCCATGTCAGTCCTATTCCATTAAATTTCTTTGACTCAAGTGTTTCACTAATTAGCCACACCTTATCTAAACAAAACTATTAAGTGACAGCAGCAATATGTAGAAGCATTGTGAAAATGGAGAGCCAACAGAAACGACATGATGTAAATAATGTAATATCAACCACCTAAAATGGCTGATTCCCGATTAATTTGGCCAAAACCCGATATAAAATGGCTAACCGAAAAGGCTGATGGGAAAAGCAGCCAACAGGACACAAACGGACAGCTGCAGACAGAATAGCGTATTCAGCTCTGGGGAAGTCGGCTCAGATCGATACCTTCGACTATTAGCAGCACATCAACACAGACATCTGCACTTTAATCGGCTATCCCCGGGAACAATTGCAGCATATTAGCAATTGAATGTCGGGCCAGACCTCTCGGCACCTGCAGTGGCCGAAACAAAGACAGGTGAACGACCACCCCCCGATCGAGGAATCGCCCCATTATTGGAGCATATCGAACCCAGTGATTGGGAACAAGTCCAATCACTTGGGATTCAGGGTCAAGGGCCACCCCGAGAGGCGGGAAGCCCCTGGGCCCTATAAATTGAGGGGCCAAGTTCAGATCTCTCGCTCTCTCCCTTCTTCTCCTGCTCGCAAACTTCGTAAGAACATTGACCAGAAACTGTATGTTTGACTCCAGTGATCGCTACCCGATAGAGACTCCTAGCCATCGACCCATAGCAGCCTTTTGAATCCCGCAGGCCAGAACCAATTCGATAAACCATTCGTTTCCCTGACCTGGTGGGCCATCCCCAAAAGTTAAGTATTGGCCAGTAGTGGTAGGTTTTGATATAGACTGTAGGATTATTGTGTAAGTATTTATTGCTGTACATAATAAATGACCGTTGATTTCAATCTTACTAAGCGGTGTGCTGACTTATGAATCATAACTCGAGCTTGAACCACGTGGCGGTATCCGAAAGATACCTGGCGACTCGTGAGCAAAGGTGACATAATCAGAGCTAATAAAACTAAGGCTAATAAGAGCAACATAATTGGCGACTCCGCCGGGACCCGACATAGAAGTGGAAAACCACTCCGGAAGAAGCCCAGAAATTTGAATAGAATCCAATTGGAAACAAAAACAAAAAAACCACAAGTGTTCAAGCGGTTCTGGTTAATAATTCACAATTCGGAAGTGTGTGTATGCATGCGTAACTAACAGGGTTATAAGGTAAAACTGATAGATTTTGTTGCGTCAAAACTGTTGGAAGTCGGTATTTTCGGAAATTAGCGCAAGCCGTACCCGCACCTACGACACCACCTTAGCCCCCTGTTCCAAATTTAAACGTAGCAAGCAGATAAGAGAGATGGCCGTGCAGGCAATGCAATGCCTCATGAACCCCGAAGAATTTGCGGTCGCACCGATCAGCAGCATTAAAGTGGGACAGTGTCCCATTTGGGAAGTGGAAATTCGAAAATTTCTACAGGGCAAAGGATGGCCCGTGTGGAGCGGTTTCTGTAATAATGATGATTCAGGACCCGGAAGCATTGGGCATACTTGGTGGGAGAACATGAGTGAAATCCATAAGAAAAGCTTAGCAAAAACGTGCAAGCCGATGGCAATTGTGTCCTGCATGGCACAATTGCGAGGCACAGAGGAGGTCGTCAGGACGCTCCGGAAGGAAATAGAAGGCATACATCGTATGAGTAAAATCGATGCATGCGAGATGGAAAAAGAGAACCTGGAATTGAAAAGGCATTTAGAAGCCAAGGACGAAGAGGTGGCTGACGCCCAACGGGGTCACCAGTCTTGTCTGGCGCATTTGAGTAGTTTCCAGTCCCAGTACGAAAAGGCTTATCAGGACACGCAGCGTGCAGTCCTGGTTAAGAAAGAGACAGAGGAGCAGGTGGAGACGCTACAGAAGCAATGTAGTGATCTCAAGGCAGCCTTGAGAGCGCTCCACGCTGCAACCACGGTACAAGGGCAGAGTACCTTAGACCATGCGAAGTGCCGAAAGCAAATTGCAGACCTGCAAGCAATGCTTTCTGCCCAAAACGGATTCCAAGAAACCTTTGGGGAAAGTTTAGAACAGGAAGACGGCCCTGATGGTGAAGAATTGCAGGAGACAGCGCAGAGATATGTTCAGGGAACATGTGCGCAGGGAAAGGCCCAAAGGAGGAGAGCACCCCCACCCCCCACACAGCAGGTAATACAGGCTCCCTTGAACCCTGTAACAACCCCTGCACCGCCACAGCAGACGAGGCGGAAGTCCTATATTCCACCCCCTTCACAGTGAACCAATTATGGGACGCGTGTGCTAACATCACACCGTTCCTCCCCGCTTCATACCCACACCATTTCTTTGCCACCGTCAAGCACCAGGCGACCTTGTACGGCCTGGATGAGAAAGAGCAGGTAAAGCTCACGGTCCTCAGCTTAGACCCATCGGTCGCAGCAGCCCTTACCGACCCACAGAATGTAGGAGGAGGCACCCTTGCAGAAATGCATACCGCGATCCTGGATGCGATCGGGTATAACCGGGGTGACCCCGTAGATGGCCTCAATAAGTGCAGACAGAAAAAGTCGGAACACCCCACAGTGTTCGCAGGACGCTTGTGGATTCACTTTAAAGCCGTTTTCGGCAACGTAGACCGTGCCCATTTGTCCGTAGACAATATGGCAAAATGGACCTGCACCCTTATCTCCCATGCCACGGAAGCAGGACAGAATGCCAGTAGTAATTATGACCCCCTCGGAGGAGGCTCATAATGAGAAGTGGGTGGTCAAAAGATTGTCCCGCGTTTGGGAACAGTTGGCTCACAATAAACCCGCCACTAGAACCCCCGAGGAAAAGCAGGCAGTGCTTTGACGTGCAGGCAGTAAGAACCACTCTTCACAACCCCGCCTGGGTAAACGAGGGAAAGAGCAGCCCCCCAGCAAAACCGCAAGAATGCTACAATTGCGGACAGTTGGGACATTTTGCCAAAGAATGCAATGGCCCTAAAAAGCCACAGAGAGCCCAACAGACAGGCACTCTCAATAAGAAAAAGGCAGAGCCCATACATTGCGTTAGCGCCCAGTCTGATCAGGCAGACTTGACCGGAACGGACTGACGGTGTACAGGCTCCCCCAGCTGGGTCTGCGATACCCTTTGGGATAGGTCAGGACGACCCGTAGTCGCAGCAAAGGTTAGGGGACAGCCGATCGAGCTTCTCTGGGACACAGGAGGGTCCCGCACAACCTTAAATTCCTCCACCCTTGGTAAGGACACGTGGCCCACCACAGCCACTATCACCCTCAGCGGCTTCACAGGCCACTCACAGCAGGGACACATCACAACCCCTATACCCATCCAGATCGGAACCATTAATACAAAACACCCCGTAGTGTTAGTCAACCTGCCCCCAACAGTAGAGCACATTTTGGGGATCGACGTCATGAATTCTCATCACCTGTCTTTCGATCCAGTCAACCAGTGTGTCTGGAAGATGGCAAAATCCGCTAGAGCCCCCACAACGCTCAATCTAGGGGACTATATGAACAAAATTAGCGCAGTAGGCGAGTTTTGGTTCAACCCCACCACATTCAGCACGGACCGCCAGGTTAGGGCAGTCCTGGAAAAAAACAGGGCAGCATTCGCGACCCACAAACACGACTGTGGGCGGATGACTGGCTCCGTACAAGTAACAGGACCGAACCCTAGACCCCAAAAGCAGTACGGATTCCCCCTAGAAGCAGAGGGAGAAACCCTAAAGGTTATAGGAAGTCTATTAGAGCAGGGCGTCCCAAGATCGGTGGCCTCAACTAATAATGCCCCGATTTGGCCAGTAAGGAAACCCGACGGATCATGGCGCTTGACCATTGATTATCGGGAACTCAATAAAGTCACCCCCGTAGTAGCCCCCGCCGTTGCAACAAGTCCCGAGACCATGCTCAAACAGGGACTCCGTGCCCGTTATTTCACGGTTTTGGACGTCAGTAATGGATTCTGGTCCATTCCATTGGCAAAGGCGTGCCAGTACAAACTTGCCTTCACTGTCAGAGCGCAGCAGTACACGTGGACATGCCTGCCACAAGGCTTCCACAACTCCCCCTCCATTTTCCACCGACAGTTGCAAATGGACTTGCAAAATGTTCTCGCCCCGAATGTCTGGTACAGTATGTAGACGATCTACTACTGCAGACAGACACAAAGGAAGAGCTTCTGTCCGAACTCCTGGAATTACTACATTCCATTGGCTGTAATGTCAACCCCAAAAAGGCCCAGATATTGGAAGAAAAGGGGGTATATTTGGGTACTATCATCACACACGGCAAACGCGAGATCGAGCACAAAAGAATTGACTCGATCGCTAAATTGCCCCTTCCCCAACACGTTTCAGCCCTCCGGTCGTTTTTAGGACTGGTTGGCTACTGCCGAGACCACATTGACGGTTTCGCCAGCAAGGCAGCGCCCCTCTCAGACCTCCTAAAGAAAGGAGCCCCCTGGGAGTGGCTTCCGCAGCATACGGATGCTGTGGAATCATTAAAACAGGCGCTCATAGCCGCCCCCGCACTACAAGCTCCAGACCCGCTTTCCCCTTACGCAATAGAGGTGGTGACCACAGACCGCACCCTTTCAGCCGTGCTCCTGCAGGAACGGCACGACCAGCTAAGACCCGTGGCTTATGCCTTCCGAATTTTATATGCTGTGGAGCAGGGATTCTCAGCCTGTGAGAGGCACCTGCTCGCAGTTTTCTGGGCAGTCCAGTACTTTTCATACATTACCGGACTGAACCCCATCACCATTTTGACCGAGCACACCCCCACCCAACTTTTACTAGACGGACGACTTAAAGACGGTACCGTCAGCCAAATCCGCGCTGCTAGGTGGACCCTTCTCTTACAAGGACGGGACATCACAGTCAAATGGACCAAAACACACACGTACTTAGCGGACAATCTACAGTACCCCGGAACCCCCCATGAGTGTGAAATCATCTCGCCCCACCATAATACAGGCCCCTTTATCGCGAAAACACCCCCCAGAAAACTAGCCACTCCATCTCAGAGCCCCCCTCACCCGGACACGTGTGACCCCATCAGGGTTTATGTGGATGGATCGTCCACAGTCCTGGATGGGCAACGCATAACAGGTTGTGGGATTTATGTGGAGGACGCGCCCTCGAGGAAATCGCATTAAAATTACCCGGACACTTAGGCACGCCGGCAGCAGAGCTTGCGGCCATCGCTTACATTGTAGAGCACCCAGATCCTTTCCCCAGCCCAGCAGACATATATTCAGACAGTCTATACGTGTGCAACAGCCTCACCAAATTTCTGCCCCTCTGGGAAACGAGGATTTGTTTCCGCGGATGGGAAACCCCTCCCCTCAGCCCCATTACTCCGCCATATTCTGCATTAAGCCAAGGACAGGACTTTTGGCATTATAAAAGTCCGCAGCCACCATCGTTCCTCCCCCCCTGGAAATGTAAAAGCCGACGCACTGGCTAAGGCAGGATCCAGGCATGGGTATTTTTGGAAGCCCCCCGAAAGCGCCCCAGTGAGTGCGCCAGTGAGTGCAGTTCAGGTCACGCAGACTAGGATCGAAGATCTAGTAGAGGCCCAGAAGCAGGATAGCGCTCTCACTGAGATCGTGAAAGGGAAGTTTCCAGCCCCATACGAGAGGTTCAGAAATACGATGGCCACACATGACGGTGTGGTGTTGAAAGACACCCTTTATGTAGTTCGGAAGCAGAATAGGAATCAATTAATCTGTTTATTCCATGATGGTCATGGACACCAGGGAATCGATCCCACCGCAGCCCACCTCAAACAGCTTTGTTGGTGGCCAAATCTCAAAGAGGATGTATCCCATTACATTGAGAATTGCCTCATCTACGCACAGAACAACCCAGATAGATATGCCAAAAAGGCACAACTCAGCCACACCCGACCCGTTAACGGCCCCTGGACTAACCTCCAGATCGATTTTATAGGTCCATTGCCCCCTTGCAGGAATGGCTATAAATATGTTCTGGTGGTCTTCGACACTTTTACAATGTGGGTGGAAGCATTTCCAGCCCACACCAACACCGCGAAACCCACATCCAAAATCCTAACCCACCACATCTTCACAAGATGGGGACTCCCCCGCAGTATTAAATCGGACCAAGGTTCTCACTTTACGGGACGGGTCATGCAGAACGTCCTCACAATATTTGGCATAACCCAAAAATTTCACATTGCGTACCACCCACAGTCAAGTGGTATAGTGGAGCGCATGAATCGGACCCTAAAAACCACCCTCCGAAAAATGGTCCAGCAGAACATCACCACTTGGGATTCTGTCCTCCCCTTTGTGCTGATGTTTTTGCGTAACACTATTTCCACCTCCACAGGTTACACCCCACACACCCTCATGACCAGACGCCCCATGAAAGGGACAGAGTACTTGTTAGGTTTAGACCTGACCAGCCCTGAAGTTACGGCCCTCACCCACGAGAAAGCCATTGAGCAATTACTTGTGAATGTAAAAATGACTCAGTTAGCAGCCGCTGTTAAAGTGGGCACTAAAAGAAAACAGAGCAAGGCCTGTTTTGATAAGGCAGTACATGCAACGGAGTATAATATAGGACAAGTGATGTTGTCTGGTAATAACCCCAGCACATTTCTGTCTCCGAAACACTCGGGTCCGTACTCCATTACGGATAAAGTAAGCCCATCGGTATATAAAATCAAATACCCAAATGGTAAGACTGCGTGGTTTCACATAAACCAGTGAAAGGCTTATGGAACACAGTCAAACCACGCCCACCACGTCATGCTTGATGCAGCAGACGACACCTCGCCCACAGCCAACGTAACCACACCAACCCCCGCCACGTCCAGCCCAGACACGGACTCACCCCTGACTCCACCCCCAAAATTTACACTCCGCCCTGGAACGCCCACAAACTGCAGCAGCGGAGACAGCGACTGTGACTCTGACGATAGCCACAGCACGCCTCCCTACTATCCTGGACCCACACCCAGCGACTCTGAGTTTGACTCCAGTGATCCCTTCCTGATCACTTTCCTAAACAAACCACACCACCGACCACCGAACCATACGGACGACCCCGACTTTGTCCCCACACAACTCAACGACACCCATTGGCACCGCGACAACTCCTACAGACTCGTCCGCAACGACGAAAGCAACCCCAACTCACACCACACAGCCCTCTCAACATTAATTCACTCCAGAGTTTGGCACCCGGGAGAAGGGGACGACCTCGAGTCAGACCCCCAATCCGCCAACCCCTTTGCGACCCTGTTCGCAACAGAGAACTGAGGTGTCCACATGATGATTTAAAGGAGACACTTGGGGAAAAGTGTTGTCCTTCCTGATGGAACCGGCAGGATGTTTTATGTTGTTTGTATGTTTTGTTGAAGTGTTGTTCGTCCGACAGGAGAATGTTTCTCACCGTCACACACCCATTCACCTGAAACCTTTTAGCTCTTTCCAACGGACACCCACCGTGACCAGACGCTTGTTCAGCGGTACCAACTTGTCCACAGATACCTGGTCAACAGACCAGACGCTCGTTCAATGGAACTAGCTTGTCCACAGATACCACAATGGTACCAACTTGTCCACAGATACCTGGTCAACAGACCAGACGCTTGTTCAGCAGAACTAGCTTATCTGCAGATACCTGGTCAGCAGACCACACGCTCGTTCAGAGGAACTAGCTTTTCAGCTGGTGCTGGTTCAAGTACCAGACGCCCGATCTGATTCGAGGGTAGAATCACAGCAGCAACCCCACCATGATGACTATATTTTTGGCCGTTCTTGTCAGCTCAGGCAGTGGAGAAACGGCGTGAGACCCGCCCTGCCTGGGGACCCCCCCCCTCCCCCCCCCCCCCCCCGCTGGTCAAAAACGCTCGGGTAGGGGACATACAGTATTGGTAGCCGTCCTACCCGGAGACTCCATCCAAATCTTACCCATCGCGGCCCATACGCACCTCATTCGACCTTTTCCTTTCAAAACAGTTTTATTTATTTAGGCGACCTTTGGGTTGCTGCCAAATGCTATATACATCCAGGAACATTTGGATGATAAACTTAGCACTGGTCCACCATTGGGAAGGGCCCAGGGGCTTCCCGCCTCTCGGGGCGGCCCTTGACCCTGAGTCCCAAGTGATTGGACTTGTTCCCAATCACTGGGTTCGATATGCTCCAATAATGGGGCGATTCCTCGATCGGGGGGGTGGTCGTTCACCTGTCTTTGTTTCGGCCACTGCAGATGCCGAGAGGTCTGGCCCGACATTCAATTGCTAATATGTTGCAACTGTTCCCGGGGATAGCCGATTAAACTGCAGATGTCTGGTTTGATGTGCTGCTAATAGTCGCAGGTATCGATCTGGGCCGACTTCCCCAGAGCCGAATACGCTATTCTGTCTGCAGCTGTCCGTTTGTGTCCTGTTGGCTGCTTTTCCCATCAGCCTTTTCGGTTAGCCATTTTATATCGGGTTTTGGCCAAATTAATTGAGAATCAGCCATTTTAGGTGGCTACAGACCTTCCTTGTGATCCTAACGTGAAGCGTGAAGGATCACATAAATTTTGTCCTTTCCGTTCCCTGACCGCGGGGACACCTCCTACATGGCCACTACTCTGACCCTAGCTATGCACAAAAATTTACCTAAACAATTCTTGAGGGCGCTATGTCAGGCAGGTATCTACAAAATACATGGTTGTCCCTTCGGGGTGAGGAGTTGTAGTACTTGTGGTTATTGTTTATAGTGTAAATAAACCTCGTTCTTATCCAGCCTATCATGCGTTCCATGAAGTCTTTTCCTTCAGCTACTATAGAGGCATTTGAACTCACTACCTCTGGGGCACTATACAAACACACTTGATACTTTGCTTTGCACTTTTCAGTGCTCCAAACCATCCAAGTGGCAGTGATAAGAAGGAAAATACAACCTGACAAAATGTAGTTGCCTCCCTGCTTCCCTTCCTTGTTGGATGCAATCCAAGTTACAAATCCTAATCTGGCTATCAAATTAATTTCACCAGTAATGAAGTTGTCCCTTGGGCTGACTGCTCTGATTACTTTACGATATGACTGCTGCAGTTAAATTGACGAATAAAAATTTCAGAGAGAAAATTTACAAGGAACTGGTGCACCAGTAGAAATAGAAGAAGGCAGAACCTTCATCTCCCGCTTTAACCTGCTGGCAACCAATTCCCAAAACTCGGGGAAAGGATTATTTCAATAACATGCCAGCAGCAGCATAGTGGTGTGTCATCTGATCCATGTGAATTTGATCATCTTTACATTGCTCACCTGTGGGACCTTTACCATGTCTAACATGTAACCTATGTCTGCTTTAAATGACCTTAGGTTCCATTTGGCAGATTGGCCCCCTTCTCATAGAATTCCCAGGAGACCTGGAAACAATTATGAACTGCCCCCAACATTGAGTGACCAGCAGAAGAAACACTTTGCCCCCTGCTGCTGAATTGGAATTTCTTGAGAAAAATAAATGAGGCAGATACAAATTAACAAAATTCTGCTCCAAAGTCATACCATTTTCTCTCCTACTACTTGCCTGTTATTTTTTATGTTCCAGGCTACAAAATGGTGGGTGTTTAATTGAACTCCATGGCACCCATATTTTGAGGCATTATGTGGCTCCCCGATGGGAGAAAAATGGACCTGGATATTCAATGAGTCAAGTTGACTTGGGAGACCTTTAAAAATGATGGGTGGATTTCGCTTCCAGGATTTCTGAGCCCATTCCTGGGCTGTGCGATTTTTGTGAGTGCCTTAAAAGGGCATGGGCTGTGTTATGGGCTAGGCGTTTTCAGAACCCCAAAATGTATCATGGAGTTCAACCAACCTCTCCCTTTAATGGATTTGTTGCTTTTCCTAGCACAAGACTTTTTCCCTAGGTGTGGGATTACAATTATGGACACGTGGGTTTTTAAACACAAAACACTGATTATTCCATGAACTCAACTTAACATCTTAAATAAACATTGGATCTCTTAACACCCCTTACTTCAAAGATAACTCAGAAAATATTGCAACAGTAAATAATTCCTTAAAATGTTCCTTCAAACTTCCAAGAGACTTAACACCTTTAAACAAAATCACATCAAGTTAAAGGCTTCACTATTATAAGTTTAAATCACCCAAATGATCCAGAGATAGTCTTTCATGGCAGACATCCAGCTCACTGCAAACACAGACACTCCCCAAGCTCTTTTCAAACTGCAACTGCTGCTCTCTGGCAACACACAGCCACACACAAGCTGCTTTTTCAAACTGCAAAACTAAACTGCAAAATGGCTGACCTGAGCTCAGCCCTACCCACTCTCTGACATCTCTGTTTCTTTAAAGGTACATTGCTTAAACATCCATGTCTTAAAGGTACTCTCACATGGCAGCTGTTTCCTGTCAAAACCCCACATTTGGCACTCCCAGCCTTGACAGTTCTATTGTGGAATTAGGCACCCCTGCTCCTCCACTATTTTCATGGAGACGAGCCAAGTTTTTAAAGAGTCGTGGTTCACATGCCCTCAGAGGAGCCGTGAACCCCAGTCATCTTGATGGAATCTTTTAAAAATTAAGTTCAAAAAGTCCCCCTCGTGCCCTCTATGCCAAGCCCTACCCTTCCACACGCACCCTATGGTGCTTTGTGGCCCCTATGCCAAAATACAGCACTTCCATCCCCATTGAGCCACTGTAGACTTTTTAGCACCATTGAACCCCATAGTATATTTCTGGATGTGTAAAACAATTATTTTTTAAAAAGTTTCATTGAATAGTTTTACCTTTGTTTAAAATAAGTCTGGACTACAAGCTGAGAAAACCATCAATCATTCAGGCCCTCTGAAATCTTGAAAACCACAAACCCTTGAAACCACTTAAGTTACCTGAACAAATATTGTGAAATTGATCACAGGGAACTGAGAGCCAGAGTTGTCAATAAAACAATGGAGTGGATTCTCCACCCCGCAATGCCAGAAACGCAGTTTGGCATCGGGGGGAGAATCGGCCATCTGCCGAAAAGTGAGGTTGGCACCTGGCACTGAACTGACCGCCATGCTCTGGTACCACGTTGGTGGTGACAACACACTCCACACCCAACGCCGGCATGTTCCCGGCACTTGCATGTGTTAGCATGTCATAACCGGGTTTGACCCAGCATTCTCTGGGCCACTGCGATGCTCTGCCTCCGCCATGTGGAAGTGACAGGAACGCAGTACACTACAGCTATTTAAAAATGGGGACCGGGCACAATGGCTGCTGAGGGAGAGAGTGAAAGAAAGAAAAGTTTCCAAAATTGCAATAGTGTGCTGACAGAGGGCGGCACAGTGGTGCAGTGGTTAGCAATGCTGCTTCACAGCGCCGTGGGCCCGTGTTCAATCCCGGCCCCGGGTCATTACCCATGTGGCTTTTGCACATTCTCCCTGTGTCTATGTGGGTCTCACCCCCACAGCCCAAAGATTTGCACAGTAGTTGGATTGGCCACTCTAAAATTGCCCCCTAATTGGAAAATGAAAAAAAAAATAGTGTGCTGACAGTTGTGCCACTGGCTGGGGACATCTGTCAGGGCCAAAGGGAGTAGCGCAGCTCGACACAGAGAATGGCGGGGAAATGGGGCATTACCCTCAGGACCAGGTGGCCTGGCACGGACTGCCATTGTGTACAAGTTACAGGTCCCTGGCTGAGCACTCCGCTGAATGCCACTGTGTCCTGTAAATGTTCCGGCACTACCGGATGTTTGGGTGCCCACCCAGGCAACCGCGCTGGGAACCCTCAGACCCCAGCTGACCCATCAATGGGATGGGCATGGTCAAGTGCAATCAGTGGCACGCCAGGTGCTGCCACTCAGTGCACTCATCAGAAATACTGCCCCACTGCAGGGGAAGCAGGGGAATAGCAGAGCTCACCCCAAATAAAGGACACGTGCACCGTGGCCTTCGGCACCCTCCCTGGCACACAACCCCACTCAGGGAAGAGGCCTCAGCAGTGACACCATCAGCTATCAGGACCACCAGCTGCCTCCAAGCCCTGCCTGTCAGCCGCGCCCCTGCTCCCATCCACCCTGCCCCAGACTGGTTGCCACCCACAGCCCTTGTGCCACACCCAGGAACCACAGTACACTGTAGCTATGATCCCAACAGGTGCCCACCCCCCCCCTTGCCCAGCCCCGCCTGCACACATGCCACCAAGCATGGAGCCTGTCAGTGGTGCCCTGTGACTCCCCTACCCCACAATCTGGTGCCACCCAACTGGCAGGGTAACACAAGGCCCATCCAAGGAGGACACCTACAGTAGACCCCACTGGAGGGAGCAGGAGAGGGGCTGCCGGATCTATCGCTGACATGGATTGCAGCAGCCACCAGCACCCCTGCCGATAGACTCTGGCTAACCAGAGAGAGCATGCGATATCTGTGCTAGATGATGGCGCACCCGGAACCGCGGGGGTATGAAGGAGGGCACTCATTCGCGGTGGCTGTCAAAGTGAACGTTGCCCTGAACTTTTTTGCCATGGGGTTCTTCCAGACGCTGAGTGGAGACCTGTCTCAGATCTCACAGACATCCACAGGTGCTTTCATGGATGCCGCATATGCCCGGGCAGCAAACTATATAAACTTCAATGTGGACCGAGCGCACCAGGATCCCAGGTAGCGGGATTCGCCGCCATCGCTGAGATGCCCCATGTCCAAGGGTGATAGATGGGACACCTGTCCCCCCACGAGCACTGACACATGCAGGGAGTAGGAAGAGCTTCCACTCCATGAATGGTGTGTGACCACTGGCTGTACATCATGCACGTCTGCACCCGATACCCAGGCAGTGTGCATGACGCATATGTCCTGGCACACTCAATGATGTCCAACCCCTTTGAGGCACACCCTGCAGTGAGGGACTCACTCCTGGATGACAAGGGTTATCTGCTGCAATTGTGGCTAATGACGCCTGATCGGCGACCCCAGACTGACACGGAGAACCACTATAATGACGCCCATGCAGCCAGGAGCGTCATTGAGCAGTGCATTGGTGTCCTAAAGATGCTGTTCCGATGCCTGGATCACTCTGGTGGGTTCCTCCAATATAGCCCTGCTAAGCCGCACGTTTCAGCAGCTCCCGTTCTAACGGACTTTTGGGCTCTTTTTGGGAGCCCCAACGGAAATTTTTTGGGACCAAGCCCAGTGTGGGGTGACGAAGGAAGGTGTCCCCCCGGGGGTGTATGGAAAGGACCAGTGGCAGTGGCCAGATTGCGAAGGATCTTTTGGAGCAGCGGCAGAGAAGAGAAGGAAGAAGCAAGATGGCGATGGATGGAGGCCAGACGACATGGGGCCCGGACCAGCAGGAATTCCTCCGACTGTGTGTGGAGGAATTAAAGAAGGAGGTGCTGCACATATGATATTGGCAATCGAAGGGCTAAAAGAAACGCAAAAGGCCCAGGCGATAGAGCTCCGTGGGGTGAAGGCGAAGGCAGCTGAGAACGAGGATGTGAGGATGTGGGCCTAGCGGTAAAAATGGAGACGCACGAGGCGCTACATAAGAGGTGTATCGAAAGGCTTGAAGTCCTGGAGAACAGCTTGAGAAGAAAGAACCTCCGGATTCTGGGTCTCCCTGAGGGAGTGGAGGGAGCTGACGTTGGGGCTTATGTGAGCACGATGCTCCATTCGCTAATGGGAGCTGAGGCCCCCACGGGCCCCCTGGAGGTGGAAGGGGCTCACCGGGTCCTTGTGAGGAGACCAAAGGCTGGAGAACCACCAAGGGTGATAGTGGTGAGATTTCACCGCTTCACCGACAGCGAGGCGGTTTTGTGCTGGGCCAAGAAGGTACGGAGTAGCAGGTGGGAGAATGCAGTGATACGAGTGTATCAGGACTGGAGCGCGGAGGTGGCGAGAAGGAGGGCGAGCTTTAATCGGGCTAAGGCGGTGCTTCACAAGAAGAAAATGAAGTTTGGGATGCTGCAGCCAGCGCGATTGTGGGTCACGCACCAAGGCAAACATTACTACTTTGAAACGTTGGATGAGGCATGGACCTTCATCCAAGAAGAGAAATTGGACCAGAACTGAGGGACTGATGCTGAGGGGGAGACGACGATGTCGATGTATAGAAATGTAAATTGGGGAATGGGAGGTTCACAGTATCGGGACGATAGACAGGGTTTGTTCTCTTCTTGACGGGGGGACACTGAGAAATGTGGGCGCCGGTGGAAAAAGGGACTGAGGGGGGGATGGGCAATGGGGGAGCTGCGCCATGGGGGGCGGGGCAGATCCAGGAAAGCGCGGGTTTTTTCCCGCGCTAGGGAGATGATGGCGGGAAGATAGGTGCAAGGAGGATGAGAGTTCCACACACGGGGGGGGGTCAAGGAGAGAGCGGGGGAAGCCGGGGTCAGTTGGAGTCAGCTGACTTTCGGAAGCATCATTGGGGGAGTAACCATGCTAGATGGGGATCTAGCGGGGGGGGGGGGTCAACTGGGTTGCTGCTGCTGGGAGCGAGAGGGAGCTGGCAAGGGAAGAGGTGGTCGGGGCGGAAGTGTGCCGCCTGGGGGACGGGTGGGTGCGCGGGACCTGGACGGGGGACTGGCCTAGAATAGGGGATGGCTAGTCGGCCGGGGGGGGGGGGGCCAATCCGGCTGATCACGTGGAATGTCAGAGGCCTAAATGGGCCGATTAAGAGGGCCCGAGTGTTCGCGCACTTAAAAGGACTGAAGACGGACGTGGTCATGCTTCAGGAGACGCATCTGAAGTGGCGGATCAGGTTAGGTTAAGGAAAGGATGGGTGGGACAGGTGTTCCACTCAGGGTTGGACGCGAAAAATAGAGGGGTGGCGATATTGGTGGGGAAACGGGTGTAGTTCGAGGCTAGGAATATAGTGGTGGACAACGGTGGTAGATATGTGATGGTGAGTGGTAGGTTGCAGGGAAAGGAGGTTGTGCTGGTAAATGTATATGCCCCGAACTGGGACGACGCGGGATTTATGAAGCGGATGCTGGGACGTATCCCGGACCTGGAGGTGGGAAGCCTGGTAATGGGGGGGGATTTCAATACTGTGCTGGATCCAGGGTTAGATCGGTCTAGATCCAGGACCGGAAGAAGGCCGGCAGCGGCCAAGGTGCTCAGGGGGTTTATAGAGCAAATGGAGGGAGTGGATCCGTGGAGATTTGCCAGGCCATTGGCCAAAGAGTTCTCCTTTTTCTCCCATGTCCATAAGGTATACTCCCGGATAGATTTCTTTGTTTTGAGCAGGGCACTGATTTCGAGGGTGGCAGGAACGGAGTATTCGACCATAGTCGTTTCAGACCATGCCCCGCACTGGGTGGATCTGGAATTAGGAGAGGAGAGGGAACAGCGCCCACTCTGGCGACTGGATGTGGGACTATTGGCGGATGAGGGGGTCTGTGGAAGGGTGCGGGGATGTATTGAGAGGTACCTGGAGGCCAATGATGACGGTGAGATCCAGGTGGGGGTAGTATGGGAAGCGCTGAAGGCGGTGGTTAGGGGAGAGTTGATCTCCATTAAGGCTTACAAGGAGAAAAAAGAGGGCAAAGAAAGGGAGAGATTAGTGGGGGAGATTTTGAGTGTGGATAAAAGATATGCGGAGGCCCCGGACGAAGGACTATATAGAGAGAGGCGAAAACTTCAGACGGAGTTTGACCTGCTGACCACAGGGAAGGCAGAGGCACAGTGGAGGAAGGCACAGGGGATGAGATACGAATATGGGGAAAAGGCGAGCCGGCTGCTGGCCCACCAGCTTCGTAAGCGGATAGCGGCGAGGGAAATAGGGGGAGTTAGGGATGAAACGGGAACTACGGAGCAGAGAGCAGGGAAGGTAAATGAGGTGTTTACGACCTTTTATGAGAGACTATATAGGTCCCAACCCCCGGAGGGAAAAGAGGGGATGCAACAGTTTCTGGACCAACTAAGGTTCCCGAGGGTGGAGGAGCAGGAGGTGGCAGGTCTGGGGGCGCCAATTGGGGTGGATGAGGTGACTAAAGGGCTAGGGAACATGCAGGCAGGGAAGGCCCCGGGACCAGACGGGTTCCCGGTGGAATTTTACAGGAAATATGTGGACCTGTTGGCCCCGCTGCTGGCGAGAACCTTTAACGAGGCCTGAGAAGGGGGGACCCTACCCCCGACAATGTCGGAGGCGACG
The DNA here is from genome assembly GCF_047496885.1 of Scyliorhinus torazame. Classification (NCBI taxonomy): domain Eukaryota; kingdom Metazoa; phylum Chordata; class Chondrichthyes; order Carcharhiniformes; family Scyliorhinidae; genus Scyliorhinus; species Scyliorhinus torazame. The sequence continues at coordinate 122,665,724 of NC_092717.1, forward strand.
ATATCACTAATCCTGAAGCGTGATAAAGATCCGCTGCAATGTGGGTCATATAGGCCTATCTCGCTCCTGAATGTAGACGCCAAGTTGCTCACAAGAGTGCTAGCGACGAGGATCGAGGATTGTGTCCCGGGGGTGGTGCATGAAGACCAGGCAGGGTTTGTAAAGGGGAGACAATTGAATGTCAACGTGCGACGGCTGTTGGGGGTGATAATGATGCCCCCAGTGGAGGGGGAGGCAGAGATAGTGGTAGCGATGGATGCAGAGAAGGCATTCGATAGGGTAGAGTGGGAGTATTTATGAGAGGTGTTGAGGAGGTTTGGGTTTGGGGAGGGGTTTGTCAGTTGGGTCAAACTCCTCTATGGGGCCCCAGTGGCAAGTGTAGTCACAAATCGGCAGAGATCGGAGTATTTTCGGTTACATAGGGGAACAAGGCAGGGGTGCCCCCTGTCCCCATTACTGTTCGCGCTGGCAATTGAACCACTGGCCATAGCGTTGAGAGACTCTAGGAGATGGGGGGGGGGGGGGGTGGTTAGAGGGGGAGAAGAACATTAAGTGTCACTCTACGCAGATGACCTACTGCTGTGTGTGGCGGATCCTGTGGAGGGGATGACAGAGGTTATGCAGATATTGAGGGAGTTTGGAGATTTTTCGGGATATAGGCTTAATATGGGCAAGAGTGAGCTTTTCGTAGTACACCTCGGGGATCAGGGAAGAGGGATAGACGCCCTGCCGTTAAGGAGAGTGGAAAGGAGCTTCCGATATTTGGGGATTCAGGTAGCCAAGAGCTGGGGAACTCTACACAAACTCAATCTGACGCGGCTGGTGGAGCAGATGGAGGAGGATTTCAAGAGGTGGGATATGCTGCCACTCTCACTGGCGGGCAGAGTGCAGGCGGTAAAGATGATGGTCCTCCCAAGGTTTCTTTTTGTGTTTCAATGTCTCCCCATTTTGATCACTAAGGCCTTTTTTAAGAAAATAGATAGGAGTGTTATGAGTTTCGTGTGGGTGGGGAAGACCCCGAGGGTAAGGAGGGGGTTCCTGCAGCGCAGCAGGGACAGAGGGGGACTGGCGTTGCCGAATTTGGACGACTATTACTGGGCCGCCAATGTGGCGATGGTTTGCAAGTGGATGAGGGAGGGAGAGGGGGTGGCGTGGAAGAGGCTGGAGATGGCGTCCTGTAAAGGAACGAGCCTAAAGGCACTGGTGACGGCGCCGCTACCACTTTCCCCAAAAAGGTATACCACGAACCCAGTGGTGGTGGCAACCTTAAGGATCTGGGGGCAATGGAGGCGACATAGGGGGGTGACGGGTGCCTTGGTGTGGTCCCCCATCAGGAATAACCATAGGTTTGTCCCAGGAAGGATGGACGGAGGGTTCCAGAGCTGGCACCGGGCAGGGATTAGGAGATTGAGAGACTTGTTTATTGACGGGGAGTTTGTGAGCCTGGGAGCGCTGGAGGAAAAGTATGAGTTGCCCCCGGGGAATATCATTAGATATATGCAAGTGAGGGCGTTTACGAGGCAACAGGTGAGGGAATTTCCGCTGCTCCCGACACAGGGGATCCAGGATAGAGTGATTTCGGGGGTATGGGTCGGGGAGGGCAAAGTGTCCAAAATATATCAGGAGATGAGAGACGAGGGGGAGGTGCTGGTAGAGGAGCTGAAAGGAAAATGGGAAGAAGAGCTGGGGGAGGAGATTGAGGAGGGGCTGTGGGCTGATGCCCTAAGTCAGGTAAATTCCTCTTCCTCGTGTGCCAGGCTTTGCCTGATACAGTTCAAGGTTCTACACAGAGCACACATGACGGAAGCAAGGCTGAGCAGGTTCTTCGGAGTGGAGGACAGGTGTGGGAGGTGCTTGGGAAGCCTGGCGAACCACACACATATGTTCTGGTCGTGTCCGGCACTGGATGAGTACTGGAGGGGAGTGGCAAGAGTGATTTCAAAGGTGGTGAAGGTCCGGGTCAAGCCAGGCTGAGGGTTAGCTATATTTGGGGTAGCGGAAGAGCCGGGAGTGCAGGAGGCGAAAGAGGCCGATATTCTGGCCTTTGCGTCCCTGGTAGCCCGGCGAAGGATCTTATTTATATGGAAGGAAGCGAAACCCCCTGGCGTGGAGGCCTGGATAAACGACATGGCAAGGTTCATAAAACTGGAACGGATGAAGTTTGCGCTGAGAGGATCGGTTCAGGGGTTCTCCAGGCGGTGGCAACCGTTCCTTGACTATCTCGCAGAACGTTAAGGGAAAATAGATCGTCAGCAGCAGCAGCCCGGAGGTGGGTGGGGGGGTGGGGGGAACTATTTTTTGTTACTTTGCTCGTTCACTATTTTATTTAAATAATGTTACTTATTAGTTATTGTGTTGTCTCTTATGTTGATTTGTAAAGTGGAAAAAGTGTGTTTGAAAACTTTAATAAAATATATATTTTTTAAAAAGAAACGGCTGAAGGCACTGGATACTGCAAAGGCTATGGGCCCTGACAATGTCCCAGTAATAGTACTGAAGACTTGTGCTCCAGAACTTGCTGCACACCTAGCTAAGCTGTTCCAGTACAGCTACAACACTGGCATCTACCCGGCAATGTGCAAAAATTGCCCATGTGTGTCCTGTACACAAGAAACAGGACAAATGCAAAGCCGCCAGTTACCGCCATATCAATGTACTCTCCATCATCAGCAAAGTGATGGAAGGGGTCATCAACAGTGCTATCATATGGCACTCACTCAGCACACGGGTGCTCAGTTTGGGTTCTGTCAGGGTCACTCAGCTCCTGACTTCATTTCAGCTTGGTTCAAACATGGACAAACGAGCTGAATGCCAGACGTGAGGTGAGAGTTACTGCCCTTGACATCAAGGCAGCATTTGACTGGTTCGCGCACCTCAGGAGCTTGAAAGCGGGGGTTGTCTTTTTGCAGGAGACACACCTCCGTGTGAAGGACCAGGTTAGGTAAAGGAAGGGGTGGGTCGGGCAGGTTTTTCACTCGGGGTTTGATTTGAAATCGAGGGGTGTGGTGATTTTAATGAGGAAAAAAATGGAATTTGTGAGTGCGAAGGAGGTGAGGGATCCAGGTGGGAGATATGTGATTGTGAGTGGGGTATTGGAAGGGGCACCGGGAGTGTTGGTAAATGTGTATGCCCCAAATTGGGATGGTGTGGGTTTTATGAGGGAGTTGCTAGCAGCAATCCCAGATTTGGCCACGTACCAGTTGATCATGGGAGGAGATTTTAACTGTGTCCTGGAGCCGAGGGTGGATAGATCGAGACTCAGATCGATGGGTAGGGTATGAATGGCAAGGGAGCTGGGGGAATTTATGGAGAGGATGGGTATGGTTGATCCATGGCACTTTCAGAACCCAGGGGGAAAGGAGTATTCCTTCTTTTCACACGTCGATAAGGTGTATTCAAGGATTGATTACTTTGTAGTGAGTCGGGAGATTTTGGTTGGGATGGAGGGGCCAGAGTATGCGGGGATAGTTATCTCGGACCATGCACCCCACTGGCTGGATATTCGGTTCAGTACGGGACAAGAGCAAAGGCCGGGGTGGATGTTTGACTCGGGGTTGTTGGCGGATGCAGGTTTTTGTGATAAGGTGCGGTTGGCGATTAGGGATTATGTGGAGTTCAATCAGAGGTGTTGGCGGGCATTTTTGGGAAGCACTGAAGGCAGTGATCGGGGGAGAAATTATCTCACTTACGGTTCGTGCGAATAAGGAAAGGAGGGCGGAACATGACCGTCTAGTGAGCGAGATAGTGGAGGTGGACAGGGAATATTCGAGGGTGCCCACCGTGAAGGGATTGGCGAGGAGGAAAAAGTTGCAGGTCAATTTCACAGACTGACAACGAGGAGAGCAGTAGGGCAACTGCGTAGGGCAAGAGGGGTGCAATACGAATATGGGGAGCAGGCGAGCCACACGCTGGCGAACCAGCTGCAGAGACAGGCTGCGTCCAGGGAAATATTGAAGATCCGGACTGGGGCTGGGGATGTGGTGTCAGAGCCAGGGAAGATAAATGAGGCATTTAGAGAGTATTACCAGGGACTTTATGAGGCAGACCCAGGAGGAGAGGAAGGGGACATGGGGTGGTTTCTGGACGAACTGGGATTTCTCCAGGTGGAGGAAGCAAAGAGGCAGGCATTGGAGGAGCCACTGGGGCAGAGGGAGATGCTGTATAGTATCAGGGGTATGAAGTCGGGGAAGGCCCCTGGGCCGGATGGGTACCCGGCAGAATTTTATAAGCAATTTGCGATGGACCTGGCACCACATCTGATGGGGGCGTTTAATGAAGCACTGGAGAAGGCGGAGTTGCCGAAGACGATGAAGCAGGCAGTATCACACTAATCCCCAAAAAAAGGAAGGATCCGGTGGAATGTGGGTCGTATAGACCCATATCACTATCACGGATGTGAAAGTATTGGCTAAGTTGTTGGCGGGGAGGATTGTGTCCTGGGGGTGGTTGCAGAAGATCAAACAGGCTTCGTGAAGGGCAGGCAGCTCGCGAGTAATATAAGACGGCTGTTGAATGTGGTGATGAATCCGTCGAGAGCTCTGGTACATGGACGCGGAGAAAGCATTTAATCGGGTGGAGTGGCGGTACTTGTTCGAAGTTTTGGGAAGGTTTTGGTTTGGGCCGTGGTTTGTGGCATGGGTGTGGTTGCTGTTTGTGGCGCCAAGAGCGAGGGTGAGGACGAATGACATGATCTCACGAAGCTTTGACTTACAAGGGGTACGAGGCAGAAGTGCCCGCTGTCGCCGCTGCTGTTTGCGCTGGCTATAGAGCCATTGGCATTGGCTCTCAGGGGGTCCGGTGTGAATTGTGTCAAGCCAGGACAGTTGGTAGGATTCGCAGGCCAGATGGTGGGGGATGAATGCGACAAGAATCCCAGGTCCCGGTTGACACAATTCACACCTCTTTAACCTGGGGTTACCCCATCTCTGGATCTGTAAAGATTTAATCACCTGTTAATGCTCGCATTCCAAGCATTGTCTGGCATCTTTGACTCTGTCTATATATATGTTTCTGGAACATACCTCTTCATTCACCTGAGGAAGGAGCAGCGCTCCAAAAGCTAGTGACATCGAAACAAACCTGTTGGACTTTAACCTGGTGTTGTAAAACTTCTTACTGTGCTCACCCCAGTCCAACGCAAGCATCTCCACATCTCAGGGGGTCGGCAGAGTGGCAGGGGATAATGAGGGGACAGAAAGAGTATCGGGTGTCGCTCTATGCCGATAACCTCTTGCTGTATGTTTCGGATCCGTTGAAGAGTATGGGAAGGATTATGGGCCTGTTGGGAGGCTTGGAGGGTTCTCGGGATACAAGCTGAATGTAGGGAAAAGCGAGGTATTCCTGGTGAATGAACTGGCACAGCAGGCTAATTTAGGGGGGATGCCATTTACGGTAGCAAGGGATAGGTTTAGGTACTTGGGGATTCAGGTAGCGAGGGAATGGACAGGGCTCCATAAGTGGAACTTAACGAAGCTGGTGGAAGAGGCCAGGGAGGATCTTAAGAGGTGGGATACACTGCACTTAACGTTGGCAGGGAGGGTCCAAGTGGTGAAAATGAATATTCTGCCGAGGTTCTTGTTTATCTTTCAGGCTCTCCCGATCATATGACTCGGGCGAGAATGAGTGGGTTCTTTCAGGGGGTAGCAGATGAGTGTGAGAGGTGTGGGCGGGGGCCAGCGAATCATGCACACATGTTTTGGGGTTGTGAAAAATTGGGAAGGTTCTGGGCGGGTGTGTTCATGGTGTTAGCCAGGATAGTGAAGGAGGGAGTGGACCTGGACTCTTTGGAGCCGATATTTGGGGTTACAGAGAAGCCGGAGCTCATGGAGAGGAGGAAGGCCGATGTCTTGGCCTTCGCCTCTCTGATTGCACGGCGACAAATTTTGCTGGAGTGGTGGCCGGCATCGCCACCGGGGGTAGCAGCATTGTTGGGTGACCTGTATGACTTCCTGCGGTTAGAGAAGTTAAAGTATGAGTTAAGGGGCTCAGCAGGGGAGTTTGAGAAAAGGTGGGGAATGTTTGTGACCGTGTTTGAGGAGCTGTTCGTCGCAGGGGGGTGGGGGGGGGCGGGGTGATGGGGATGGGGAGGGTGAAAAAGGAGAAAAATCTGTATAAACTGTATCATTGATTGTTGGGAAGAATGTTTCCCGGTGTGTTTATTTGCTGTAACCACAGTTTGAATAAAATGTGTTTTTTTAAAAAGGCAGCATTTGACTGAGTATGGCATCAAGGGGCCTGAGTTAAACAGAGTCAATGGGAATCAGGGGAAATGTCTCTGCTGGTGGTGTCATAATTGGCACAAAGGAAGATGGTTGTGGTGGTTTGAGATCAATCATCTCAGCTCCAGGGCATCACTGCAGGAGTTTCTCAGGGTAGTGTCCAAGGTCCAACCATCTTCAGTTGTTTCATGAATGACCTCCCTTCCATCATAAGGTCAGAAGTGGGGATGTTTGCGAATGACTGCACAAGGTTCAGCACCATTCGAGACTCAGATAATGAAGCAGTTCATGTCCAAATGCAGCAAGATCTGGACAATATCCAGGCTTGGGCTGACAAGTGGCAAGTTACATACACGCCACACATGGGCCAGGCAATGACCATCTCCTACAAGAGAGGATCTAACCATCGCCATTTGACATTCACTGGCATTATCATCACTGAATCCCCACAATGAATATCCTGGGGGTTACCATCAATCAGAAACTGAACTGGACTAGCCACATCAGGTCAAAGGCTAGGAATCCTATGCCGAGTAACTCACCTCCTGACTCCCCAAAGTCTGTCCACCATCTACAAGGCGCAAGTCAGGAGTTTAATGCAACACTCTCCACTTGCCTGGATGATCACAGCTCCAACAACACTCAAGAAGCTCAACACCATCCAGATCAAAGCAGCTCGCTTGATTGCTAATCCTTCCAAAAATATTCAAACCTTCCACCACCGACGAACAGTAGCAGCTGAGTGTACCATCTACAAGATGCACTGCAGGAACTTGCCAAGGTTCCTTGGGCAACACCTTCCAAATCCATAACCACTACCATCTAGAAGGACAAAAGCAGAAGATACACCGGGGAGAGATACACCGGACGGTTCTGCCTCATAGGATCATGACACATTGTGAGATCTCGGGTAAGCATGGTGTTGGGGAGAGGGGTGACTCACTTGCCATAGGGACATCGCAATGGGCTCACTTGGTTGTCCCATTCCAACCTTCGCCTGGGTGATTGCCTGCTGTCCCACCTCCCCAACTAGCTCCATCGACCTCTGCTCTGCAGGACCCGTAGGTCCGTCGGGCCCTTTCCAGTCTTTTTCGCGCTCCTGGCAGTTGTGGGCCGCCTTCTCTGGGGGGACAGATAATGCACAGTGTGAGACACTCAGACGTGGGCTGCACAGGGATCCGCAGCTAGTGGCCTGTGTGTGCAGGGCACCCGGCCATGCTGGGCGGTACAGGTGTTAGTGTGTGGTGCAGGGTGGGGTGCAAGGAGGCTGCCAGCGGCTGGGTTTCGCTTGACCTTCTGCAGGGAGGGGGAAGTGCGGGGTATGGGATGGGGATGATGCCAGGGGTGCAGAGGTTGTGGCGCACCCTGGTGGCCTGGGGGGCTGCCCATCCTCATGCAGGACTACCTACCCATCCACCTGGGTGTAGCCGGATGGGGGGTGGGGGGGGTCAGGGTTAGGGAATATGGAATGGGGGCAATGCCAGGTACACGGAGGCGATGTGTCACCCGGGCTGCCTTAAGGAAGTCGATCAGCTTCTTCTGGCATTGTGGGCCGGCCCTCATGGTGGGGCTCACGGCACTTACCACCTGTGCCACATTTGCCCAGGCCCAGTTGACCTCCGCGGACAGTAGCCTCCTGCCAACCCTGGGGAACAGGATATCCCACCTCTCCTCCACAGCATCCAGCAGTATCTCCAGCTCCACATCTGCGAACCTCAGAGCCGTTCTTCCCGTTGCCATCTTCCTGGCTGGAATGAGAGTGTGCAGGAGTAGAGTGCTTATATGCAGCTCCAGCATGACAAACTCTCCAGTGCCAATTCCGATCCCAATTCATTCGATGTCGACGTCTGGTGGAATTGCACTAGTTTCATGTGGCCCATTAGTATGTCCTGAATGGCTCCGGGACTGGTGCCCTCAACAGGACCGGGGGACACTTCCAATTCAGTCCCCGCATCAACACTTATCTCGCTCAATGTTTCCTCTTGGGACCAGCTGTTCTCATATTCTAATAACCATCTGAGACTTGGTTGCGAAGCTAGACAGCTATTAGAATACAAGGACAACTGCTCCCAAGCAGAAACATTGTTTGATTGACAGCTCAGATGCTTGGTTCTCTATAGTCAATTTCACAATGTTTGTTGAAACAGGTTAAATGGTTTCAAGGGTTTGTGATTTGGAATTTTTGAAACTGGATGACTAGCACTTTTAGTAGCTTATAGCACAGACTTATTTTTCAAAAATAGGTAAAAGTTCTCAATGAATTACTTTTTCAAAGCATTTGTTACACATCTATGAATTATAGGATTCATTTGTCCCAGAAAGTGTACAGTCAGTTAATGGGCATGGAAGTGTGGGGTATGGGATGGGGATGATGCCAGGGGTGCAGAGGTTGTGGCGCACCCTGGTGGCCTGGGAGGGCCGGCCCACAATGCCAGAAGAAGCTGATCGACTTCCTTAAGGCAGCCCGGGTGACACATCGCCTCCGTGTACCTGGCATTGCCCCCATTCCATATTCCCTAACCCTGACCCCCCCCACCCCCCATCCGGCTACACCCAGGTGGATGGGTAGGTAGTCCTGCATGAGGATGGGCATGGGGGTATGAGGGGACATAGGGACTGGGTGGAAGGTCAGAGCTTAACATGGGAGGCATTATGTTCAATAAAAGATGGAGTTTGTTGACAGGCTTATTGTTAAGTTCAAGGCCACAACTTTACATACCGAAGCAATGGCGTGGTAGTATTGGTAGTAGATTAGTAATCCAGAGATCCAGGGTAATACTCTGGGGGCTTGGGTTCAAATCCCACACATGACTTTTAAGTGCCCTCTGAAATAGCCATGCAGGTCAAAGGCAATTAGGGATGGGTAACACTGTTTGCCCAGGCAGCAAATACCCACAACCCATAAACAAATTTTAAAAAGCAACAATAACAGATGGTAACATCGGTTGGCATTACAAAAGGAGCAACAAATGAAGAATCCGTTCAATAGAGGGAGCAGCAACAGAAACAACTGAAAGATAGGGACGTTGTTCACCAGAAGAAACTACAGTAAGTCCAAGATCCTACCTTGTTGAAAGTTGGCAAAATCCAACCTTTACCAGAATGCTTTGACCAAATGGATGGCCCTGATCAAGCCAAGAACTGGCAGAATTGGCATCGCATGTTGCCAGGTACAGGACTGCATTGGGGCTCGCAGAAAATATTTGTCAGGAGCAGGTCAGTACCTTCCTGTACCATAGGCAGTAATGTGAAGTAATGTATACTTGTGGGGCTGTAACTGGTTTAATTGAATTAGAGACAGATAGACTGCAAAGTCAAACATCAATAAAGGAGGTATGAAGGCAACTGGTTTGAAATGGTACTGAATAGGCAGTCAATAAAGCTTGAATAGGAATTTTAAAAAGGCAAATAAAATATGTGGCTAAAGGTAGCTGTTGTACATAATAAAGTAACATATACAATTTGAAGATTGTAAATAGATGAGGCAAAATAGTGTAAGCTTACTTTTAAACTATAGTAGATATGAAGTAACAAAAGGGTGAAGATTAATTCTGGAAAATTGAACTCCGAAAGAATCATAAAAATAATAGTGTAAGATCAAAGGGAAAAACAAATATAAGGAAACATTGAAGACTGTGTTGGTGTGGGGTAGTGGTTATGAGATCTTAAAGAAGACAGTATGTGCGCTGAAGCCAGAACTGTGAACACCAGTTTGCTGCCATCCTCAGAGAGCAACCTAAGAGCAACAGGGCACAGTTTTGCAATATTACTGGAATTCTCTGGTCCCATTGGTAGTGCACCCCGCCTGCAGGTTTCCCGACGGTGTGGGGTGGCTTCAATGGGAATTCCCATTGATAGCGGCTGGAGCAGGGAATCCCGCTGCCAGCGAACGGCGTGCCGCCTCCCACTGCCGAGAAACATGCAGCTGGGAAGCCACAGAATCCTTCCCCTGTCATGCCATAACTGTACTGCAGAAAATATTATGGTCAGACAAGGCATAAACAAAGACACGGCATCATATGAAGGAGTTAATAAAGTCTTTGATGCATATTTTAATGCTCATAAAAACATCAAAGAGAGAGAAATTGTGAATACAAAGCCGTGAAAGACAAATTAATTAGGGATCAGATTGTCATGGGAGCCATGGAAGAGGAATTCTCTGATTTTTTTGCAGTCACCGGAAGACTTGACCCTATTGAATGTGGTACCGAGGGTAGGGCAGGCAGAGGGGGGGGGGGGGGGGGGGGGGAAGAGCAAAACAAACGCTTTATTCGTTGAAATAGAAGTCTTCTGGAGAAAACAGGTTGACACTGTCCAGTTTGTAGCATGAAAAAAAATTGCAAAGCAGCTAACCACAAACAGTGAAAAATGGGAGGGGGCGGTAGCCGCCACTATTCAGTGTTCTCTTTGTGGCGGCAAAAGGCTGCATCGGCACAAAAGTGTCCTACCAAAAACACAGAGTGCCATTCCTTCAAGAAGAGAGGCCATTTTAAATCAGTTTGCTACAGCAGAAAGCTTGAAACCAAACAACTGAAAGAAAAACAGTTAAGTTCATGTACCATTTGGGAAATTGAAGCAGAAAAAAAAACAGAAGTACCATTCTTAGGAGAAATCACAGGGTCAAATGGAAATTATGGTGATGCAGACATTATTGTCAGCAGACTTCAAATTAGATAGTGGAGCAGGAATTTCAATTCTGTCAAACACGGAAAAGTGTTAAAACCAGTGATGCCCCAGCCATCAACAATAAGATCCAGGAGACATTCCGCTGAAAATCAAGGGACAATTGACTGCTGAACTCCAGCACAATGGAAGAGTAATCCCAGGAACTTTGTATCTGATTCACAATCAAAAATGTTCGCTGTCAAACCAGAAAGCTTGGACAGATTTACCACATCTCTTTAAAGGAGATGAATTGAAAAACCTAGAGGAAACTATACGCAGACGATTCTCTGAAACAGCAGGTGAATAAGGGGGATAAGGAACCAGGTGAATCTATACAAGGCAAGCAGCAAATAGCAGCAGATGCATTGTCACACATTCCTGAACAGAATGATAGAAATCTTGTTGAGGAGGTAGAGTCAGACAGCTCACTCAAAACAAAATTCTTACCAGCAACCACACAGGATATAAATGAAATATGCCAGAAACAGAAAACAGATGCAGAATGTGCTTAACTCAGAAAATACTGTGAAAATGGATGATCAAGATATGTTCCTAACAATCTCATTTAAAAGCAGTACATCTCAGAATTGTGGATGACTTAATAATCTATAATGAGAGGTTGGTCACACCAAGAGTCCTTCAAAATACTTCAAATAACACACCACGAACACCGAGGCATACAAAGTGTCATGGGATCAGAGGATCCCTGCAGTGCAGAAGGAGGACATTTGGCCCATCGAGTCTGCACCGACCCTCTGTGGTGGTATGTATTAGGGGTAATACGGTACACCACGTGTCAACAGGCTATTGGTGGAGGGATGCCAGGTCCTGATAGGATCTGCCACCGACTGGACTCCACCCAGAAATGCCGGTATAAGAACCCAGCTTTTCCCTCCATTTCCCTCAGCAGCTGCATTCTGTAACCACGCTGCTGGGGATAAAGGTCTGCTTAATAAAGCCTTCAATCGACATTACCTCAACCTGCCTCGCGTCATATTGACGGTGCTACAATTTATTAAGCAGAATTTAAATTGAAGAAAACGACGTGAGAACATGGAGCTCCGAATCACCCCGGAGTGCCTGCGCATCGCACCCCAAGCAGCTAACTCGACATCTATTTTCAAGCACTGGCTGGCATGCTTTGAGGACTACCTCCGAACAGCCCCCGGCACACCGACAGACGAACAAAAGATGCAGGTCCTCTATTCCAGGGTGAGTCCTGACGTCTACTCCCTTATCGAGGGCGAGGACGGTTTCACCGGTGCCATCGCCGCGCTGAAGGATATCTACATCCGGCCCGCCAACCAGGTTTTTGCTCGCTACCAGCTCGCCACACGACGGCAATTTCCGGGGGAATCGCTGGACGAGTTTTATAATGCCCTGCAGATCCTGGGTCGAAACTGCAACTGCCCGGCGGTAACAGCGAGTGAACTCACAGAGCTCCTGGTCCGCGATGCGTATGTGGCAGGTTTGGCCTCTTCCCAGATCCACCAGAGGCTTCTGGAGAAAGAATCTCTGGGACTTACAGAAGCTCGGGCCCTGGCGGCACCCCTCGATGTGGCCTCGCGTAACGCCCGCGCCTACGCCCCCGACCGTACTACAGCCCTTTGGGCTCCATGGACCCCCGCTGCGGTCGACTCTCTGACACCCCCCCCCACCCCCGCAAACCTGCGCGGCCAAAACACCAGACCAACCGGGGGGGGCCCCGTTGCTATTTTTGCGGCCAGCCGAAACACCCTCGGCAGCGCTGCCCGGCCCGCGCGGCTACCTGCAAAAGCTGCGGGAAGAAGGGCCACTACGTGATGGTGTGCAAGTCCCGCAGGGTCGTCGCTATCTCCGGGGAAGAAACGGGACCACAGACCCAGCCCCCCCAGCGATCGACGTGCGACCAACGGACGCCGCCATTTTGGACCCCGGACGCCACGAGGGAGAGATGGGCACCGCCATTTTGTCCACCCCCGACCGCGCTCGATCCGTGGACGCCGCCATCTTGGCTGAAGGACCCCGACACAGACGGCCACATACTGCCTGATTACGATGCTCAACTTCAACAACCACGTCTGGCTTCGACGACCCTCGACCAGTCGCGACCCCGGACGCTCCAGACTGCAACCTCTACAGTCCTAGTGAATGGCTACGAGACGCCGTGTCTTATTGACTCTGGGAGCACGGAGAGCTTCATTCATCCGGACACGGTAAGGCGCTGTTCCCTCGTAATTCGGCCAAGCACCCAGAAAATTTTCCTGGCGGCGGGATCCCACTCCGTTCAGATCACGGGGTACTGCATCGCTAACCTAACGGTGCAGGGGAGGGAGTTCCGAAATTACTGGCTGTATGTCCTCCCCCATCTCTGTGCGCCCACACTCCTAGGGTTGAACTTCCAATGCAACCTCCAGAGTTTAACATTTAAATTTGGCGGCCCTATACCCCCACTGACTGTCTGAAGCCTCGCGACCCTCAAGGTTGAACCGTCTTCCTTGTTTGCGAACCTCACCTCACGGATTGCAAACCCGTCGCCACAAGGAGCAGACGGTACAGCGCCCAGGACCGAGCATTTATCCGGTCCGAAGTCCAGAGGCTGCTGAAGGAAGGCATCATCCAGGCTAGCAACAGTCCCTGGAGAGCCCAGCTGATAGTCGTTAAGACCGGGGAAAAACAGAGGATGGTCATCGAATATAGTCAGACCATCAACAGGTACACTCAGCTAGATGCGTACCCTCTCCCCCGCATATCCGACATGGTCAATCGGATTGCACAGTACAAGGTCTTTTCCACCGTGGACCTCAATTCCGCCTACCACCAGCTCCCCATCCATCCCGGTGACCGCAACTATACTGCCTTCGAAGCAGACAGGCAGTTATACCACCTTTTAAGGGTTCCATTCGGCGTCACGAATGGAGTCTCGGTCTTCCAACGAGAGATGGACCGAATGGTTGACCAGCACGGTTTACGGGCCACGTTCCCGTATCGCGACAACATCACCATCTGCGGCCACGACCAGCAGGACCATGACGCCAATCTCCAAAAATTCCTCCAGACCGCTCACGCCCTGAACCTCACTTACAACAAAGAAAAATGCGTGTTCCGCACCGATCGTCTAGACATCCTGGGCTACGTAGTGAGTAATGGAGTGATAGGCCCCGACCCTGAACGCATGCACCCCCTCATGGAGTTCCCTCTCCCCCACTGTGCCAAAGCCCTGAAACGTTACCTGGGCTTCTTTTCTTATTACGCCCAGTGGGTTCCACAATACGCCGACAAGGCCCGTGCGCTAATCCAGTCCACTACTTTTCCCCTGTCGACAGAGGCATGCCAGGCCTTTAGCCACATCAAAGCGGATATCGCAAAGGCCACGATGCGCGCCATCGACGAGTCCCTCCCCTCCTAGAGCGACACATCGGATGCAGCTCTGGCGGCCACCCTCAACCAAACAGGCAGACCCGTGGCCTTCTTCTCCCGAACCCTCCACGCTTCAGAAATCCGCCATTCCTCAGTGGAAAAGGAGGCACAAGCAATAGTGGAAGCTGTGCCACATTGGAGGCATTACCTGGCCGGTAGGAGATTCACTCTCCTCACTGACCAACAGTCGGTTGCCTTCATGTTCGATAATGCACAGCAGGGCAAGATCAAGAACGACAAGATCTTGCGGTGGAGGATCGAACTCGCCACCTTCAATTATGAGATCTTGTACCGTCCCGGAAAGCTGAACGAGCCATCCGATGCCCTATCTCGCGGCACATGTGCCAATGTACAAGTGGACCGTCTACAAGCCCTCCACGAGGACCTCTGCCACCCCGGGGTCACTCGTTTCTACCACTTCCTTAAGGCCCACAACCTCCCTTACTCGGTCGAGGACGTCCGAACAGTCACCAGAAGCTGCCAGATCAGCGCTGAGTGTAAACCGCATTTTTTCAGGCCAGATAGAGCGCACCTGGTTAAGGCCTCTCGACCCTTTGAACGCCTCAGTTTGGATTTCAAAGGCCCCCTCCCCTCCATCAATCGCAACGCGTACTTCCTGAACGTCGTTGACGAATACTCCCGTTTCCCTTTCGCCATCCCCTGCCCCGACATGACAGCGTCCACGGTCATTAAAGCCCTCGGTACCATTTTTACACTGTTCGGTTTCCCCGACTATATCCATAGCGACAGGGGGTCCTCCTTTATGAGTGACGAACTGCGTCAATTCCTGCTCAGCAGGGGCATAGCCTCGAGCAGGACGACCAGTTACAACCCCCGGGGGAACGGGCAGGTAGAAAGGGAGAATGGAACGGTCTGGAAGGCCGTCCTGCTGGCCCTCCGGTCTAGGAGTCTCCCAATTTCCCGCTGGCAGGTAGTCCTCCCGGATGCCCTTCACTCTATCCGGTCCCTGCTGTGCACCACCACGAATCAAATGCCTCACGAGCGCCTCCTCCTCTTTCCTAGGATGTCCTCCTCTGGAACGCCACTTCCGACCTGGCTAGCAGCTCCGGGACCCATTCTGCTCCGGAAACATGTGCGGGCACACAAGTCAGATCCGTTGGTGGAACGGGTGCATCTCCTTCACGCCAACCCGCAATACGCCTATGTGGAGTACCTCGATGGACAACAGGACACGGTCTCCCTGCGAGATCTGGCGCCCGCCGGAGCTACCCACACCCCCCCAACGCCAATCACCATCTCCTCACTCCTGCCGGTTCATCCCGCAGCCACCCCCTTCCCGGGGGGGTTCGGTTCTCCTCCCAGACCCGCCCAGGAGTAAGGACACAGGGGACAGCGCTACGCTCCCAGAGTCGACAGTACTCGAGCCAGCGCCATCACCACAACGCCCGAGACGATCAGAAAGGATGAACAGGGCGCCCATCTGGCTCATCGAATCACTTTAACTCTCAACGTTTTCAGTTATTGTGTCTTGTTATAGATATGGCATCATGCCGATCCTGTTTGGCCCGTTGGCCCAGTTTTCAGTTATTGTGTCTTGTTATAGTTATGGCATCATGCCGACCCTGTTTGGCCCGTTGGCCCAGTTGAAGCGATAATATTGTGTTGTGTTCAAAGTTATGGCACAGTACCGACTCTGTAAACCCCTACCACCATGTGAACCACCATCCCGCCGGGTTCTTTTTCAACAAGGGGTGAATGTGGTGGTATGTATTAGGGGCAATACGGTACACCACGTGTCGACAGGCTATTGGTGGAGGGATGCCAGGTCCTGATAGGATCTGCCACCTACTGGACTCCACCTAGAAATGCCAGTATAAGAACCCAGCTTTTCCCTCCATTTCCCTCAGCAGCTGCATTCTGTAACCACGCTGCTGGGGATAAAGGTCTGCTTAATAAAGCCTTCAATCGACATTACCTCAACCTGCCTCGCATCATATTGACGGTGCTACACCCTCCAAAAGAACCCCTTTCATAGGCCCAATCACCTACCCTACCCCTGTAACGCCACCTAACCTTTGGACGCCAAAGGGCAATTTAGTATGGTCAATCCACCTAGCCTGCACATCTTTGAACTATGGGAGGGAACAGGAGCACCCGGAGGAAACTACGCAGACATGGAGAGAATGTGCAAACTCCACACAGTCACACAAAGTCAGAATCAAACCCGGGTCTCTAGCGCTGTGCGGTAGCAGTGCTAACCACTGTGCCACCGTGTCACGCTGGGACATGTAATTCAGTCTGGTGGCCAGGAATTTCAAAATCACTAGAGGACATGATGTTAAGCTGCATCACCATACACTCCATCGTCAAGAGTGGAAGGAACCTTTGATGGAATAATTATTTCCATCCAGAGCCTAGGAACATCTTGGCATGGAGCGATTTGAGCTCAAGTGGAAGACATTCTTCATAGTTGTTGATTATTACTCCAAATGCACTGAAGTTAAACATCTTTATTGCACAACGGCAGAAGCAATCATCAATTCACTAAAAGAAAGTTTTGCCACACGTGGCATTCATGATCTTGTCATTTTAGACAATCATTCACAGTTTGTAAATGAAGGGTTCACTAAATTTGCAGAAGACTATGGACTTGTCCACACAACTAGCTCACCCAGGTCCACAAGCAAATGGTGAAGCTGAGGGAGGAAGAACAAACAAAGCTCTGTTGAAAAAGAATGATGATTTCAATGTCGCACTGTTCTTTTTAAAGAAGGTTTCACAGCTCCAGGTTCCCAGGTTCGATTCCCAGCTTGGGTCACTGTCTATGCGGAGTCTGCATGTTCTCCCCGTGTCTGCGAGGGTTTCCTCCGGGGGCTCCGGTTTCCTCCCACAAGTCCCGAAAGACGTGCTGTTGGGTGAATTGGACATTCTGAATTCTTCCTCTGTGTACCCAAACAGGCGCTGGAATGTGGTGACTAAGGACTTTTCACAGTAACTTCATTGCAGTGTTAATGTAAGCCTACTTGTGACAATAAAGATTATTATTAACATGGTAAACCCACCATATATACAATCCTGCCTACCTCCCCCCAGAGCGTTTTTTAACCAAAATATCCCTTACCCCCCCACTTCCCCCAAATGAAAGATATCTAATATATCCCTCAAACCCCACCCCCTCAAGTGATGTTTTGGTACGTCTTGAAGAAGTCAATGGACAGCTAACACCTCATGGAGAGCCCCTCATCTATCCCTCTAATGGCGAACATAATCTTTCCAAGTGGAGGAATTCAACTAGGTCCTACACCCAAGTCCCAACACTTGGCAGTTCCGATGCCCGCCAATTCTCCAGGCTAGGAAGGAGATAAATGCCACCACGTGGCTTCTCTCCCCACCACAGCACCCGAATTATCAGACAGTCCGAAAATTGCTACCCATGGGGACAGTGTTACTTCCACGCCCAGTACCCTTGACAGTACATTGGTGACTCCCCTCCAGAACCCCGCCAACTTTGGACAAGCCCAGAACATGTGGGTATGGTTCACCGGGGACCCAGCACACTATCTAGTCCCGAGAAAAATCTAGTCCCGAGAAGAATCGGCTCATCCTGGCTGTCGTCATATGCACTCTGTGCACCTCCTTGAATAGTCTTGCGATGACTAGTGCTGCTAAAATGGATAATTTCTCATTTGCCCATATTTGTCTTGGTTGTTGTCTTATTTCTAATAACCTTTACAGATTTTGTTGCATTTCTTTATAGATTGGGCGTTACTTAATATTGCTATAACAAAGATATCCATCACACTTTTGTGGCATACCTCATTCAACTTCTCCCATGTTACTTGGGGTCACCACAATGCTGGTTGATCACCCTTCTCCAACTCCTCTTGTAGGTTATTCATTCTTCCACCTATCCTGCTGTGTTTAAGGGCACAAACTACCCAAATAGAGACAGAGTCCTGAGGCGCTAAATTGGCAGGGTATTTCTCAGCGCTTGGAGTGCCGAGAAGCACCCCACTATCTGATACCCACCTGGGTAGATCGGGGGGCTCAGTGAGGAACTTCCTGATGAGGCCACATTTAGTCCGTTTTCTGCATTGAGGAGCTCTGCTCGCCGGAATTCCACAGTGCAGCGAGAGATGAGACACCATTTAAAAATGGCGCCCAATCTCTCAAATCCCGTGGGACCCAAACCCCCCCGCCCCCCCAAGTCCTGACTCACTAAAAGAAGGACCCCTGGCACCCCATTCACATCCCTCTCCCCCCCCCCCCCCAACACACACACTGGTGCAGGGCATACCCCGGCTCGATCAATGCCACACGACAAATGCTAGCTTGTCACCTTGGCAGTGCCATGTTGGCAGTGCCAGGGTGCCCAGGTGGCACGAACACGGTGCAAATGCACCATCTTGCCCAGAGGGTATGCACCTGGGGGCCTCCTAACCCCTGGGAGACCTCCACGAGCACGGTTCCTTCTGGACCCCTTTTGTGGAGACCAGTATTGAACAGAGCTCACCCGAGGACTCCAAGGCCAGGGAGTTAGATCTCACGCCTTGGTCAGATCTTGGGAATGCATATTAGAGTGAGACTAGCTGTCATAGCCTTTGCGAACAAGACATCAGTGACTGGGCAGATGGAGTTGTGTGCTACAGATTGAACTCATGCAGATATCAAAAAAAGATTCTTGGAAGGAGCCGATACAAAAGCAAAATTAGGACAGTGCTAACCTTGACTGTCATGGGCAATGCATTGTTATGATATGACAACATGTACCTTTAAGGGAGCGTATCTTAAACAAATGGCAATTCCTACTACCTCAACAGGATATGGTGTAGCAGTGCCATGACTTGCGGACAGTTGGTAAGCAAGAGTCAAGATCAGATAAACGATACTTAGCGTCCTATCAAATCTATCTATATATAGTCTTATCTTCAAATAAATAACTCACATTACTGTTTCATCAATCCTTATGCATGTTTGTATGTATGTTTGGTACATTTAGGTTGAAGAGAAGCAGAAGGTGGCAGCATGGTTTTGGCAATTTGACTGCAAAATATACAAGATGCAACCCTTCACGCAGTCAAAGAGGTGGTGTAAATGGTAAATAACCAACCAGACTCATCATGTGAAGGGATTCTGCAGCTTTGTATGAATTCAACACACTGTACCTCTGTTCTGGGATTTCATCTCACTTCATCCAGCAGGCATCAAGTCCGGATAAGCTTGTTCAAACGTGGGATGGCTTAAATATTTAATAATAATCTTTATTAGTGGCACAAGTAGGCTTACATTAACACTGCAATGAAGTTACTGTGAAAAGCCCCTAGTCGCCACACTCCGGCGCCTGTTCGGGTACACTGAGGGAGAATTCAGAATGTCCAAATTACCTAACAAGCACATCTTTCTGGACTTGTGGAAGGAATCCGGAGCACCCGGAGGAAACCCACACTGACACAGAGAGAACGTGCAGACTCTGCACAGACAGTGACACAAGCCAGGAATCGAACCCAGGTCCCTGGCACTGTGAAGCAACAGTGCTAACCACTGTGCTACCATGCCGCCATGCAAAATATTGAAGCCTACCTGATGCATAGCTTAAGCTGGAACAGAAATTAAATAGAAGAGTCTGGGTTGTGTTGTTGCTAACTTTTGCCTTAGTTTAATTGCTCTGTTCTATCACCTTTGCTCTTGAGTCGCCAGGTATCTTTCTGATGCTGCCACGTGGTTCAAGTCCGAGTAATGATCAATAATCCAATACACCGCTTAGTAAGAATTAAATCAAAGCACATTTATTGTATACAGTAATCAATACTCATGCATACATTTTACGTCTAAGCGACTTCCTACAACTAACAGGCCAATACTTAACTTGGAAATGGCCCACCAGGTCAGGGAAATGAATGGCCTTTCATTCGGGTTCTGAGCCTGCGGGATTCGAAGCTGGTACAGATTGATAGCTAGGAGCGCCTATCTCGTTGCGAGCTTTGAAGTAAGACTTACTGGATGTTTCGTGATGGCTTGACTGGTCACTGTCAAAGGTTGGTCTGCGTTGCTGAGTGACCCGGTGAGAAGAAGATGCAGAAGGGTGCAGGAGGATGCAGAAGGGGTAGCAGAAGGGCCGATTTGAACTTGGACTCTATTCTTATAGTCCCCAGGGGCTTCCCGCCTTTCGGGGCGGACCCTGTACCTGGTTCCAAGTGATTGGACTTTGTCCCAATCACTTGGTTCGATATTCTCCAATGCTGGAACGATTCCTTGATCGATGGGCGGTCTTGAGGTGATCGTTCACCTCCCTTTGTGTAGGCTTCTGTTGGCGCCGATGAGTCTGGGTTGGCTTTGAGTCTAAAATGTTGCACATTGTTCCCGGGGATTGCTCATTAGTATGCAGATGGCTGGTGTTTTGTTGTGCTGATGATTACTGGTATCGATCTTGTCTGGCCTTCCCAGAGGTGAATACACAGTTTACCTGTAGCAGCTTGTTTTAGTCCTGTTGGCTGATTTTCCCATCAGCCTTTGCCGTTCGCCATTTTAAATTGGGGTTAGCCATTCTAAATCAGGAGTTAGCAATTTTAACTGGCTACAATCCCTCCTTGTGATCCTAACGCGAAGTGTGAACGATCACATCACTATGTTGCTTTCCATTCCCTGACCTGGGTGGGGGGGGACTTCCTTCATGGCCTCTGCACTGACCATAGCTATGCAAAAAAAATTTAATTAACAATTCTAAGGGCGCTATGTTAGACAGGGACATGCATTACAAAACAATAAACTGGGAACCTCTAACTTATTCTTAATATACTACATTCACTTAAACATTCCATTATCCTACCTTCCTTAATCATACAACAAAATCATAGCATTTCATACAGTCTTTCCTGGCTTGGCAGTCAAGCTCAGGATCATACAATTTGCTCATGAAAAAGTTCTTTACAGTTCTTTATTTACAATAACAATAAACGCAAGTGAATGTACTGTATTATAGATCGCGGGGGTCGGGGGTCTGGTCGTAACCGAACATAGGGGATCTGATCCTATATACCGGGGTTCGAGCGCGGTAGGCTCTCCTTCTCCATTTCCGTAGACGCATAGTCTGCACAATGCAGCAGAGTATCGCTAATGCTAATAATGTTTTGATTACATAGGACAGGGAGTACCAGGTTATAAACCAGGCACACCAAGATGCTGTAGTGTCGCTGGTGACTGGGCTCTGGGTACTGCGGGATAGTGAAACATTAACGGCTGGGGGTCTTGAAGTCATGGGGTTCACGGTCACGTGCAACCAAATGTCCAAAAGCACAAGGGTGATCCACTTGAAGGAAGTCCTCATGGTTATTCTCTTTCCTTTTCTTTCTTTGTCTTCTGGAGCTTCTGGAGTTCTGTAGAAACAAGCATGTGTCTGTAACTATCTGTGTTTAATATCTGGTATGCTAGTGTGTCTGCCCTTTGGTGCCAATTATTCCCTTTATAATTGGTCACTATGTGTGACTCCCTCATTTTTTTTCAAAAACAAATTTTAGGACACGGCACACTTCCCAATAATGAACCAGTGCTGATTTACCATCCAAATGTTCCAGGATGTAAATAGCAGATGGCCGGCAACCTAAAGGTTACCTAAACAAATCAAAACTTTTTGAACGAAAAATGCCAAAATGAGGTGCGTATGGGCCGCGACGGCTAAGAGTTGGATGGAGTCCCCGGGTAAGATGGCTACCAATGCCGTGTCTCTCCTACTCGAGCGCAGTTGACCAGAGCGGGGTTCCCAGGCAGGGCAGGTCCCAAGCCGTTTCTCCACTGCCTGAGCAACCGACAAGAACGGGCAAGAAATGTAGTCATCGTGGTCGGGCTGCCGTAGTGGTTCTATCCTTCGAACCAGACGTCTGGTTCCATAACCAGTCTCTGCAGACAAGCTCTCAGTTTCTGCTGAACTGGGGAGTCTCTGTAGGCAAGTCCTCAGAGGTTCCGGCCGAATAGGCGTGGGGCAGTGAGAAAAAAAAATTCTCCTGTCAGACATACAACATTTAACAAACATACACACAACATAAAACATTCTGCAGGTTCCATCAGAATATGGGACATCGTAAATCACATTTGGGCTGGGGTGTAACTAGCAAATGGGGGGAGTGCAGCGTGACCGAAGAAGAGAGGAAGGAGGAGTGAAACAAAAATGAAGTGGCCTTGCCGAGGTAATGCTGCCATGAGAAGTGGTGGATAAGCGCTCACAGTTTGCATGGGGCAGCTGGGACCTTGTAGCTGCTGTGGGTGGTGTTCTCTTTCATATCTGGGGGCTAGTCTAGCTGGTGGGGGTCTCCTGCAATCTCGGGCGAAGTGTCTTGGCTGCCCACAGTTGTAACATGACCCCTGGGGCACATAAGGTGGAGCAGGCTCTCTGGTGCATTGTTCCCTTGGGTATGTTTCCCTGGGTGGGGGGTTGGGGCTGTTGGTGTCTTCGCTGGGTTGGGGAGCATTTGTGGGCTGATTCCATTGCAGTTTCAGGGGGGCTTGACATTCTCGTGCGTAATGTCCTAATTGTCCGCAATTATAACATTCCGGTGGTTTCTGGGGGGGGCTGTTGCTTCCTTCATTTACCCATGCGGGGTTCTGGTGCGTTTTAACTGGATGCATGTCTGCCTGCTCTTCCTCGGGTTCCCTAACTGCGGGTTTGTCTGCTTCTGCCTGCTGTTCTTCGGGATTTTTAACTGTGGGTTTGCTTTGTACAGACTGCTCCCAGGCGCGGGACAATCTTTTTAAAACCCATTTCTCATTGTGGGCTTCCTCTGAGGGGTCATAATTCGTACAGGCTGTTTGTCCTGTTTCTGTGGCATGGGAGATAAGGGTGCGGGTCCATTTGGCCATGTTGTCTGGGGACAAATGGGCACGGTCTACGTCTCCAAAGACGGCTGCAAAGTGGATCCACAGGCGTCCAGCAAACGCTGTGGGGTGTTCGGATTTCTTTTGCCTACATTTGTTGAGGCCATCTACGGGGTCACCCCGGTTATACCCGATCGCATCCAGGATCGCGGTATGCATTTCTGCAAGGGTGCCTCCTCCTACATTCTGTGGGTCGGGAAGGGCTGCTGCTACTGACGTATCTAAACTTAAAACCATGAGCTTTACATGCTCGCGCTCATCCAGGGCGTACATGGTCGCCTGACGTCTAACTGTGGCAAAGAAATGGTGGGCGTCTGAGGTGGGGAGGAACGGTGTGATTTTATCGCTCGCGTCCCGTAATTAGGTCACTGTTAAGGGGGTGGAATATAGAAATTCCGCATCGTCTGGTGTGGCTGTGCGGCGGGTGGTTACTGGGTTCATTGGAGCATGAACTATCTGTTGTGTGGGGGATTGGGGTGCTTTTCCCTTTTGGGGCTTTCCCTGCGCACATGTTCCCTGAACATATCTCTGCGCTGTTTCATTCAGTTCTTCCCAATCAGGGCCGTCTTCCTGATCTAATTTTTCCCCAAGGTTTTCCTGGAAACCTTTCTGAACAGAAAGCAGCGATTACAGCTCTGCAATCTGCTTCCGGCACTTTGCGTGGTCTAATGTGCTTTGCCTTTGTTCTGTGGTGGCAGCATGGAGTGCTCTTAATGCTGCCTTTAGATCGCTACACTGTCTCTGTAACGCTTCTACCTGTTTTTCTGTCTCCTCACGTACCAGGACTGCACGTTGCGTGTCCTGATAGGCCTTTTCGTATTGAGACTGGAAGCTGCTTAAATGCGCCAGACAAGACTGGTGAGCCCTATTGGCGTCACCCACCTCTCCATCTTTCGCTGCCAATTTCCTCCTAAATTCCATATTCTCCTTTTCTACCTCGCTTACATCGACCTTACTCATCCGATGTATGCCCTCAACATCTTTCCGGAGCGTCCTAACGACCTCCTCTGTGCCTCGCAATTGTGCCAAGCAGGACACGATTGCCATTGGCTTGCGAGCTTTCCCCAAGCTCTTTTTGTGGATCTCACTCAGGTTCTCCCACCAAGTATGTCCTATACTCCCGGGACCTGATTCCTCATCGTCACAGAAATCATTCCAAAGGGGCCATCCTTTCCCTTTGAGATATTTCCCAATCTCTTCCTCCCAAATGGGACATTGTCCCACTCTACTGCTGCTGGTCGCTGCGACCGCAAATTCCTCAGGGTTCACGAGGCGCTGCATTGCCTGCATTGCCATCTTTCCTATCCGAATGCTTCTTTTAAATTTGGAACAGGGGAGCTAAGGCGGTACTGTAAACACGGGTACGGCTTTCGCTACTTTCCAATATACAAACTTCCGACAGGTTTGACGCAACAAAAATCTATCAGTTTTACCTTATAGCCCTGTTAGTTACGCATGCATACACACACTTCTGAATTATGACTATTGAACAGAACTGCTTGAACACTTGTGGTTTTCTGTTTCCAATTGGATCTCTAATTCAAATTCTTGGGTTCTCCCGGAGTGGTTTTCCACTTCTAGATCGGGTAAATACTGGAAGTATTTCAAAAAGACCTCTTGGACCATTCCAAGATGACACTGTGCAAGCATGATTACAAAGCGGATGCAAATATGAAGTTATATCTATGGATGGTCAGGATCAATAGGCTACGCAGAATTTGTCTACCATCAGCCTGATAGCCAATGCTGGTGAGCCTATCAAGCAATGTGGGCAGTACAGCCTCATACATGCACCCAGAAATTGCCCAGCTTTTAACTCTGTGTGCAAAGTATGTGGCACCAGAGGGACAATGAAAATGGCAGTGCAGAAAGCAAAGGCCAGAACAAGTTGTTCAATGTCACAGGAATCCACAAATAGAGACTAGAGAAGTACAGCATTCCAAACAGACAAGAGCATATACTAAACAGTGCCATGACAAGATCCACTATATGTCTGGCCAAGTTACACGATCAGATGATAAGATGACGAGACCATTGACATACAAAGTGAGCTGACATTCAACACAGTTAACATCAAAGAATGTATTGGCACTGTGGTACGAACAGAAGCCTTTGCCACCATCCAGATTATTTACCAATAAATGAAGGATCAACATAAACTATATGAAAAACTGAATACTGGTGCAGGTGCAAATATCCTTCCATTTTGCACATGAAATGCATATATCCACAGAAGTGGTAAGCGATGATTCAACCAACCATTCATGGTATTGTGAAGACAATGACGAGGACCATAGACCAGAATGAGCATCATTTCTTACCCTGGAAGAAGATCACCTAAATATCCAATGCAGATCATCAGCCAATGGCTACACAGCACTGTTTGAACTGTATACAGATACCAATTCTGAACTTGAAAACTTCCTACTGTGGAACCACTGCAGAATTCTAATTCAGCAGACAAGTGTGGACAAACTTCCCCAGTTATCACTCATTGAAACTCCCAGCAGTATGTGATCCATTACTTGAAAACAAGGGAAGATGGTAAATGCCCACAAATGGCATATGGGTAATGAATTGCTTAATCTGGACATTGGGCAACACGTTTGAGTATAACTCCGAACTGCTGACACCTGGAATCCAGCAGAAACTGCAGCAGGTGCATGTTAGGTGGATTAGCCATGCTAAAATTGCACCTTAGTGTCCAGGGATGTGTAGGTTAGGTGGTGTTACAGGGTTGCGGGGATAGGGTGGGGGCCTGGCTAGGATGTTCTTTCAAAGAGTCGGTGCAGATTTGATGGGATGAATGGCTTCCTTCCGCACTGTAGGGATTCTATGATTCCATGCCCAGAACCAAGATCATATCAAGTATAAGCACCAAATGGCATGACAGTGTGATAAAACAGATGTCAACTCAGAAAAATACCACAACCAGAATCACAGAGCAGTCATATTACAATTAGCACACAGCCTAGAACATAACAGAAAGAATTAATTCCTAACGAGGATTCTGAAAATGTACAGGAGCCTCCAACAAAGATGACCAGAATTAAATCTGGACGATTGGCAAACAATAAATGCATTTCAGAGGCTTGTAATTTAGTATTTTGTGTTAAAAGTTATTCGGACAAGTTTATTTTCTTTTGTTTTGATGTAAATAGTTTGATTCTTTAAAGGTAAACTTGTAAAAGGGGTATGTTGTACCTTAAACAACTATCTTGACAGAGTATGATATAGGGGGTGACATGTAGCCAATTGGCAAGCAACAGAGTAGAGGTCAGATATACTATACTTAGCCACCTATTAAATCTATCTGCATGTAGCCTTATCTTCAAATAATAAACCCACATTATTGTCCCACCCATCCTTGTGTATGATTGGTATGTTTACATCGAAGAGTAACATGCATGGCCATCTGTTCCTCTTCAGCAGAGGCCTAATTCCGAAAGGCTGCAAATGTCTGCAGTTACTTGCCACAATGGCTTGAGCCTTCAGAGACACTGCTGTTCAGAGAGGCTGAGGAAGCTGACCCCTGGGCTCTACAGCCTGAGCTGAGGATTTCAACTCCTTCAACATGCTGTCCTGTGTCCATCCCCTTTGATTCACGTAGCTGTGTGTGGCTGTCGAGAAGGCAGCTGCTGCTGCTGCAGTGGCCCCTGTCGCAGTCTGGCTCCTCAGATGTACAACTAACTTCAGAACATGTAGACGCCATAGCACAGGGAAGTCTCTCAGACAATACGATGAGATTACCCTCAGTGAAATCCAAGACATTTGATATAAGTTGCTCAAAGTTGCTGTTATGAACAAAATCTGCGAGTTTAGGATAAAGAAGCTCCTGTCAGCACAAGCCTTTCATTGTGGCTGACCATAGATTGTCAGTTTCATTTTTTATATTGTTCATATCAGGTCAGCTTCACTCAAAAATGGGTTCCTGATGTGCACTTGTCTTCTCCAACCATGGGCGGCAAGGTGGCATAGTCGGTAGCACTGCTGTCTCACAGCGCCAGGGACTTGGGTTTGATTCTGACCTTGGGTGACTGTCTGTGTGGAATTTGTACATTCTCCCCGTGTCTGTGTGGGTTTCCTCCAGGTGCTCCAGTTTCCTCCCACAATCCAAAGATGTGCAGGTTAGGTTGATTGGTCGTGCTAAATTGCTCCTTAGGTTGGGGTTACAGGAATAGGGTGGGGGATTTGGCCACGGTAGGGTGGTCTTTCAAAGGGTTGGGTGCAGATTCGATGGGCCGAATGCCTCCTTCTGCACTGTAGGGATTCTAATGTATGACATTCTAACCCATGAGAAAAGTCCCTCTTAAGCAGACTGCTTGGCTGTGGTCAAAGACACACACTCTGCTCTGAAACCAAGTTAGTGTCTGGTGTTTTCTCTTCAGAATCCCCCCAAGATTATTGTCACATGAGCGTTTCCAAATTCCACTCCCAAATACCAGCTTTAAAATCTTCTCATTATAATAATTCTTTCATTTAGCGGTTTGGATACCAAAATCCAGTCCAGGTTTTACAAATGGCAGATTTAAACAAAGTTTCCGCTCCATTCTTAACAGTGAATCCAGTCCAGGACTTTACACTAAACTCTTCAGAATCTTTTTGTCTTGACTGACAATTGCTCACTCTCGATTCCCAGCCTGTATTAAAATGACATCAAACGTTTCATCTACCTCTGAAGTTTGCTGTCCCACTTTAAATCTAGTTACAGCAATTGTCTCTTTAACTCAGAACACTTTGTTTAAATTTCCTTGAATTCTTCTGAACAATACCTTGGTCTCTGTTCTCTTAACTTCAGATGTCTTAAATGTTCTTTCTGTTCCAATTCCCTAGTTATCTGGATTGTATCTTGTTTGTTAGGAAACTTGCATATTTGCAACTCCCTTGGCCTGTTCAGCTTCTCCTGGCAGAGTTGAAAGTTGTTCATTCCCCAGTGTACTGTCTCCAACTGCTCTGGCTTCCAGTTAATACTAAGAACAAAGGAAAACTCTTACCTCTGGGAAGTGGCTTCCTGTTACGAAGCAATGACTTCCATCTACTATTTATTCTTCACACCGCACCCCTGTGCCTAAGCACAATAGAGACAGAGTTGGAACTGAACTAAACCCCACACATACAAATACCTTTGTCCAGCATGAATCTAACTATAGGCTTTACCCTTCCAGGCACAGAAACATTAAATTAAATGCACTTAAAACTGTACCTTAATTCTAAAGTTTAACCATATACATCTAAATCCCTTAAAACTACCTTTGTTTTCCAAACACAAATTAGAATGGATTATTGACTGCGAAAAGCTAAAGTACTTTAATCATCATTACAGCATTGTGATGCACAAATAATATCAAAGGTTTCTTAAAGAATTATGTGAGATTGCATTACTCTGCAAGGGTGACCAAATTTTCTGTATTAATTCTATTTCATACATTGTGTACCTACAGTTTAATAAACAAAATGAACAGTCATAATGCTGAATACTCATCAGAGATAACACTTTAATGTTTAAATGGGGCTGTTAATTACCTTGGGATTTTTCAATGATCTAGCAGCAGTTTTGATAAGAATAAATAAAGGTTCTGGATTCCCAAGGATCCACATGCTGAACCTTTTATCCTATTTTGCAGAAGTGCATAACAAAGCTTATATAACCTCATGGCATACTACCAAATTATTTCTGAAATCATGTCTATTATACTGTAATAATTCCAGGAGGCGCGAGTGAAAGGCCAAACTGGTTTATTTTAAACTGAAAGTAACGCTGCTATAGCAGCAAACAAAACAAACGTCCCAGCCCAGGACTATCGGGAACTGTCACCCTGGGTATGGCAGCAACATTTAAAGGTCCTGCTAACGAGCCCCAGCTGGGCGGGCCTCCGTCCGCTCACCACAGGAACTCGGATCCGACAGAGCCCACAGGGAGATCAATCAGCGATCCGCTGTGGTCCTTGTGAGAGTTATCGCATCCCTTCTCCCTCAAGTCCGAATCATCCTCCTCACTCCCCCTGCCGATAAGGCCTTTTTTACCACTTGGCTGAAGGCCTCGAATCAGCGGGCAGTGGACTCAGATTAGGGGGTGTGAAGTGGTCTGGGGATCATCGCTTCCTTGTTGAGCACCGAAGGGACAGAGGTGGAGGCTGACCTTCAGTGCTGACTGTAGCACCGTCAATATGACACGAGGCAGGTTGAGGTAATGTCAATTGAAGGCTTTATTAAGCAGAACTTTATCTCCAGCAGCGTGGTTACAGAATACAACTGCTGAGGGAAATGGAGGGAAAAACTGGGTTCTTATACCGGCATTTCTGGGTGGAGTCCAGTAGGTGGCAGATCCTATCAGGACCTGGCATCCCTCCACCAATAGCCTGTCAACACGTGGTGTACCGTATTACCCCTAATACATACCACCACACTGACCTCCCACGGAGGATCAATCTCTTCAGTCTCCATTTCAGACTCCAAATCTTCATTGCCAGGGAGGACGATTTTCTGAGTCCTCTTGCCGGAGATAGTCTCAACAGACATCAAGGATGTCGTCTTTGCTAAAATTGACCCTGCTAGAGTGAGTTCCCTGCTTCTCAGATGGTCCAACTGTTTTTTCAAGGCCCCCCTTGGATTTTGATATTGTAAGAAACCAGACCAGTCTATCCCAGCACAACTGCTGGGATCCATTGGGAACCATTTCCAAAGTTCCACAAATAGCTCGCATCTCCTGTGCTGAAGGTCCTTTGACTCCAGCTTCCCCCCAAGTTGGGAAACAACAGGCTGAGCCTGCTGCGCGGTCATCATCCCATTAACACCGCCTGCCAAACCTGTGGTAGAATCTGCGGATCTAGGATCGGACTTTTCAGCCACTGCAGAACTCACCTCTCCGGTGTGGAAGCAAGTCACCCTCGACGCTGAGGGACTGCCCAAGAAGAAGAAGGCTGATCTGATTGTGACCTTAACTCTTTATTCCTGAATGCCCACCATAACCCTGGACTCCCTTGTAAATCAATACGTCTATCTAGCTCAGCCATGAATATATTCAATGACCTGCCTCCACTGTTCTTTCAGGACGAGAATTCCAAAGACTAATTACTCCCTGAGAGAAGACATTCCTCATAATCTCTGTCTTAAATGTTTGACTTCTGGTGGTCAGCACTGCTGCCTCACATTGCCAGGGACCCGGGTTCGATTCTGACCTTCGGTGATTGTGTGGCATTTGAACTTTCTCCCCCTGTCTGTGTGGGTTTCCTCCGGGTGCTTCGGTTTCTTCCCAAAGTCCAAAGATGTGCAGGTTCGGGGGAAATCTCTTTTCACTGGTAAGAATAATTCATGATATTTTCAGACCACCAGCTTCGAGTCCACTTTACTGTTGCCTCAAAGCTTCTATTTGTAAACTCAAAATGGGATCAAAACTGAAACTTTTGAGCAACTTGTATTTACTCTCTTCTGCATGTCAAATAAAGGAATTTCAGATTCACAAAGATAGTTGAAGCACAATGTGTACAAAATTACATAAATATAAAATATGGGGGGGATTTTCCGCAGCCCCCCACGGCATGTTACTCAGCGGGAGGTGGACAGCCATTGATCAGCAGTGGAATCTTCTGGTCCCGATGCTGGCAGTGGAATTTTCCAATGAATCCACCCCCTGTCGCTGGGAAACCCATAGCGGGGGTTCGCCTTGGGCAGGACCGGAAGATCATGCTGGCAATAACGGCTGGAAAATCCCTCAATATATTTCACATACAAATGGAATACTGATTCTATTTCCCGAGGTACAAAGGTAATGGGTCAAATATGTAATTGAATAAGGGATATCGGAGATCTTTGGTGTGCAAAAGTCTTGCTACTTAAATGAATATGATTGTTATGTACAGGGTAGGGAGTCAAAACTAAACTTTAATTTTCTCATTGACTATTAGTTGAGACATTTTAATTTTTGAAAGAGGCTGTAGTATGTTTCCCTAAATTCTCTGTTTTGTATGGTCAATTTTGAAAGTGGCTCGCAACAAGCTCTCTTTAGGGCTGGACCATAAGACATAGGAGGAGAAGTAGGCCATTCAGCCTATCGAGTCTACTCCACCAATTAATGGGATCATGACTGAACTGATATGAGAATCCTCAACTCCACTTTCCTGCCTTAACCCCATAACCCTTGGTTCCCTTACTGATTAAAAATCTGTCTTTCTCAGCCTTGAACATATTTAAAAGCCCAGCTTCTGCAGCTCTCTATAGTAAAGAATTCCGCAGATTCACTACTCTCTGAGAGAAGGAATCCCTTCTCATCTCTGTCTTAAATGGATGACCCCTTTCTCTGAGTTTATGCCCTTTGGCCCAAGACTCTCCCACAAGGGGAAACAACCTCTCAGCATCTGCCTGTCAAGCTCCCTGAGAACCCTATATGTCTCAATAAGTTTGCCTCTCATTCTTCTAAACTCCAGTGAGCACAGGCCCAACCTACTCAACCTCTCCTCATAGGAAAATCCCACCATGCCAGGGGTCAACCTAATGAACCTTCTCTAGACTGCCTCCAATTGCAGTATATCTTCCTTTATGTAAGAAGACATACAAAATGATCAGGGGGTTGGATAGGGTGGACAGTGAGAGCCTTCTCCCGCGGATGGAAATGGCTGGCACGAGGGGACATAACTTTAAACTGAGGGGTAATAGATATAGGACAGAGGTCAGAGGTAGGTTCTTTACGCAAAGAGTAGTGAGGCCGTGGAATACCCTACCTGCTACAGTAGTGAACTCGCCAACATTGAGGGCATTTAAAAGTTTATTGGATAAACATATGGATGATAATGGCATAGTGTAGGTTAGATGGCTTTTGTTTCGGTGCAACATCGTGGGCCGAAGGGCCTGTACTGCGCTGTATTGTTCTATGTTCTATGAGACCAAAACTGTTCATAGTGTTCCAGGTGCGGTCTAACTGGATTCTTGTATAGTTTT
The DNA here is from genome assembly GCF_047496885.1 of Scyliorhinus torazame. Taxonomy (NCBI): domain Eukaryota; kingdom Metazoa; phylum Chordata; class Chondrichthyes; order Carcharhiniformes; family Scyliorhinidae; genus Scyliorhinus; species Scyliorhinus torazame. The sequence goes on from NC_092717.1 coordinate 122,697,766, forward strand.
AGCAGGGCTTCCTTATTTTTATGCTCCATTCCCTTTGAAATAAAGGCCAACATTCCATTTGCCTACCCTATTACCTGTTGAACGTGCATGCTAGTTTTTTGAAATTTATGCACAAGGACTCCCCAAATCCCTCTATGCTGCAGCTTTCAGCAACCGTTCTCCATTTAAATAATATTCAACTCCCTTATTCTTCCTTAGGCAGCTCGGTGGCACAGTGGTTAGCACAGTTCCTCACAGCTCCAGGGACCCGGGTTAAGTTCTGATCTCGGGTGACTGTCTGTGCGGAGTCTGCACGTTCTCCCCGTGTCTGCGTGGGTTTCCTCCGGGTGCTCCGGTTTCCTCCCACAGTCCAAAGATGGCCATGTTAAATTGCCCTTAGTATCCAAAAGGTTAGGTGGGATTACTGGGTTACGGGGATGGGAGAGGCGTGGGCTTAAGTAGGATGCTCTTTGCAAGGGCTGGTGCAGACTCGATGGGCCAACTGGCCTCCTTCTGCACTGTAAATTCCATGATACTGAAGTGCATAATTTCACATTACATTCCACCTGCCAACTTTCTGCCCATTACTCACTTTAACTGTCTATATCCCTCCACGACCTGCCTTCCCACCTATTTTTATAGCATCACTCAAACCTGGTAATTGTGCATTCACTTCCCTTATCCATGTCATTAATATATATTGTAAATAATTGTGGCCCCAGAACTGATCCCTGGTTACTCCACTGGTTACAGGTTGCCATCCTGGAAATGCCCCTCTCTGCCTTCTATTAGTTAGCCAATCCTCTATTCATGCTAATATACTACCCCCAACACAGTGGGTTCTTATCTTATGACGTAGCCTTTTGTGCTATACGTTATCGAACGCTTTTTGGAAATCCAAGTACATTACATCAGTTGGTTTCCCTTTATCTATCTTGCTCATTATAATCTCAAAGAATTCTAATAAATTTGTCAGGCATGATTTCCTCTTCATGAAGCCGTGCAGATTTTGCTCGTTTATATCACGCATTTCTTTTTTTTTAATAAACATTTTAATCAGGTATTTTTGGTAGCATAACAACAACAAAATAAACAATGTACATGAAACTATAAACATAGTGCAAAAGCTGTCTCCCTTCCTTACAGGTCCCACCTTTATTAACCCCCTACTCTAGACTAAACTAACACACCCCCCCCCCCTTCTGTTGACGATTAATTTCCCCCGAAGAAGTCGACGAACGGTTGCCACCTCCGGGCGAACCCTAACATTGACCCTCTAAAGGCGAACTTGATTTTCTCCAAACAGAGAAAGCTAGCCATGTCTCATAGCCTTGTCTCCGGCTTCGGGGCTTTTAGTCCCTCCAAGCTAATAGTATCCGTCTCCGGGCTACCAGGGAAGCAAAGGCCAGAACGTCTGCCTCTTTCTCCTCCTGGATTCCCGGGTCTTCCAACACCCCGAAAATCGCCACCTCTGGACTCGGTGCCAACCTTGTTTTTAACACCGTGGACATGACATCTGCAAACCCCTGCCAAAATCCCCTGAGCTTCGGACATGTCCAGAACATGTGGACATGGTTCGCTGGCCCTCCCGCACACTTTGCACACCTGTCTTCCACCCCAAAGAATCTGCTCATCCGGTCCACTGTCATGTGAGCCCGATGAACGACCTTGAATTGTATCAGGCTGAGCCTGGCACATGTTGCGGACGCGTTGACTCTACTCAACGCGTCCGCCAATAGAACATCCTCTATCTCTCCTCCCAGCTCCTCCTCCCACTTGTGCTTCAGCTCCTTGGTCTGCATCTCCTCTGACCCCATAAGTTCCTTGTAAATGTCCGAGACGCTACCTTCTCCTACGCACCCTCTGTAAACTACCCTGTCCTGAATCCCCCTTAGCGGTAGGAGCGGGAAGGTTGACACCTGTTTACGTACGAAGTCCTGCACCTGCAGATACCTGAATTTGTTTCCTCTCGCCAACCCAAACTTCTCCTTCAGCACCCTCATACTCGGAAAGCTCCCCTCTGTAAACAAATCCCCCATCCTCTCAACCCCTGCTCTCCGCCATATCCGGAAAACCCCATCCATACTTCCCGGGGCAAACCGGTGATTATTACAGATTGGGGACCAGACTTACGCTCCCTCTGTTCCCCCATGTCTCCTCCATTTCCCCCAGACTCTCAGGATCGCCACCGCCACGGGGCTTGTGGAGTACTGTGCTGGCGGGAACGGCAGAGGCGCAGTTACCAACGCCCCAAACTGGTGCCCTTGCATGAAGCCGCCTCCATACGCTCCCATGCCGACCCCTCCCCCACCACCCACTTCCTGATCATGGCTATATTCGCCGCCCAGTAAGAGTTACTAAAATTTGGCAGCGTCAGCCCGCCCTCTCCCCGACTCCGCTCAAGCATTACCTTCCTTACCCCCGGGGTCTTGCCCGCCCAAACAAAGCCAGTCATCACTTTGTTGACCCGTTTAAAAAAGGACGGCGGAATAAAGGTGGGGAGACACTGAAATACAAACTGGATTCTCGAGATGACCGTCATCTTCACCATCTGCACCTGCCCAGCCAGTAACAATGGAAACGCGTCCCATCTCCGAAAATCATCCTTCATTTGGTCTACTAGTCGGGCCAGATTTAATTTAAGCAGCCGGTCCCATTCCCACGCCACTTGAATGCCTAGGTACCAAAAGCTTCTCCCTACTAATCTAAACAGCAGCTCCCCAATCGCCTCTCCTGTCCCCTCGCCTGGACCGCAAACGTCTCACTTTTCCCCATATTTAGCTTATACCCCCAAAACCAGACAAATTCCCCTAGAATCCTCATGATTTCTTCCATCCCCTCTATTGGGTCCAATACATACAGAAGCAGGTCATCTGCATAGAGCAGGACTCTGTGCTCCACCCCCACCCCCCACCCCCCCACCCCCCGCCCCAGATCAGCCCCTTCCAGCCCCTTGAGGCTCTCAGCGCAAATTCCAACAGCTCTATAGCTAGCGCGAAGAACAGTGGGGAGAGGGGGCATCCCTGTCTTGTCCCCCGGTGGAGTCTAAAATAGTCCGATGTTGGCCTATTTGTCCGTACGCTTGTCACAGGATCCTGATACAGCAACCTGACCCAGTCAATAAAGCCCCGCCCAAATCCGAACCATCCCAGTACCTCCCACAGATAATTCCATTCTACCCGATCAAAAGCCTTTTCTGCATCCATTGCGATCATTACCACCACATCTCTACCTTCCAGGGTGTGATATTATCAGGTATTGCTGTACCTAAGAGGCTGATGATCATTGGTTAAACCTAGGAGTTTACCATTGGCTGTTGATAAGTAGCTCCGTCCTGACAGGCGGAGTATAAGAACCGGTGCCGTCCCAGCAGCCTTCACTTTCTGTACCGAAGCTGCTGGGGAACAAGTTCTAGTCGATTAAAGCCTTCAGTTATGAAATCACTTTGTCTTGAGTGTAATTGATCGTGCATCAATTTAATCGACTAGACTTAAGCTGGAAGGATGGATCTCCAAATCAAACCGGAGTGCCTACAACCCAGGCCCCACGCGGAGAACTCGGCTGCAATATTTAAACACTGGCTGGCGTGCTTTAAAGGCTACCTCGAGACGGCCGGAGGCAGCCCCTCAGAAGGACAGAAAATTCATCTCCTGCGTTCAAGGGCCAGCCTTGGGATCTATACCCTTATCGAGGAGGCGGAGGACTATGATGCCGCGATCGAACTGTTAAAGGACATTATATCCGCCCTGTAAATCAGGTCTACGCACGTCACCTGCTTGCAACTAGACGGCAAAGCCCCGGGGAATCGTTGGAGGATTTCTACCGGGCGCTACTGGTGCTGGGCGGAAACTGTGGCTGCCCGCAAGTTTCGGGGAGCGAGCACATGGAACTTTTAATCAGGGATGCCTTCATAGCAGGTATGAGCTCCTCAGTGATCCGCCAAAGACTCCTAGAAAAGGACACCCTGGGACTTAGAGAGGCACGGGTCCTGGCAGGGTCCATGGACGTAGCCTCCCAAAACACGCAGTCCTATGCGCCCGTCCGCGCGGCGGCCCCCTGGGCTGCGTGGCACCCCGCAGCAGCAGCCCCACAGACCTTCCCCCTGACCCCGCAGGCCTGCGCGGCGAGACGGCCCGCTAATGCCGCCGGGCCCCGCTGTTTCTTCTGCGGGCAGGCGAATCATCCCTGCCCGCGCTGCCATGCCTGCACCGCCACCTGCAAATGGTGCGGCAAGAAGGGCCACTTTGTGGGGGTCTGCCAGGCCCGCGCTGTGTCCCCAGTGACTCCGGACCGCCGCGGCAACCCCCCTTTCAGGCCCCGACCGGCCAGCGCTCACCACCACCCCCCTATCCTAGGGCCACATGCGACCCACGGGCGCGGCCATCTTGCCCCCCGGACACCACGCTGGTCGGGTGGGCGCCGCCATTTTGTCCATCCCCGCCGCCATCTTGTCCATCCCCGGCCACCATGTGCGACCCATGGGTTACGCCATCTTGGATGGGGCCCCAGGCCCCCAGCACGGCCGACTACACGCTGCCCGATCAGAACTCGCAACTGCTTCATCTGGCCTCGGTGATACTGGACCAAAGTCGACCTCGGACACTCGCAACAGCAACAACGACGGTCTTCATCAATGGCCACGAGACGTCTTGCCTGATTGACTCTGGGAGCACGGATAGCTTTGTTCACCCCGACACGGTAAGGCACTGTTCTCTTGTTACCCACCCTGTAAATCAAAGGATCCCCCTGGCCTCCGGTTCACACTCAGTGGAGATAAAGGGGTTCTGCCTAGCGAACCTCACTGTCCAAGGCAGGAGATTCAATAATTTCCACCTTTATGTCCTGCCGCACCTCTGCGCGGCTACCCTTCTGGGGTTGGACTTCCAATGTAACTTGCAAAGCCTGACCTTTAAATTTGGCGGCCCCATACCCCCCGTTACTGTCTGCGACCTCGCGTCCCTTAAGGGCGACCCGCCTTCCCTGTTTGCGAACCTCACCCTGGATTGCAAACCCGTCGCCACCAGGAGCAGGCGGGACAGTGCCCAGGACCGGACCTTCATCAGGTCAGAGGTCCAAAGGCTGCTGAGGGAAGGGGTCATCGAAGCGAGCAACAGCCCCTGGAGATCTCGAGTAGTGGTGGTAAAGACCGAGGAGAAACATAGGATGGTCATTGACTACAGTCAGACCATCAACAGGTTTACGCAGCTGGGCACGATCCCTCTCCACGTATAGCCAACCTGGTAAACAGGATCGCGCAATACAAGGTCTTCTCCACGGTGGATCTCAAGTCCGCCTACCACCAGCTACCCCTCCGTAATAGTGACCGCAAGTACACTGCCTTCGAAGCAGATGGGCGGCTCTATCAATTTTTAAGAGTTCCCTTTGGTGTCACTAATGGGGTCTCGGTCTTCCAGCAAGAGATGGACCGAATGGTTGACCGGTACGGCTTACGCGCAACGTTCCCGTATCTGGATAACGTCACCATCTGCGGCCATGACCAGCAGGACCATGACACCAACCTCCGCAAATTTCTCCAGACCGCAAAAATCCTTAACTTAACGTACAATAAGGATAAATGCGTATTTAGCACCGACTGTCTGGCCATTCTAGGCTACGTAGTGCGAAGTGGAGTCATAGGCCCCGACCCTGAGCGCATGCGCCCCCTTATGGAGTTCCCCCTCCCTCACTGCCCCAAGGCCCTGAAGCGCTGCCTCGGGTTTTTTAGTTATTACGCACAGTAGGTCCCCAACTACGCAGACAAAGCCCGACCCCTAATCCAGTCCACAACCTTCCCCCTGTCGACGGAGGCCCGCCAGGCCTTGAGCCGCATCAAAGCAGACATTGCAAAGGTCACGTTGCGCGCCATCGACAAGTCCCTCCCCTTCCAAGTCGAGAGCGATGCGTCCGACGTAGCTCTGGCGGCCACCCTCAACCAAGCGGGCAGACCCATGGCCTTCTTCTCCCGTACCCTCCATGCTTCCGGATTTTGCCATTCCTCGGTCGAAAAAGAGGCACAAGCTATAGTAGAAGCTGTGCGACATTGGAGGCATTACCTGGCCGGCAGGAGATTCACTCCTCACGGACCAACGGTCGGTTGCTTTTATGTTCGATAATGCACAGCGGGGCAAGATTAAAAACGACAAGATCTTGCGGTGGGAGGATAGAATTCTCCACCTTCAACTACGAGATCGTGTACCGTCCGGGGAAGCTAAAAGAGCCTCCTGATGCCCTGTCCCGCGGCACATATGCCAATGCACAAGTGGACCGCCTCCGAGCCCTCCATGAGGACCTCTGCCACCCGGGGGTCACTCGTTTCTTCCACTTCATCAAGACCCGCAACCTGCCCTACTCCATCGAGGAGGTCAGGACAGTCACCAGGGACTGCCAAATCTGCGCGGAGTGCAAACCGCACCTCTACAGGCCAGAGAGGGTGCACCTGATAAAGGCTTCCTGTCCCTTTGAACGCCTCAGCATGGATTTCAAAGGCCCCCTCCCCTCCACCGACCGCAACATGTATTTCCTGAACGTGCTTGACGAGTACTCCTGGTTCCCATTCGCCATCCCCTGCCCAGACATGACCGCAACCACCATCATCAAGGCCCTCCAGGGTATCTTTACACTGTTCGGTTTCCCCGCGTACATACACAGTGATAGGGGGTCCTCCTTTATGAGCGACCAATTGCGTCAATTCCAGCTCAGCAGGGGCATTGCCTCAAGCAAGACGACCAGTTATAACCCCCGGGGAAACGGAAAGGTGGAGAGGGAGAATGGAACGGTCTGGAAGACTGTTCTACTGGCCCTGCGGTCCAGGAATCTCCCAGTCTCCCACTGGCAAGAAGTCCTCCCGGAGGCCCTCCATGCCATCCGGTCACTGCTCTGTACAACTACCAACCAGACACCTCATTAACGTCTCCTTGTCTTCCCCAGGAAGTCCTCCTCCGGGACCTCGCTCCCAACATGGCTAGCGATACCCGGACCCATCCTGCTTCGGAAGCACGTGCGGGCGCACAAGTCGGACCCGTTGGTCGAGAGGGTCCACCTGCTGCACACTAACCCCCAGTACGCCTACGTGGTGTTCCCTGACGGCCGGAAAGATGCAGTCTCCCTTCGGGACCTGGCGCCCGCCGGAACCCCACGGGCACCCGAACCATTACCCCCACCCCCACCTTCCCCACAGCACCTCACTGGAGGGTCAGTACGCCCGCCGCTCCTGCCTAGGCCCGCCCACCCACCGATGCCCCCTACAGGCAACCCCCCCCACCCCCGTGTCAACCGTTTGCCCCAACAGCGCCGCCTAGGGTTGACAAACCTGCCAGGGAGGCCAAAATCACACTCCCAGAGTCGCAACCACCTGGACCCCCACCAGAATCACCACCAAAGCCCAGACAATCCAGAAGGACGGCCAGGCCACCCGATCGACTGATTGCTTCACTGTGACTTTAACCTTGAACGAACACTTTGTAAATATTCTCAACAGCTCTGTAAGGAGGTATCACGGTACCTCCATATCTGATCATACCATGTTAAAGGCGACTGTTACCACTGGCCACCACCCCCGCCGGACTCTTTTTCAACAGGGGGTGAATGTGGTATTATCAGGTGTTGCAGTACCTAAGAGGCTGATGACCATTGGTTAAACCTAGGAGTTTACCATTGGCTGTTGATATATAGCTCCGCCCTGACAGGCAGAGTATAAGAACCAGTGCCGTCCCAGAAGCCTTCACTTTCTGTACCGAAGCTGCTGGGGAACAAGTTCCAGTCGATTAAAGCCTTCAGTTATGAAATCACTTTGTCTTGAGTGTAATTGATCATGCATCACAGGGGCATCATGATCACGTTTATCAACCTTCTTACATTGGCCACCAACTGCCTACCCTTAACAAACCCCGTCTGGTCCTCCCCAATAACATCCCGAGCACAATCCTCAATCCTGGAGTACAAAATTTTGCCCAACAATTTAGCATCCACATTCAACAGGGATATCACCTGTCGGACCCACACAGCTCCGGGTTCATGTCTTGCTTCAGAATCAGCGCAGTCGTGGACTGTGACATCGTCGGGGGCAGCACCCCTCTTTCCCTTTCCTCATTGAACATCCTCATCAACATCGGCCCCAATATCCCAGAGAACTTTTTATGAAACTCCACTGGGTACCCATCCGGCCCCGGAGCTTTACCCGACTGCATAGCCTTCAGACCCTCCACTATCTCTTCCAACCCGATCGGGGCCCCCAGCCCTTCTACCAGCTCCCTGTCCACCTTTGCGAAATTCAGCCCCTCCAAGAAGTGCCTCATCCCCTCCGGCCCCGTAGGGGGTTCAGACCTATCCAGCCTACTGTAGAAATCCCGAAACGCCTTATTCACCCCTCCTGAATCCCAACCAGGTTCCCATCTCCGTCATTTACTTTCTCCCTGGCTGCCTCCCACTTTCTAAGCTGCTGTGCAAGCATTCTGCTGGCCTTCTCTCCATACTCATAGATCACCCTCCTCGCCTTTCTCAGCTGCTCCATCGCCCTCCCTGTGGTTAACAAGCCGAACTCCGCCTGTAGCCTCTGCCGTTCCCTTAAAAGCCCTGCCTCTGGGGTCTCCGCATTCCTCCTATCGATCTGTAGTATCTCCTTTACCAGTCGGTCCGTCTCTGCCCTGTCCACCTTCTCCCTATGGGCCCGTATCGAGATCAGCTCCCCTCTAACCACCGCCTTCAGTGCTTCCCACACCACCGCTGCTGAAATTTCTCCCGTGTCGTTGACCTGCAGGTAGTTCTGAATACATTTCCTCAGCTGCTCGCACACCCCTTCGTCAACCAAAAGTCCCACATCCAACCTCCAGTGCGGGCGCTGGTTACTGTCTTTACTAACCTGCAGGTCAACCCAGTGCGGAGCATGGTCTGAGATTGTGATCGTTGAGTACCCTGTGTCCACCACCCCTGCCAGTAAGGCCCTGCTCAAAATAAAGAAATCAATCCGGGAGTACACTTTATGCACGTGTGAGTAGAAGGAGAACTCCTTCACCCTTGGCTGCCCAAATCTCCATGGATCCACCCCCCCCCCCCCCCCCCCCATCTGCTCCATGAACCCTTTTAGTTCCTTTGCCATTGCTGGCACCCTACGCGTTTTCGAGTTTGACCGGTCCAAGCCAGGGTCAATAACTCTGTTGAAGTCCCCTCTCTCACGACCAATCTGTTCGAGTCCAGATCCGGTATCTTCCCCAGCATCTTCTTTATAAACTCCACATCATCCCAATTTGGTGCATACACATTTACAAATACCACCTGCACCCCCTCCAGTTTCCCACTGACCCTAATGTACCGGCCTCCCACATCCGAGACTATTCTACCCGCCTCAAACACCACCCGCTTATTGATCAGGATCGCGACCCCTCTCGTCTTTGAATCCAGTCCCGAGTGAAAGACCTGACTGACCCAGCCTTTCCTCAATCTAATCTGGTCAGTTACTCTAAGGTGCATCTCCTGCAACATTTCCACGTCCGCCTTCAGTCCCCTAAGATGCGCGAAAACACGTGTCCTCTTGACCGGACCATTTAACCGTCGAACATTCCAGGTGATCAGCCTAGTTGGGGGGCTCATTGCCCCCCCCACTTCGCTTATCAGCCATCCCCTTTTTTGGGCCCGCCTCCAGCCCATGCTCCGCACCTCCACCGGCCCGTCCCCAGGCAACCTCCACCCCCAACGTCCTCTCTGTCCCTTAGCCCAAGTACCTCCCTCATCAGCAGAACAATTACCCCCCTCCCCCCCTAGTAACAACACTCTGTAACCCAACCCCTTTCATAAACCAAACATATGCACCCCCCGCACTGCGTTTCCCTGAGCTTGCCTGCCCAGCCAGCTTGGTGACTCCCATCCCTGGTGCCGGATAGTCTCCCACCTATTGTTCCCTCCCCACACTCCCCCACCCCCCCCACCCCCGCTCATACAAACATACTCCATCATCAAATAATCCCCACACAATCCCCACACAATTGCCCGACAGAAAAACACCAGGATCTACACACCTCCATCCTCTAACAGTGCAAATGAAAACCTTAATTCACTCAGCTCTACCGCTGGTCCCAAATCAATGCAAAAGGCATTACAAACAGCTTCCACAAAACGAAAAACGAGAAACTTTTTTTTTTAAAAAGAAGAGAAGAACAAAAAAAACAAAACAAGAACATTGCAGCAAAGTTCAAAAGTTCTCAGTCCACCACAGTCCTTTCCTTTTTGCGAAGTCCAGCGCGTCCTCAGGCGACTCAAAATAAAAGTGCTGTTCCTCGTGCGTGACCCAGAGACAGGCTGGATACAACAGTCCGAACATCACCTTTTTCTCAAAAAGGATTGACCTAATCTGATTGAAGCCTGATCTTCTCTTGGCCACCTCCACACTCAGGTCTTGGTAAACACGCAGGATACTGTTGTCCCACTTACAGCTCCGTGTCTGCTTGGCCCACTATAGAATGCGCTCCTTATCCAAGTACCTGTGGAATCTCACCACCATTGCCCTCGGGGAGTCTCCCGAGTGCTTCCTCGTGAGTGCTCTGTAAGCCCTGTCCACCTCCAAGGGCCGGGAGAATGCCCCATTCCCCAGCAGCTTCTCAAACATATCCGCGATGTATGCCCCAGCGTCCGCTCCTTCAGACCCCTCCGGGAGCCCAACGATTCTCAAGTTCTGCCAGTGGGGTCCCGTCTCAAGGAGCTTCTTCTGCTGGTCTCTCAGCATCCCCACCTCCAACTCCACCGCGGTTTAATGTTCTTCCTGCTCAGCCAGCGCCTTCTCTACCTTTTGGATCGCCCGATCTTGGGCGTCCAATCTAAGCTCCAGCCGTTCAATTGACTCATTGATCGGATCCATGCAGTCTCGTTTCTGCTTAGCAAAGCCTTCCTGAATAACTTGCATCAGCTCCTCCGTTGGCCGTTGGGTCGACAAACCAGAGGTCCGGTCCTCTGCCATGCTGTCTCCTGCTGCAGCTTCAGCCCAAGCCTTCTCTGTCTTCCTGTTTCTGCCTTTACGAGCACTTCTAGTCCTTCTCTCCATGCACCGATGTGGGAATTCAGTACACAATTGCCTCGGTCATCAGTTTTACAGTTCAAGTCCGGTAGAAAATCAGGGGAAAAGGTCCAAAGGTCCGACCAGAGCGGGAGCCACCAAATCTGCGACTTACTCCTTCACAGCCGCCACTGGAAGTCATATCATGCATTTCTAAATGCTCTGCTCTTACACCCTTTATAATGGACTCTAACATTTTCCAATGTCAGATGTGACGCTAACTGGCCTCAAGTTACCTGTTTTTATTTCCATCTCTTTTTGAATAAGGGTGTTACATTGGCAGTTTTTCAATTCTCTGGGACTTTTCCAGAATTTAACGATTATTACCAGTGCATCCCCTATCTCTGTAACTACTTAATTTAATATCCGAGGATGAAACTCATCAGAACCAGGAGACTTATCACCCATTAGCCCCAGTAAAGTTCCCTGGAACTTTTAAATCAGAAATATAGTTTATTCATACATTCAAACGCAGGGAATGGACACAATTTTATACACATGCACAGGTACACATAAGAAGATAGGAAAAAGAAGATTTTACAAATATGGATAACATAAAAGAAAAAGCGCCACAGATGTGGATATTAGTCCATGTGATTGTCAGGGTCTAGAAAACAAGAGTTCAATGAGGGTTCTTTCATGGAGGAGCCAAAGTTCAGCGAGTTGAAGCAAGAGTTTTCAGAATTTAAAGTTGATGGTGACACAGGGAGGTGAGATTGGTATCCAATGGTCTGTCTGGTAGGTAATGGCAGGGAATTCCTGGAGGAATTGATGCAGGCTGTTGGTCATCCTGGGGTCCTGTCATGATGTTTGCAGGCTAAAGATTAAACAGTAGATTGAGCTGTGAGTCTGCAATGCAATATTAAAAATTTCCAAAGACCAGAAGCTTAGCTCATGTGATGTTGTCCATAAATGAGCCAGTGGCTAACAAGTAGTTTCTATGCCTCTGGTCAAAATCCATTGTTTTTTAAAAATATTTTAATTCCAGTTTTCAATATTTTAACATTTTAAATGCACAACTTTACAAAGCAAAAACAACACAAACCCCAACCTCCCAACCCCCCCCCCCCCCAATAACCTGGAGAAAAAAAACTATTTTGTCCCCTCCCACCCCCTCATCTCCCCCTTAACAGCTGCGGTAACCAGCTTTTTAAAATGTAATACAAACAAACCCTATCTCTTGTGGAACCCCTCACTCGCCTCCCCCACAAAAACAAATTTGACCATCTCCAAATACAGATACTCCAACAGATCCTCCAGCCATACCGAGACACAGGGTGGAGAAGCTGACCTCCACCCCAATAAGACCTGCCTTCCAGCAATCAGCGAGGTGAAGGCTAAAACATCTGCCCCCGTTCCTGTCTGCAGCTCCGGCATGTCCAACATCCCAAATATGGCTCCCAGGGAACTGGGCTCCAAACTCACGTGCAAGATCACCAACATGGTGCTGAAGAATGACCTACAAAATATTCCCAACTTCGGGAAGGACCAGAACATATGCACATGTTTGGCCGTGCCACTCCCACACCGTCCACAAATGTCCCCCCCCCCTCAGACAAAGGGCTCATCCTCAACTTCATCACGTACACTCTATCTACCACCTTTAGCTGTATCAACCCGACCCTCGCTCATGAGGTTGAGATATTCACCCTCCAGTGCACGTCAACCCCTCCTCCAGCGCCATGCCCAGCACCTCCTCCAACTTGACCTTAACCCCCTCCAGAGACGCCATATCTTCATCCGCTGAGATGACCCCATCCTCCAGCCCCATCACTGACAACACCCCCACCAACAGCGAGAAGGGCGGTGCAACCGGAAAAGTTGGAAAAACCTTCTTCACGAAATCCCGCACCTGCATGTGCCTAAAAGCCACCCCCGTGGGATCACAAACTTCTCCCCCAGCTCCTCCAAACTCACAAACCACCCAACTAGATATAAGTCCTTCATTTCCATCATCCCTCGCTCCTCCAATCCCCAAAACCCAGCATCCAACCACTGGCTCAAACCCATGATTCCCTTGGATCGGCATCAGCTTCGACCCCATCCCTAACCTAAAGTGCTGCCCAAATTGCCTCCATATCTTCAAAGTGGCCAGCACCACCGGACTCCCTGAATATTTCCCTTGGACAAACAGGAGCAGCGCCGTTGCATGCCCGCAACCCCGACCCCTTACAAGAGCCTGCCTCCATCTTTACCAACAAAGCTTCCCATTCCCTGCTCCAGCCCTGCACGTTCTCCTCGTTCGCCACCCAATAATTGTGGGTGTTGGCAATGGCACTGCTCCTGTTTGCCCAAGGGAAATATTCGGGGAGTCCGGTAGTGGTGGCCATGTTGAAGATATGGAGGCAATTTTGGCAGAAATAATAGTACAACAGATTTGGAAGGGCCAGGCCCCCTAACTGCTGCCCCCTCTGGAGCACCATCCTGCTAATCCTCGCTACCTTACCTGCCCATACAAACAACAAGATCAATCGTTCCACCCCCATTAAAAACATTTTCAGCAAAACGACTGGCGGGCACTAAAATAAAAAGCACAGCAAAATATTCATTTTGATCACCTGCACCCAGCCTGCCACGGATAGGGGGAGGCTGTACCATCTCAATAGGTCCACCTTGACCTATTAGACAGGAGCTGAGGAGCATAAAGTGGGAACAATTGTTCTTGGGGAAATGCACAACAGTAATGTGGGGATTGTTTAAGGAGTATTTGCTGCGAGTGCTGAATAGTTTTGTCCCACTGAGACGAGGAAGGAATGGTAAGGTAAAGGAGCCTTGGATGACAAGAGAAGTGGAGCTTCTCGTCAAGAGGAAGAAGGAAGCTTATGTAAGGTCGAGGAAGCAAGGATCTGACTCGGCTCTAGAAGGTTACAAGGTAGCCAGGAAGGAACTCAAAAATGGACTCAGGAGAGCTAGAAGGGGGCATGAAAAATCCCTGGTGGGAAGGATTAGGGAAAACCCCAAGGCGTTGTACACTTATGTGAGAAATAAGAGGATGTTCAGAGTGAGAGTAGGGCTGGTCAGGGATAGCGGAGGGAACTTATGCCTGCAGTCTGAGGAAATGGGGGAGGCCCTAAATGAATACTTTGCTTCAGTATTTACTAGAGAGAGGGACCTTGTTGCCCATGAGAACAGTGTGAACCAGGTTAATAGATTCGAATAGGTTGATATTAAGAAGGAGGATGTGCTGGAAATTTTGAAAAGCATCAGGATAGATAAGTCCCCTGGGCCTGACGGGACATACCCAAGGTTACCACGGGAAGCAAGGGAGGAGATTGCTGCGCCGTTGGCGATGATCTTTGCGTCCTCACTCTCCACTGGAGTAGTACCGGATGATTGGAGGGAGGCGAATGTTGTTCCCCTGTTCAAGAAAGGGAATAGGGGAATCCCTGGGAATTACAGACCCATCAGTCTTACGTCTGTGGTGAGCAAAGTGTTGGAAAGGATGCTGAGAGATAGGATTTATGATTATTTAGAAAAACATAGTTTGATTAAAGATAGTCAGCATGGCTATCTCTGCATGAGGGGCAGGTCATGCCTCACAAGCCCCATTGAATTATTTGAGGATGTGACGAGACACATTGATGAAGGTCGGTTAGTGGATGTGGTGTATATGGATTTCAGTAAGGCATTTGATAAGGTTCCCCATGGTAGGCTCATTCAGAAAGTTAGGGGTCAAGGGATACAAGGAAATTTTGCTGTCTGGATACAGAATTGGCTGGCCAAAAGAAGATAGCGAGTGGTAGTGGATGGAAAGTATTCCGCCTGGAGATCGGTGACCAGTGGTAGGGTGGTGTCCCGCAAGGATCTGTTCTGGGACCTCGGCTCTTTGTGGTTTTTATAAATGACTTGGATGAGGAAGTGGAATAAGTTAGTAAGTTTGCCGATGATACAAAGGTTGGGGGAGTTGTAGATAGTGTTGAGGGTTGTTGCAGGTTACAACAGGATATTGACAGGATGCAGAGCTGGGCTGAGAAGTGGCAGATGGAGTTCAACCTTGATAAATGTGAAGTGATTCATTTTGGAAGGTGGAATTTGAATGCTGAATACAGGGTTAAAGGCAGGATTCTTGGAAGTGTGGAGGAACAGAGGGATCTTGGGGTCCACGTACATAGATCCCTCAAAGTTGCCACCAAGGTTGATAGGATTGTTAAGAAGGCGTATGGTGTGTTGGCTTTCATTAACAGGGGGATTGAGGTTAAGAGCCGCGAGGATTTGCTGCAGCTTTATAAAACTCTAGTTGGACCACACTTGGAATATTGTGTCCCGTCCTGGTTGCCTCATTACATGGAACATAGAACATACAGTGCAGAAGGAGGCCATTCGGCCCATCGAGTCTGCACCGACCCACTTAAGCCCTTACTTCCAACCTATCCCCGAAACCCAATAACCCCTCCTCATCCTTTTGGACACCAAGGGCAATTTATCATGGCCAATCCACCTAACCTGCAGACCTTTGGACTGTGGGAGGAAACTGGAGCACTAGGAGAAAACCCGCGCAGACACGGGGAGAAATGTGCAGACTCCGCACAGACAGTGACCCAGTGGGAAATCGATCCTTGGGACCCTGGCGCTGTGAAGCCACAGTGCTAGCCACTTGTGCTACCGTGCTGCCTTTATAGAAAGTAGGTGGATGCTTTGGAGAGGATACAGAGGAGATTTACCAGGATGCTGCCTGGACTGGAGGGCATGTCTTTTGAAGAAAGGTTGAGGGAGCTTGGGCTTTTCTCACTGGAATGAAGAAGGCAGAGAGGTGACTTGATAGAGGTGTACAAGGTGATGAGAGGCATGGGTAGTGTGGATAGCCAGAGACTTTTCCCCAGGGTGGAAATGGCTGTCATGAGGGCACATAATTTTAAGGTAATTGGTGGAAGGTATAGAGGAGATGTCAGATAGGTTCTTTACACAAAGAGTGGTGGGTGTGTGGAATGCACTGCCAGCAGAGGGGGTGGAGTCAGAGTCATTAGGGACATTTAAACGACTCTTAGACAGGCACATGGACAGCAGTAAATTGAAGGGGTGTAGTTTAGGTTGATCTTAGATTAGGATAAATAGTAGGCACAACATCGTGGGCTGAAGGGCCTGTACTGTGCTGTACTGTTCTATGATCTATGTTCTATCTACCAGACTTGTGAAATTCAACTTATGGAGCCGGGCCCAGTCCCGAGCTACCTGCACTCCCAAGTACCTAAAGTGAGTAGTTGCATCACAAAATGGCAATCCCCCAAACCCAGCTCCTGCACGCGGAGAAGACACCACAAAACACTACACTCTTTTCCAGATTCAGCTTACAACCTGAAAAGGCCCCCCGAATCTCCTAAGTAGTCCCATTACACCCCCACCGAAGAACCCAAATTGGAGATATGCAACAGATCATCAGCATACAGAGACACTCTCTGCTCCACCACACCCTTCCCCTCACTATCCCCTTCCATTGATCCGAGCACCTCTGCAATATGACCAATGGCTCCATCGCCAGCGCAAACAGGAAGGGGGACATGGGCCACCCCTGCATCATTCCTCTATGTAATAGAAAATACCCCAAACTCACCTAAATTGTGTGCACACTTACATTCAGTTCCCTGTACAGTAATTTAATCCATGCCATAAATTTAGGCCCAATCCCAAACCTCTCCAACACTGCAAAGAAATAACTTGACTCCACACGATCAAACGCCTTCTCCACATCCAACACCACCTCCAACACCCTCCCTTCTGCCGGAGAAAGCACCACATTTAACAGACACTGCTATTCGAAACAACTGCCGTGCCCTTTATGAACCTCGTCTAATCCTCCCTCATCACATTTGGGAGGCACTCCTCCCACCTAAGCACCAACATCTTAGCCAAAATCCTGACATCTACATTTAGCAAAGATATTGGCTTATATGATCTAAAACTCCACTGGGTCCTCATCCTTTTTTAGCAGCAATGAAATGGATGCCTGCCCCATTATCTCAGGCAGTGTCCCCTTAACCACCGCATCCTCAAATATCTCCACCAACAGCGGCGCAAACTTATCCAGAAATATTTTGTAAAGGTCCACCGGGAACCCATCCGCCCCCAGTGTCTTACCCATCTGCATCTTTCCTATCACCGCCCAAACCTCTTCCATCCCCAGTGGCTCTTCCAGTCCTCCCCTCTCCTCCTCTCCTACTGTAGGACATTCCAACCGCCCTAAAATATCCTTCATGGCTGACTCATCCTCCCGGGGCGCCGACCTATACAACCTTTTATAAAACTCCTCAAATGCCTTGTTCACCTGCTCCGGCGCCACCACCAACTCTTCTTTCCCATCCCAAACCCGAGCAATTTCTTTTGCAGCTGCCTGCCAGTGGAGTTGGCCAACCAGCAAGTGACTGGCCTTCTCCCCATACTCGTATAAAACCCCCTTCACCCGCCTTAACTGTCGAACCGCCATTCCTGTGGACAGAAGGTCAAACCTTGCCTGAGGCTCCTTTCTCCTCACCGGAAGACGTGGGGTAGGATCCTCCTCAGGCCTTCCATCCACGTCCAAGATTTCCTTTACCAGCCACTGCCACTCCTCTCTTGCCTCCTCACAATGAGAGGCATGACATTCCACAAGGATAAGCTTTTGTCCTGGAACTGCCATTGGAAATTTCCAGAATCTGTAAATGAATTGTTAATTCTGTGACCAGTAGCTACCATCTTTAGGTTCAGCAAAGTCCACTTTTTAACTAAGCCAAAAGGTAGGTTTGATATAATGGGCGGGATTCTCCGACCCCCCTGCCGGTTCGGAGAATCACCGGGGAGCGGCGTGAATCTCGCCCCTGGGGCCTGCCGAATTCTCCAGCACCGGGGATTTGGCGGGGGCGGGAATCGCGCTGCGCTGGTCGGCGGCCACTGGCAGCGACCCCCCCCCCCGGCGATTCTCCGGTCCGCGATGAGCCGAGTGGCTGCCCCTTTTCGGCCGGTCCCGCCGGTGTAAAGTAGAGTAGGTCCTTACCGGCAGGACCTGGCGGCGCGGGCAGCCTCCGGGGTCCTCAGGGGGTGCGGGGGGATCTGGCCCCGGGAGGTGCCCCCACGGTGCTCTGGCCCGCGATCGGGGCCCACCGATCCATGGGCGGGCCTGTGCCGTGGGGGCACTCTATTCCTCTGCGTCGGCTGCTGTGGACCACGCCATGGCCGATGTGGAGAAAATCCCCCCCCTGCGCATGCGCTGGGATGACGCCAGCACACGCTGGCACTCCCATGCATGCGCCAACTTGCGCCGGCCAGCGGATGCCCTTCGGCGCCGGTTGGCATGGCGCCAAGCCCCTTTCCCGCCAGCCGGTGCGGCGCAAACCACTCCGGCACCGGCGTAGCTCCTGAAGGTGTGGAGGATTTGCAAAGGTGCGCACCTTTGGGGCAGCCCGACACCACAGTGGTTCACGCCACTCATTCCCCCTGGAGTTGCACGCCCCGCCGATTCCTGCAGAATCCCGCCCAAGAACTTTCATATGTCACAATAATCTGCAAATTAAATTGGATCTGTGAATAAAGGCCTCTTTGAACATTAAGTTTCGAAAAAACATAATGCAAACTTTGCCACAGACCAAAATTTAGTGACGTTTTTGTCTTGACTAATTGCTTATGAATAATTATTCAAGAATATATTTCGTTAAAAAATATGGTGTGAAATGTTACTGGAAATAAACAGAGTTTTGTATACAGGCATCATGAGCTCTGATTTCAACAAATAGTGTGTTAGTTACGACTTCCGGTGGCAGTTATTAGGGAGTAGGTCGCACATTTGGTGGATCCCATTTAGGTCGGACTTTTGGACCTATTCCCCCGACCTTTTTGCGCTTTTGAGCGCGGAACTAGAAAACAATAGACTCAGGCACTTAACCCATACAGAGTTGTATGGACTTAAGAAGGCGGAGGGACCATAAACAGCAGAAGAAGTGGTCAAGCAAGGGCACGGTGGAGGCTGTGAGAGAGACCAATATGGCCGATGTCCAGAGCAAGGCGCCGACACCCAGCCTACAATAGAGTAGCTGCTACAGGCCATGCATGAGGGCTTTTTAGCTCTGATGCACGATAACTTGGAGCCGCTCCAGAAGTCGATGGACCGATTGGAAAAAAGGCTGGATGATCAGGCTGAGAAGCTCCAGAAGCTGGAGAAGACGGTGGAGGAGCAGGCCGACTTTCAAACGGTGGCGGACGTGGTGATTCGGAGGTTGAGGGATCAGCAAAAAATGCTCCTGGAAAAGCTGGAAGACCTGGACAACAGATCCCGCCGGGAGAATGTAAGAATCGTTGGCCTCCCAGAGGGGGCTGAGGGGCTGGATGCTGCCGCATATGTGGAGGGTATGTTTCAGAAGCTGCTGGGGAACGATGTGTTCCCTCACTCGCCAGTTGTGGACAGGGCACACAGAGTGCAGGTGAGGCAGCTGCGACGAGGGGGTCCCGCATGAGCGATGGTGGTCCGGTTCCACAGGTACCTGGACAAGGAGTGGGTTCTGCAATGGGCCAAGATTACACAAAGCTGTAATTGGAATAATAGCACCCTGCGTGTTTACCAAGACCTGAGTACTGAGGTGGCCAGGAGGGGGGGGGGGGGGGGAGGCTACAGGCACGTGAAGGAGATTTTGTATAAGAACAAGGTGAAATTCAGGCTGCTTTTTCTGGCGTGACTGTGGGTTACGTATGAGAGTCAGCACCACTATTTCGAGGAACCCGAGGAGGCGATGGACTTTGTTAAGAAGCAAGGGCTGGCCCTGAGCTGAGGACTCTTGGACTCATGGTAGAACTTTTAAGTCTATTTTGTTTCTCTCTCGCTTTGAGAGATGCCTGCATGCTTGGATCCGTTCTTTTCGTTTTTTTCCATCTTTTTAGGTGGATGTATTTTGGTTGCAATGTGTTTTTCTTGTTCTTTTTCGTGGTTTCCTTGAATGTTTCCTTTTTGGGTTTCTTGTTTGGTTGGAGGTTTGGTAGGGGGAAAATATAAAAAAGAAAATAGTTGAAAAGGTGCGGTTATGATGGGGGTTTCGGGGGAATTTTTGCAGTCTTTTTCAGTGTTTGGAGGGGAAGGGCTGAGTGTGCCTGGTACTTCTTATCTCTATTTGTTTGATTTAAATTGCACTATTGTGGGGGATGTTTCTGACTTGTTTGGAGTATTTGTTTCAGCAGGACTGGTTTGGGGAAGTGGTATGGATGGGCCGGGGGGAGGGGAGCCAGGGAACAATGGGT
The DNA here is from genome assembly GCF_047496885.1 of Scyliorhinus torazame. Classification (NCBI taxonomy): domain Eukaryota; kingdom Metazoa; phylum Chordata; class Chondrichthyes; order Carcharhiniformes; family Scyliorhinidae; genus Scyliorhinus; species Scyliorhinus torazame. Next base: position 122,717,978 of record NC_092717.1, read on the forward strand.
GAGAGACGTACTGGCGCCGAAGCTGGGAGCCACCAGGCTAGCTGGGTGGGCTAGTCAACGGAAGCCAGGTGAGGGGTGTTCACATAGTTAGATTAGAGCAGGGGTTAGGTGGTAGGATGGTGTTGCTAGGGGGGAGGGGGGGGGGGGGAGTTGATCTGCTGACGAGGGTGGAAATTGGACATGGCAACAGTGGGGAGGTCATGGATGGAGCTGGCCAGGAGGCGGGCCGGAGGTTGTACGACACATGGCTGGGGGGCTGGCCAAGGAAAGGGGATGGCTGATCGGCAAAGGGGGGGGCGAAGTGCCCCCCAACCAGGCTGATCACCTGGAATGTTAGAGGGCTAAACGGGCCAGTGAAGAGGGCGCATGAGTTTGCACATTTGCGGTTTCTGAAGGCGGGCGTAGTCATGCTGCAGGAGAAGCACCTGAAAGTGGCAGACCAGGTGAGGCGAAGGAAGGGCTGGGTTAGTCAGGTCTTTCATTTGGGGCTCGACATTAAGACTAGGGGAGTTGCGAACCTGATTAATAAAAGGGTTCAATTTGAGGCGGAGGGTACAGTTGCGGATGGGGGATTTGTTATGGTTAGGGGTAAGCTCGAAGGGGTGAGAGTAGTCTTGGTTAGTGTGTATGCCCCTAATTGGGACGATGTGGATTTTATCAAGAGGTTGCTCGGGAGGATCCCCGACTTGGACTCGCGCAAACTGATCATGGGTGGGGACTTTAACACAGCCCTGGACCCGAGCCTGGATTGATCGTGTTCAAAAACGGGCAGCGATGGCAAAGGAACTGAGAGGGTTCATGGAGCAAATAGGGGGAGCTGATCCGTGGAGATTTAGCCGGCCGTCGGCGAGGGAGTTTTCGTACTACTCCCACGTACACAAGGTGTATTCCCGAATTGATTTCTTTGTCATATGTAGGGACTTGCTGGCCGGGGTGATGGGGGCAGAATATTCAGCAATTGCCATATCGGACCATGCTCTGCACTGGGTAGATCTGCAGATTTGTAAGGATAGCTTTCAGTGCCCACAATGGAGGCTGGAAGTTGGATTGCTAGCGGACGAGGCGGTGTGTGAGATGCATGCAAAATTATCTGCAGGTGAATGATACCGGAGAAGTCTCAGCATAGGTGCTCAGGGAGGTGCTGAAGGCAGTGGTGAGGGGGGAGGTGATCTCAATCCGGGCTTATAGGGACAGGACAGATAGGGCAGAAACGGACCGACTGGTTAAGGAAATTTTACGGACGGACAGGAGCTCCGCGGGGTCCCCGAGGCCAGAGTTACTCAGGAAACGACGGAGGCTGCAGGCCGAGTTTGGGGTGCTGACTACAGGCAAGGCCGTAGAGCAGCTTAGAAAGGCAAAAGGCGTGATATATGAGCAGGGAGAGAAGGCCAGCAGAATGCTCGCGCAACAACTAAGGAAGAGAGAAGTGGCTAGGGAGATAGGAAGGATAACGGATGGGGAGGGAAATCTGGTGGGGAACCCGGCAGGGCTGAACAAGGTGTTTAGGAACTTTTATAGTAAGCTGTACACTTCGGAACCCTCCAGGGGACCAAAGGGGATGAGGCAATTCCTGGACAGACTGACCTTCCCAAGAGTGGGTAGGGGGGTGGTAGACGGACTGGGGGCCCTGGTCAGGATCGAAGAGGTATTGGGGGGCCTGAAGGTCATGCAGTCGGGTAAAGCCCCGGGGCCGGATGGGTATCCGGTGGAGTTTTATAAGAAGTTTGCCGGTGCTGGTCAGGGTTTTTAACGAGGCAAGGGACAGAGGGGTTCTACCCCCGGCAACGTCGTAGACCGTAGAATATTTTGCTTATTCTGAAACGGAATAAAGACCAGGAGGGTTGTGGGTCTTACAGGCCGATCTCTTTGATCAATGTAGATGCTAAATTACTGGCCAAAATCTTGGCGACTGGAATTGAGGACTGTGTACCGGACGTAATTGCGGAGGACCAAATCGGGTTCGTAAAGTGTAGGCAACTGGTGGCCAATCGAAGAAGGCTGCTTAATGTGATTATGATGCCCCCAGAGAGCAGGGAGGCAGAGATAGTGGTAGCTATGGATGCGGAAAAGACTTTTGACCGGGTCGAGTGGGACTATCTGTGGGAGGTGCTGGGACGGTTTGGGTTCGGGGAGGGGTTCATTGACTGGGTTAGGCTGTTATATCAGGCCCCAGAGGCTAGTGTAAGGCCGACAGGACGACATCAGATTATTTCAGACTCTACCGCGGGACAAGACAGGGTTGCCCTCTCTCCCCACTGCTGTTCACGCTGGTCATAGAGCCCCTGGCAATTGCTCTGAGAGCTTCAAGGGGCTGGAAAGGGCTGGTCCGGGGGGGGGGGGGGGGGAGTGGAACATAAAGTCTCATTATACACGGATGCCCTGCTGGTATACATATCGGACCCAATGGCGGGGATGGACGGTATCATGGAAACCCTGAGGGAATTTGGCCGGTTTTCAGGAACATGGCTAAGAGTGAACTGTTCGTAATTCAGGCAAGGGGCCAGGAGAGTAGGCTGAAGGGGTTGCCGTTCAGGCTAATAGGAGAAAGCTTCAGATACTTGGGGATACAGGTGGCACGGGACTGGGGCAAGTTGCATAAGCTCAACCTGTCCCGACTGGTGGAACGAGTGAGGGAGGAGGTTCGGAGTTGGGATGTGCTCCCGCTGTCACTAGGGACTGTTAAGATGACGATTCTCCCGAGATTCTTGTTCATATTTTAGTGTCACCCCGTTTTCATACCAAGGTCCTTCTTTAAGAGGCTGAATAAAATTATCCTGGGATTTGTCTGGGCGGGAAAGTCCCCGCGGGTGAGGAAGGTGATGCTCGAAAGGAACAGAGGGGAAAGGAGGCTGGCGTTGCCGAACTTCAGCAACTACTACTGGGCGGCCAACATAGCGATGATAAGGAAATGGATGGTGGTTCCGGGGTTGTTTTGGGAGCGGATGGAGGCTGCTTCGTGCAGGGGCACCAGTTTGGCAGCCCTGGTTACGGCGCCTCTGCCGCTCCCGCTGGCGCGGTACTCCACCAGCCCTATAGTGGTAGCGGCTCTTCGGATCTGGGGCAGTGGAGGAGGCATATAGGTGAAGTGAGAGCATCGGTGTGGACCCCAATCTGCGGCAATCACTGATTTGCCTCGGGGAACATGGACGGTGGGTATCGGCTGTGGCGGAGATTGCGAGAGTGGATGATCTGTTCTTGGAAGGGAGCTTCCTGAGCATGAGGGCGTTGGTGGAGAAGTTTGGGCTGGCGGGAGGGAATGACTTTAGATACTTGTAGGTGCGGGATTTTGTGCGCAGGCTGGTGCCGTCCTTCCCACGCCTCCCGCCAAAGGACAGGGTAGTATCGAGGGGAGAGGTAGGTGAGGGTAGAGTCTCAGATATTTACAAAGAACTAATGGGAGCAGAGGATACACAGACTGAGGACCTGAAGCTTAAGTGTGAAGAGGAGCTCGGGGGGGGGGAGATGGAGGACGGTATTTGGGCAGAAGCCCTGAGCAGAGTAAACGCGACCGCAACATGCGCCAGGCTCAGTCTGATCCAGTTTAAGGTCGTGCACCGGGCCCACATGACGGTGGCCCGGATGAGTAAATTCTTCGGGCTGGAGGACAAGTGTGCCAGATGCGCCGGTGGGCCGGCTAATCATGTGCACATGTTCTGGTTGTGCCCTAAACTCAGGGGGCACTGGCAGGGATTTGTGGACATCATGTCCCAGGTTTTGAAAACTGGGGTGGTAATGAGTCCTGAGGTGGCAACCCTTGGGGTGTCGGAGGACCCGGGAGTCCAGGAGGAGAAGGAGGCCTTTGCCTCCCTGGTAGCCCGGCGACGAATACTGTTGGCATGGAGGGACTCAAGGCCCCCGAAGACCGAAGTATGGCTATCAGACATGGCGGGCTTTCTCGGTCTAGAGAAAGTTAAGTTTGCCTTGAGAGGTTCACTATCGGGGTTCACCCGGAGGTGGCAGCCATTCATTGACTTCTTCGCGGAGAATTAATCATCAGCAGGAGGGGGGGGGGGGGGGGGGGCGGGGGGGCTAGGGTAGAGTAGAGTAGGGGGTGGTTTAGGCAGGTCCTTGCGAGAATGGAGTTGTGGGTTGTACTATGCGTTATTTGCTTTTCTTTTTTGTACAGTACTATAAATATTTTGTACAGTACTATATATATTTGGCATATAAAACAATGTCATTGTTTTATATGCCAAAAATACCTCAATAAAATTGTTTATTAAAAAAAAAAATAGTGTGTTAGTTTACTGATTTTAAATCCTCCTTAATGGCCTGGAAAAAACACAAAATATTGGGGAATAAAATAAATTACTTTGTATTGCATATTACATATTGAATGCTTGGATTGGATTGATCCCTAAGGAAAATATGTTCATGCCCATTAAAGTTCCACAGATCCTGAGGTCCACTCCCCATGGTAATCAATACTACCATCGAAGATAAACCTCTTCCATTTTCAAGAAGCTGACATTCTTGGACTATTAAATGTTCATTGAATTGCGCCTTAGGTTATAGTGATTTGCATTTGATGTTACATTTAATTTGAACAAAACTGTTCTTCCCAGCCAGAAACAATTCAGATTTGCTTAGATGTGACTGAATAATAACATTTATAATGAGTTTTAACTTTGCATATAATTTATCTTCTTCTCTTTAAGTGACAGAATAGCTTTTATGTGCGTACAACTGCTTTAATTGGAAATTATTGAAAACTATTGCAAACAAAATCTTTACAACACTTTTACAAGATGCCATTGTGTCTTGGCCCAATCATTATTCAAAGAATTGTCAGGCAATCTTCAGAAAATGATGTACACTTTTGGAGGAATTATGGTTTTTCTATGCATGAGCACAATGTTAAGACGGTCGTTTTATTATTACTTGTTTTGTGGACAGTAATGTTTAACTTCCCTTTTTGCATGGATATTGAAATCTATAAAACAGAAAAGGCATATTTTCCACACCATCGAATCCTGCTCCTTTTTAATTTTCCTTAATTTGTATAGTGAATAACAAAATACTCATAATGCAATTAGTGGATAATCAGGCTTGTAATTATGATAATTGCTGGAGACTTACATCAATCCTCCAGCAAAGTGGTACGATTTCAGGGGAGCTATTAAACCGCAGAGAGGGAGTGGATAAATTGATGAATGGCTTAGTTAGGCTTACATTATTGGACAATGTCTTAACAATGTTTCCTCAAAGCAAAATGCCTCAAGGGGCAACTAAGAAAGTGAAGCTTATGAACCGACGAACAAACACATTTGATCTATTTTTGTCATGTAAACAACACTGGTGGACATCTTTATTTACTTTAATGAGCCCCATAATACATAAAATGTGCAGGAACTGTAAGTAGAATGAAGCAATATTGAGGGATTGTGCGAACAGGTTTCATTAATCTGTGGCCTCTTGTGAACAACAGCAAGACATTTGTTCAAACATTAACAGTTACTGCAGGGAGAATAAGTAAGGAAGACAAACTAATAGAGATTAAGCATTCAGTTTTTGCAGTGCTGATGGAAAGGATTTAGTTTCATGTGGTTAAAGGGCCGCTTTAGTTGTGTAGTGGTTACTGTACAGGTGTAATAATACATGCTGCAAATTTGATATGTGAATCGTGTAACATTCATCTACAAGGATTGAAATAAGACAGTTGCATTTTCAATAGGCAAAGAAACTGCATTCATCTTGAAAGGTCACAGGAAGCTGATGAGAAATGGCAGACACAGAGTCTGCTCTATTCATAATGTAATCAACCCTGCTTAAAATGGCAACATCTGCCTGATGTGGGATTTTGAACCCTCTTCTGCTGTCTCTAATTTAATACAGTTCGGACAGAAAGAATGTTCAGTGGAACAGTTTTGGTCCTTAGAACATGAACAATGTTGATGAATTTGGTGGTCATTTTTGTGAATCAACTTAATTATTAATTTTCACTGCAATTTGCAACAAAGATATCACCAGTTAAAATCGCAAAGGTTCTGCATTGCAAGCATATTTCAAGCGAGATTAATAAAACAAGATTTTATTCCATTTTTACTTTGTAAATATCCTAGAAATAAAATCAAAGAACAAATTTAGTAGGAAACCAATTTTACCCAGATTTTAAAAAACTATGGAATCCTTGTGTAATGAGACATGATTACACATTAATGTGAGAAATTATTCACAAAACATGAATAATTCAGGTCCCAGATGTTCTCTCTAGTGCACTTCAACAGAGAAAGGAGTTTATTTTCTCTAATTTTGCATCTGATTTCAATGCATTTATCAGGTTATTTATTGCAGAGAAGTCCAAAATCATAGCTTGGATTTCATACATAGACAACATTTGTAACAAAAGATCTGGTAAATAGTGTGTCACACTTTAACGATGAATGTTAATGTTTAAATTTAGTGCACCTCACTCTTCAATAGTTGATTGAAATAACCAGGATCTGAACACCTGACTCTTCGCATTTGTTCAAATACCTGTTTTCTATCACTGCCAATCAGGACTGAGGACCAAACTACAATAAAAATAAACTATTTAAATAGTTCACATCATTTTGCAAAGTAACAATATTGACTTTGGATCAATTTTGCTAACTCTAACAATTACATTTTTAACATAATAAATTAATTTAAAATTGCAAAAGGTCCAGTGACAACCTTCACCTGGAGACTTCTAACCTTCTGACTGGAGCTAAGGACACAAGTTTTGCTTTGCTCCTACAGCTACCAGTTGAATGGAACATTGCCATTGCTTGAAAATCAGTGGATTCCAGCCCTGGGAATCATGACTGCAAGTGGGAGCCCAGCAGGAAGTTGACACTGTATTAGAAAGCTGGCCAAGAAGTAGTCAGGTGTAGAATCACTACAAGACTAATTGTTTCTTTCCATTGCCATGTCTACTTACTAGATAAAAGTGTAAAAAATGGAACAACGATTTACTCTAATAATCAAATTTGGCCTACGATACGGTAGCACAGTGGTTAGCACAGTTGCTTCGCAGCTCCAGGGTCCCCGGTTCGAATCCCGGCTTGAGTCACTGCCTGTGCGGAGCCTGCACGTTCTCCCCGTGTGTGCGTGGGTTTCCGCCGGGTGCTCTGGTTTCCTCCCACAGTCCAAAGATGTGCTGGTTAGGTGGATTGGCCAAGCTAAATTGCCATTCGAGTCCAAAAAGGTTAGGTGGGGTTACTGGGTTACGGGGATCGGTGGTTGCATGGGCTTAAGTAGGGTGCTCTTTCCAAGGGCCGGTGCAGAATCGATGGGCTGAATGGCCTCCTTCTGCACTGTAAATTCTATGATTCTTGAGTTCAAGAGTTGTATAGTAACCAATCAAAATAAATAAAGACCTTTGGTTTAGTCTGTCGAAGGGTACTGTATGCTATTACATTTTTCTGCAGATTTGCATCGTATACCCAACTTTGTGGAAATAATAAATACTTATATCTAGATCAGTAAACAATTGTTTCCCTGTATTACACAGGGTTTGATGACTTGTATATGAATATATTATATAAAACCAAGATAATGCAGACAAGCTACTAAAATATTAGGATACTCTGACCCGGGATGCCCGGATCGCGTTCCCTGATGGGACGGAGAATCAGGCGTGGGGGCAAAATCGGGACTGACGCTGGGCGCCGACCAGATTGCGATGCTCCGACCACCCGCTGGCGGCGTGAGTGAAGTTCATGATCGTGTGCCGGCGGGGGGTGTAAATGAATATAAGTGGTTCTTAATGACCCATTTAGATCGATTTAGCGGGCCGACACTCTATACTCCGGCCCTCGTGATTCTCCGGTCACTGCGGCCAGGGATCACGTGGGCACGGATCACTTGTGGTCTCTACCAGCTTGGCCCTGGCATGGTGGATCTCGCGACAGGCCATGTGGGTAACTCCCTTTACCCCCTTTCCCAACGCGAAGTCCACCACGCCAGGGACACACTGGTAGAGGCCATTTGAGCCCAATTGAGGGCCACACCCCCACAATGCACTGCTTGCCTATTTCCCCCTCCACCAGACCCCTCTCCCACACTCCCTTGGACCCCTAGGTACAAGGGGACCCCCACATGGTCTCCCTGCCTAAATCAGAGAATTTACAGTGAAGAAGGAGGCCATTCGGCCCATCGAGTCTGCACCGGCTCTTGGAAAGAGCACCCCACTTAAGCCCACACCTCCACCCTATCCCAGTAACCCCACCTAACCTTTTTAGACACCAAGGACAATTTATCATGGCCAATCCACCTAACCTCCACATCTTTGGACTGTGGGAGGAAACCGGAGCACCCGGAGGAAACCCACGCACACACGGGGAGAACGTGCAGACTCCACACAGACAGTGACCCAAGCCGGGAATTGAACCTGGGACCCTGGAGCTGCGAAGCAACTGTGCTAACCACTGCACTACCATGCTGCCTAAAGGGACCCCTTTATTTAAAAATAAGCATAAACGTATGCTACTGAAGAGGTTAATTGCATAATTCATAGGCCACTCCTATTCATTGGAAAATTGTGTTTCCCACAAGTCTATCAGGTCTGAAAATAATATAGCAATAATAAATATAAATCGTCTATATGAGCATTAAATTATAATACCTTGGGCAGGATTCTCCGACCCGCCGCGCCGGAATCGTGCCTGACGCGGGGGCGGAGAATAGCCGTTCATGCCGGAAATCCGGAGCGAATGCGCTTCCGCGATTTCCCGCGGACCCGCCAGTCCCGCGCGTGCGGTCGACCGGCATGTGGTCCCACCTGGCGGGAGCTAGGACCCGTGGCCGCGGTGGTGGTCCTGGTGGGCAGCAGGGGGTATCTGACTCCGGGGGGGTGCCTCAGCGGTGGCCAGGCCCATGATCGGGGGGCCACCGATTGGCGGGCTATCGCGATCTGGGAGGGACCTACCTTCCTCCGCGCGAGCCCGCTGTGTGGCTTCACCATGTCGGCGGTGTCCACGGCGAAGTGGGCCGCTGCGTGCATGTGCAGGACGCACATCGGGGCTCTGCTAGCCCCCTGGAAAACGGAGAATCTCCCCGGACCTTCGAGGAAAAAGTCCAGAGTGATTCTCGCCCGTTTTCCGGCGGGCGTGGGGACATAGTCCCCAGAAGGGAGAATGTCGCCCCTTGTGTGTGCAAACCAGTTTGGTGTAAAAATATATTTGCCTGACATTCCACTTTTAATGACAACGTGGCAGCATTTGACCGAGTATGGCATCAAGGAGCCCGAGCAAAACGGCAGTCAATGTGAATCAGGGGGAAATTCTCCATTGGTTGGAACCATACTTTGCTCAAAGGAAGGTAGTTGTCGTGGTTAGAGGTTAATCATCTCAGCTGCAAGACATCACTGCAGGAGTTCCTCAGGGTAGTGTCCTAAACCCAACCACCTTCAGCTGCTTCATCAATCATCTGCAATCCATCATTTGGTCAGAAGTGGGGGTATTTGCAGATGACTGCACAATGTTCAGCACCATTTGCGACTCCTCAGATACTGAAGCAGCCCATGTTCAAATGCAGCAAGACCTGGACAATACCCAAATTTGGGATGACAAGTGGCAAGTTACATTCCTGCCACATAAGTGCCAGGCAATGACCATCTCCTACAAGATTTTGATTTTGATTTCTTTATTGTCACGTATACCGAGGTATAGTGAAAAGTATTTTTCTGCGTGCAGCTCAAACAGATCACTTAGTACAAGAAAAGAAAATACCCGAAAAGGGCAGCACATGGTACACAATGTAAATAGATAGACATCGGCATCGGGTGAAACATACAGGAGTGTAGTATTAATCAGGTCAGTCCATAAGAAGATCGTTTAGGAGTCTGGTGACAGTGGGGAAGAAGCTGTTTTTGAGATTGTTCATGCGTGTTCTCAGACGTTTGTATCTCCTGCCCGATGGAAGAAGTTGGAAGAGTGAGTAACCGGGTGGGAGGGGTCTTTGATTATGCTGCCCGCTTTCCCCAGGCAGCGGGAGGTGTAGATGGAGTCAATGGATGGGAGGCAGGTTCGTGTGATGGACTGGGCAGTGTTCACAACTCTCTGAAGTTTCTTGCGGTCCTGGGCCGAGCAGTTGCCATACCAGGCTGTGATGCAGCCTGATAGGATGCTTTCTATGGTGCACCTTTAAAGGTGAGAAGATCTAACCATCGCCCTTTGACATGCAATGGCATTACCATTGCTGAATTCCCCACCATCAACATCCTGGGGCTTACCATTAATCGGAAACTTAACTGAACTGGACTAGCCATATCAATACTGTGGCTACCAGAGCAGGTCAAAGGCTAGGAATCCTACAGCGAGTAACTCACCACCTGATCCCCCAAAGCCTGTCCACCATCTACAAGGCACAAGTCAGGAGTGTAATAGAATACTCTCCACTTGCCTGAATGAGTGAAGCTCCTACAACACACAAGAAGTTCAACAGCATCCAGGACAAAGCAGCCCACTTGATTGTTCCCCCTTCCACAAACATTCAAACTGTCCATCACTGATGAACAGTGGCAACAGTGAGTACTATCCACAAGATGCACTGCAGGAACTCACCAAGGTTCCTTAGGCAGCATCTTCCAGATCCACTACCACTACCATCTAGAAGAACAAGAGCAGCAGATACCTGGGAACCCCACCACCTGGAGGTTCCCCTCTAAGTCACTCACCTCCCTGACTTGGAAATATATCGCCGTTCCTTCACTGTCGCTGGGGCAAATTCCTGGAACTCCCTCCCTAACGGCATAGTGGGTGTGCCTACAACTCAGGGACTGTAGCAGTTCAAGAAGGCAACTCACCACCTCTTCTGAAGGGAAACCAAGGATTGTCAATAAAATGATGGCCGAGCCAGCAGTGTCCACATCCTGTAAATGAATAAAAAATAAATAAATTCCATCATATTGAACAAACTGCAACTAAATCATTGGTTTTGAAATGTGCAGTTTCCCTGAATGTAATTTCATTAGGACAATGGGAAGTCATCACTTTCACAACATAACTGGAGCAATTATTTATCTTTATTTCTTGAGCAGCTAGCATGCCAGTGAACTAATATAAATGTTGAAACGTTAGCCAGTTAGCCTAACATCTGTCAGTGGGAAAATGCTGGAAATCATTATCGAGAAATTAGTCGCAGGACATTTAGAAAATCATTATACAATCAGACAGAGTCAACATGGTTTTATAAAAGGAAAATTGTGTTTGACAAATTCATGAGAGTTCTCTGAGGCTATATTAAGCAGGATGGATCAAGGGGAACTAGTAGATGTTGTGTATTTGGAATTCCTAAAGGCATTTGGTAAGATGCAATATAGATTACTGCACACAATAAAGGCTTGTTGAGTTTAAGGGTAATTTATTAGCATGGATAGAGGGTTGGCTAACTGACAGCAAACAGAGTTAGGATAAATAAATGGACCATGTTCTGGTTGGTAAACTGTAATGAATGGAGTGCCGCGGGGATTAATGCTGGGGCCTCAACTATTTGTCTACAGTATTGACTTGGATGAAGGAACCAGTTGTATTGCAGCCAACAATTCTAACAATACAAAGATAGTTGTGGAATAAAGGTTTAACTCTAATGATAGCTGCTGAGCATGTGTGTTAGTATCCATGTAACATCAATGCCAATCACTGAAAGAAGATGACGGTGGGGCAACTTAGAGAGTAGCTCCAGTTATTCTTGGTCTTACTTAATTATTTGTAAATAGTTAGTATTTAAATAAATGCCTTCAACAAAAGACCATTGCATCCAGCAAGATTTCTTTTTGAGTAGGAAACTAACAAATAACATGATAAAACCACGCTTGCATCGTCTACACACTCAGACAGGTTTGATGAGCAGGAAAACCCCATTGGAGTTGCAGTTCCCAACTCTTCTGTTTCAGATGGTTCCTTTTCGGAGTTGGGAGCCCTTTGCGACCTTGGCAATGAATATCACAAGAAGGAGGATCTCATCCTCTATAGGAGAGTATAGTTTCCAGGGTGGGGCAGAAGCCTTCTTTGAACTCATCATCAGCATCAGCATTAGGGCAGCATTTTAGCACAAGTGATTAGCACTGTGGCTTCATAGCACCAGGTCCCAGGTTCGATTCCCCGCTGGGTCACTGTCTGAGTGAAATCTACACGTTCTCCCCGTGACTGCGTGGGTTTCCTCCGGGTGCTCCGGTTTCCTCCCACAGTCCAAAGACGTGCAGGTTAGGTGGATTGGCCATGATAAATTGCCCTTAGTGACCAAAAAGGTTAGGAGGGGTTATTGGGTTACGGGGATAGATTGGAACTGCGGGCTTAAGTGGGTCGGTGCAGATTCGATGAGCCGAATGGCCACCTTCTGCACTGTATGTTCCATGTTCTATCAAGGGTTGGGACGTAGAGCGAGCTTTAATCGGGCCAAGGCGGTGCTTCATAAAAAGAAGATAAAATTTGGAATGCTGCAACCGGCAAGACTGTGGGTCACATATCGAGGGAGGCACCACTACTTTGAGACGGCGGATGAAGCGTGGACTTTTATTGTGGAAGAAAAACTGGAATGAGCGAGTTATTAAAAAGAACGTTTGAACAAAGTGGTGGGGCGAATGTGGGGGGCGAAGAGGGGGGTTAAAAAGGGGGGAAAGAGGAGTTTTATGTACTTATCCTGCGATGTGGTAACTTTTCTCTCTTCCACAGGTGGTGATGGGGGGAGGAGGGGAGGTGGAGGAGATGGGGCGTTGGCCATTGGGGGCGGGGCCAAGGGAGAAGCGCGGGCTTGGTTCCCGCGCTATGATAATCATGGCGGGAATAGAGAAGCAGGAAGGAGGGGGCGTCGCACAGTGCGAGCCGAGGTCACGGGGGGAAGCCGAGGTCGGCCAGAGTTTGCTGACTTCTGGGAGCAACATGGGGGGAGTAATTACGCTAGCGGGGGATCTAGCGGGGGGGGTGGGAGGGAGGAATTACTGGGTTGCTGCTGCTGGGGAGAGGGGGGAGCTGGTATGGGAGGGGATGGGCGGGGGGGCACCGCCTGGGGGAGATACAGCTGCGTGGGAACCGGGTGAGGAGCTGGAAAAAGGGGATGGCTAATCGACAAGGGGGGAGGGTAGGAAGCCCCCCAACCCGGCTGATCACGTGGAACGTGAGAGGGCTGAACGGGCCGATAAAGAGGGCATGGGTACTCGCACACCTTAAGAAACTTAAGGCAGATGTGGTTATGTTACAGGAAACGCACCTGAAACTGATAGACCAGGTTAGGCTACGCAAAGGATGGGTGGGGCAGGTGTTCCATTCGGGGCTAGATGCGAAAAACAGGGGGGTGGCTATATTAGTGGGGAAGCGGGTAATGTTCGAGGCAAAGACTATAGTGGCGGATAACGGGGGCAGATACGTGATGGTGAGTGGCAAACTACAGGGGGAGACGGTGGTTTTGGTAAACGTATATGCCCCGAACTGGGATGATGCCAATTTTATGAGGCGGATGCTAGGACGCATTCCGGACCTAGAGATGGGAAAGCTGATAATGGGGGGAGATTTTAATATGGTGTTGGAACCAGGGCTGGATAGGTCGAAGTCCAGGGCTGGAAGGAGGCCGGCAGCAGCCAAGGTACTTAAAGATTTTATGGAGCAGATGGGAGGTGTAGACCCGTGGAGATTTAGCAGACCTAGGAGTAAGGAGTTCTCGTTTTTCTCCTATGTCCATAAAGTCTACTCGCGAATAGACTTTTTTGTGCTGGGAAGGGCGTTGATCCCGAAGGTGAGGGGAACGGAGTTTACGGCTATAGCCATTTCGGATCACGCTCCACACTGGGTAGATCTGGAGATAGGGGAGGAAACAGGAGGGCGCCCACCCTGGAGAATGGACATGGGACTAATGGCAGATGAGGGGGTGTGTCTAAGGGTGAGGGGGTGCATTGAAAAGTACTTGGAACTCAATGATAATGGGGAGGTCCAGGTGGGAGTGGTCTGGGAGGCGTTGAAGGCGGTGGTTAGAGGGGAGCTGATATCAATAAGGGCACATAAAGGGAAGCAGGAGAGTAAGGAACGGGAGCGGTTGCTGCAAGAACTTTTGAGGGTGGACAGACAATATGCGGAAGCACCGGAGGAGGGACTGTACAGGGAAAGGCAAAGGCTACATGTAGAATTTGACTTGCTGACTACGGGCACTGCAGAGGCACAATGGAGGAAGGCACAGGGTGTACAGTACAAATATGGGGAGAAGGCGAGCAGGTTGCTGGCACACCAATTGAGGAAAAGGGGAGCAGCGAGGGAAATAGGGGGAGTGAGGGATGAGGAAGGAGAGATGGAGCGGGGAGCGGAGAGAGTGAATGGAGTGTTCAAGACATTTTATAAAAAATTATATGAAGCTCAACCCCCGGATGGGAGGGAGAGAATGATGGGCTTCTTGGATCGGCTGGAATTTCCCAAGGTGGAAGAGCAGGAAAGGGTGGGACTGGGAGCACAGATCGAGGTAGAAGAAGTGGTGAAAGGAATTAGGAGCATGCAGGCGGAAAAGGACCCGGGACCGGATGGATTCCCAGTCGAATTCTATAGAAAATATGTGGACTTGCTCGCCCCGGTATTGACGAGGACCTTTAATGAGGCAAAGGAAAGGGGACAACTGCCCCCGACTATGTCTGAAGCAACGATATCGCTTCTCTTAAAGAAGGAAAAGGACCCGCTACAATGCGAGTCCTATAGACCTATTTCCCTCCTAAATGTAGATGCCAAGATCCTGGCCAAGGTAATGGCAATGAGAATAGAGGAATGTGTCCCGGGGGTGGTCCACGGGGACCAAACTGGGTTTGTGAAGGGGAGACAGCTGAACACAAATATACGGAGGCCGTTAGGGGTAATGATGATGGCCCCACCAGAGGGGGAAAGGGAGATAGTAGTGGCGATGGATGCCGAGAAAGCATTTGATAGAGTGGAGTGGGATTATTTGTGGGAGGTGTTGAGGAGATTTGGTTTTGGAGAGGGGTATGTTAGATGGGTGCAGCTGTTGTATAGGGCCCCGATGGCGAGCGTGGTCATGAATGGACGGGGATCTGCATATTTTCGGCTCCATAGAGGGACAAGGCAGGGATGCCCTCTGTCCCCATTATTGTTTGCACTGGCGATGGAGCCCCTGGCGATAGCGTTGAGGGATTCCAAGAAGTGGAGGGGAGTACTTAGAGGAGGAGAAGAACACCGGGTATCTTTGTATGCGGACGATTTGCTACTATACGTGGCAGACCCGGCGGAGGGGATGCCAGAAATAATGCGGATACTTGGGGAGTTTGGGGATTTTTCAGGGTATAAATTAAACATGGGGAAAAGTGAGTTGTTTGTGGTGCATCCAGGGGAGCAGAGTAGAGAAATAGAGGACCTACCGTTGAGGAAGGTACCAAGGGACTTTCGTTACCTGGGGATCCAGATAGCCAAGAATTGGGGCACATTGCATAGGTTAAATTTAACGCGGTTGGTGGAACAAATGGAGGAGGATTTCAAGAGATGGGATATGGTATCCCTGTCACTGGCAGGGAGGGTGCAGGCGGTTAAGATGGTGGTCCTCCTGAGATTCCTCTTTGTGTTTCAGTGCCTCCCGGTGGTGATCACGAAGGCTTTTTTTAAAAGGATTGAAAAGAGCATCATGGGTTTTGTGTGGGCCGGGAAGACCCCGAGAGTGAGGAAGGGATTCTTACAGCGTAGCAGGGATAGGGGGGGGCTGGCACTACCGAGCCTAAGTGAGTATTATTGGGCCGCTAATATTTCAATGGTGAGTAAGTGGATGGGAGAGGAGGAGGGAGCGGCGTGGAAGAGATTAGAGAGGGCGTCCTGTAGGGGGACTAGCCTACAGGCTATGGTGACAGCCCCATTGCCGTTCTCACCGAGGAACTACACCACAAGCCCGGTGGTGGTGGCTACACTGAAGATTTGGGGACAGTGGAGACAGCATAGGGGAAAGACTGGAGCCTTGGGGGGGGGGTCCCCAATAAGAAACAACCATAGGTTTGCCCTGGGGGGAATGGATGGGGGATATAGAATGTGGCAAAGAGCAGGAATAACGCAACTGAAAGATCTGTTTGTGGATGGGAAGTTCGCGAGTCTGGGAGCGCTGACCGAGAAATATGGGTTGCCCCAAGGGAATGCATTCAGGTATATGCAACTGAGGGCTTTTGCGAGGCAACAGGTGAGGGAATTCCCGCAGCTCCCAACACAAGAGGTGCAGGACAGAGTGATCTCAAAGACATGGGTGGGGGATGGTAAGGTGTCAGATATATATAGGGAAATGAGGGACGAAGGGGAGACTATGGTAGATGAACTAAAAGGGAAATGGGAAGAAGAGCTGGGGGAGGAGATCGAGGAGAGGCTGTGGGCAGATGCCCTAAGCAGGGTAAACTCGTCGTCCTCGTGTGCCAGGCTAAGCCTGATTCATTTTAAGGTATTACACAGGGCGCATATGACTGGAGCACGGCTCAGTAAATTTTTTGGGGTGGAGGATAGGTGTGCGAGGTGCTCGAGAAGCCCAGCGAATCATACCCATATGTTTTGGTCATGCCCGGCACTACAGGGGTTTTGGATGGGGGTGACAAAGGTGCTTTCAAAAGTAGTGGGGGTCCGGGTCGAACCAAGCTGGGGGTTGGCTATATTTGGGGTTGCACAAGAGCCGGGAGTGCAGGAGGCGAGAGAGGCCGATGTTTTGGCCTTTGCGTCCCTAGTAGCCCGGCGCAGGATATTGTTAATGTGGAAAGAAGCCAAGCCCCCGGGGGTGGAGACCTGGATAAATGACATGGCAGGGTTTATAAAGCTAGAGCGGATTAAGTTCGTTCTAAGGGGGTCGGCTCAAGGGTTCACCAGGCGGTGGCAACCGTTCGTCGAATACCTCACAGAAAGATAGATGGAATGGAAAAAAGAAGGCAGCAGCAGCAGCCCAGGATCGGGTTGGGGGGGGGGGGGGGGGGGGGGAGGAACCAGAAGGACTCTCAGGGTTGTTCATATATACTGTATAATATGTATAGGTCGTTGCGACAGATAATTATATATTGGGCTGTTAAATTCTTTTTTTCGAGAGTGTTACTTGTGATAAGGCAGTTGCCAATTAGGGTTAGTTTCCATTTTTGTTATTTATTATTTATTCATTTTTTGTTTATAAAATAGGTCATTGTTATTTGTGTTGTTATAATATTGTGTAAAGGATGCACAATGTACTGTGTTGGTTGACCAAAAATTTTCAATAAAATATTTATTTTAAAAAAAGGGTTGGGACGAAGGCACACACAAGCATGCTGCTTCTTGGCAAGGTGTCAATTAACATCATTGCAGCAAGGGAGCTGTCCAAACCTTTTGAGAGGGTGGATGGCATGCGTCACATGACAGAAAGGCAGGTGCTGGCTCCATCATTAAAAGGCTGCCTGACATGCATGCAGTGCTTCCTTAATATGTCGGCGAACCTGAGCAACAGTGATGAAGATGCCTCTGGCTGCATGCAAGACACCTCAGTCACTCTAGCTGCACTGTAAACTCCTGACACGCCCTTGGCTGCACTGTAAACTCCTGACACACCTTTGGCTGCACTGTAAACTCCTGACACGCCCTTGGCTGCACTGTAAACCCCTGACATGCCTTTGGCTGCACTGTAAACTCCTGACACGCCATTAGCTGCACTGTAAACTCCTGACACACCATTAGCTGCACTGTAAACTCCTGACATGCCTTTGCCTGTTCTGTAAACTCCTGACACGCCTTTGGCTGCACTGTAAACTCCTGACACACCATTGGCTGCACTGTAAACCCCTGACACACCATTGGCTGCACTGTAAACTCCTGACACACCATTAGCTGCACTGTAAACTCCTGACACGCCTTTGGCTGCACTGTAAACTCCTGACACACCATTGGCTGCACTGTAAACCCCTGACACACCATTGGCTGCACTGTAAACCCCTGACACACCATTGGCTGCACTGTAAACTCCTGACACACCATTGGCTGCACTGTAAACCCCTGACACACCATTGGCTGCACTGAAAACTCCTGACACACCATTAGCTGCACTGTAAACTCCTGACACGCCTTTGGCTGCACTATAAACTCCTGACACACCATTGGCTGCACTGAAAACTCCTGACACACCATTAGCTGCACTGTAAACTCCTGACACGCCTTTGGCTGCACTGTAAACCCCTGACACACCATTGGCTGCACTGAAAACTCCTGACACACCATTAGCTGCACTGTAAACTCCTGACACGCCTTTGGCTGCACTGTAAACTCCTGACACGCCATTAGCTGCACTGTAAACTCCTGACACGCCTTTGGCTGCACTGTAAACCCCTGACACACCTTTGGCTGCACTGTAAACCCCTGACACCCCTTTAGCTGCACTGTAAACTCCTGACACGCCCTTGGCTGCACTGTAAACCCCTGACACACCTTTAGCTGCACTGTAAACTCCTGACACGCCATTAGCTGCACTGTAAACTCCTGACACGCCATTAGCTGCACTGTAAACTCCTGACACACCATTAGCTGCACTGTAAACTCCTGACACGCCCTTGGCTGCACTGTAAACCCCTGACATGCCTTTGGCTGCACTGTAAACTCCTGACACGCCTTTAGCTGCACTGTAAACCCCTGACACACCATTGGCTGCACTGTAAACTCCTGACACGCCATTAGCTGCACTGTAAACTCCTGACACGCCATTAGCTGCACTGTAAACTCCTGACACACCATTAGCTGCACTGTAAACTCCTGACATGCCTTTGCCTGCTCTGTAAACTCCTGACACGCCTTTGGCTGCACTGTAAACACCTGACACCCCTTTAGCTGCACTGTAAACTCCTGACACGCGTTTGGCTGCACTGTAAACTCCTGACACACCATTGGCTGCACTGTAAACCCCTGACACACCATTGGCTGCACTGTAAACTCCTGACACATCATTAGCTGCACGGTAAACTCCTGACACGCCTTTGGCTGCACTGTAAACTCCTGACACACCATTGGCTGCACTGAAAACTCCTGACACACCATTGGCTGCACTGTAAACCCCTGACACACCATTGGCTGCACTGAAAACTCCTGACACACCATTAGCTGCACTGTAAACTCCTGACACGCCTTTGGCTGCACTGTAAACTCCTGACACACCATTGGCTGCACTGTAAACTCCTGACACGCCATTAGCTGCACTGTAAACTCCTGACACGCCTTTGGCTGCACTGTAAACCCCTGACACACCTTTGGCTGCACTGTAAACCCCTGACACCCCTTTAGCTGCACTGTAAACTCCTAACACACCTTTGGCTGCACTGTAAACTCCTGACACACCTTTAGCTGCACTGTAAACCCCTGACACACCTTTGGCTGCACTGTAAACCCCTGACACCCCTTTAGCTGCACTGTAAACTCCTAACACACCTTTGGCTGCACTGTAAACCCCTGACACCCCTTTAGCTGCACTGTAAACTCCCAGCACACCTTTTACTGCACTGTAAACTCCTGACACCCCTTTAGCTGCACTGTAAACTCCCAGCACACCTTTTACTGCACTGTAAACTCCTGACACCCCTTTAGCTGCACTGTAAACTCCTGACACACCATTGGCTGCACTGTAAACTCCTGACACGCCTTTGGCTGCACTGTAAACTCCTGACACACCTTTAGCTGCACTGTAAACTCCTAACACACCATTGGCTGCACTGTAAACCCCTGACACACCATTGGCTGCACTGAAAACTCCTGACACACCATTAGCTGCACTGTAAACTCCTGACACGCCTTTGGCTGCACTGTAAACCCCTGACACCCCTTTAGCTGCACTGTAAACTCCTAACACACCTTTGGCTGCACTGTAAACTCCTGACACACCTTTAGCTGCACTGTAAACCCCTGACACACCTTTGGCTGCACTGTAAACCCCTGACACCCCTTTAGCTGCACTGTAAACTCCCAACACACCTTTTACTGCACTGTAAACTCCTGACACCCCTTTAGCTGCACTGTAAACTCCTGACACACCATTGGCTGCACTGTAACCCCCTGACACACCATTGGCTGCACTGTAAACTCCTGACACCCCTTTAGCTGCACTGTAAACTCCTGACACGCCTTTGGCTGCACTGTAAACTCCTGACACCCCTTTAGCTGCACTGTAAACCCCTGACACACCTTTAGCTGCACTGTAAACCCCTGACATGCCTTTGGCTGCACTGTAAACTCCTGACACGCCTTTAGCTGCACTGTAAACCCCTGACACACCTTTAGCTGCACTGTAAACCCCTGACACCCCTTTAGCTGCACTGTAAACTCCTAACACACCTTTGGCTGCACTGTAAACCCCTGACACACCTTTGGCTGCACTGTAAACCCCTGACACCCCTTTAGCTGCACTGTAAACTCCTAACACACCATTAGCTGCACTGTAAACTCCTGACACGCCTTTGGCTGCACTGTAAACTCCTGACACCCCTTTAGCTGCACTGTAAACTCCTGACACACCATTGGCTGCACTGTAACCCCCTGACACACCATTGGCTGCACTGTAACCCCCTGACACACCTTTGGCTGCACTGAAAACTCCTGACACGCCTTTAGCTGCACTGAAAACTCCTGACACGCCATTGGCTGCACTGAAAACTCCTGACACGCCTTTGGCTGCACTGTAAACTCCTGACACGCCTTTGGCTGCACTGTAAACTCCTGACACGCCTTTGGCTGCACTGTAAACTCCTAACACACCTTTGGCTGCACTGTAAACCCCTGACACCCCTTTAGCTGCACTGTAAACTCCTGACACACCATTGGCTGCACTGTAAACTCCTGACACGCCATTGGCTGCACTGAAAACTCCTGACACACCATTGGCTGCACTGTAAACTCCTGACACGCCTTTGGCTGCACTGAAAACTCCTGACACGCCTTTGGCTGCACTGTAAACTCCTAACACACCTTTGGCTGCACTGTAAACCCCTGACACCCCTTTAGCTGCACTGTAAACTCCTGACACACCATTGGCTGCACTGTAAACTCCTGACACGCCATTGGCTGCACTGAAAACTCCTGACACACCATTGGCTGCACTGTAAACTCCTGACACGCCTTTGGCTGCACTGAAAACTCCTGACACGCCTTTAGCTGCACTGTAAACTCCTGACACGCCATTGGCTGCACTGAAAACTCCTGACACGCCTTTAGCTGCACTGAAAACTCCTGACACGCCTTTAGCTGCACTGAAAACTCCTGACACGCCTTTGGCTGCACTGTAAACTCCTGACACGCCTTTGGCTGCACTGTAAACTCCTGACACCCCTTTAGCTGCACTGAAAACTCCTGACACGCCTTTGGCTGCACTGTAAACTCCTGACACGCCATTGGCTGCACTGAAAACTCCTGACACGCCTTTAGCTGCACTGAAAACTCCTGATACGCCTTTGGCTGCACTGTAAACTCCTGACACGCGTTTGGCTGCACTGAAAACTCCTGACACGCCTTTGGCTGCACTGTAAACTCCTGACACGCCATTGGCTGCACTGAAAACTCCTGACACGCCTTTAGCTGCACTGAAAACTCCTGATACGCCTTTGGCTGCACTGTAAACTCCTGACACGCCTTTGGCTGCACTGTAAACTCCTAACACACCTTTGGCTGCACTGTAAACCCCTGACACCCCTTTAGCTGCACTGTAAACTCCTGACACACCATTGGCTGCACTGTAAACTCCTGACACGCCATTGGCTGCACTGAAAACTCCTGACACACCATTGGCTGCACTGTAAACTCCTGACACGCCTTTGGCTGCACTGAAAACTCCTGACACGCCTTTGGCTGCACTGTAAACTCCTAACACACCTTTGGCTGCACTGTAAACCCCTGACACCCCTTTAGCTGCACTGTAAACTCCTGACACACCATTGGCTGCACTGTAAACTCCTGACACGCCATTGGCTGCACTGAAAACTCCTGACACACCATTGGCTGCACTGTAAACTCCTGACACGCCTTTGGCTGCACTGAAAACTCCTGACACGCCTTTAGCTGCACTGTAAACTCCTGACACGCCATTGGCTGCACTGAAAACTCCTGACACGCCTTTAGCTGCACTGAAAACTCCTGACACGCCTTTAGCTGCACTGAAAACTCCTGACACGCCTTTGGCTGCACTGTAAACTCCTGACACGCCTTTGGCTGTGTGGTGTTGGGTGTTCTAACACACAGAAGAGCCAACACAGTTGCATATGGTACAACGCTTGTTTATTTAAACTCACTATTTACAACTTGGTCTTTGCACTCTGCACGTGGGGGGCTCCCTGCTTGTGGTGTTTCAACAGCTCTTTCATGCTTCCTTCTCCCCAGACCTACCGACCTCCAGGTGTCGTGCTCGTGCTTTTTATGTGGTTGGTGTTCTTGTCTGTGATTGGTTGTGGTGTTGTGTACTCTGATTTGCCTGTTAGTGTGTCCATCATGATGTGTGTGTTTGAATATCATGACATCCCCCCTTTTTACAAAGATATGTGCCTACGTGGTAATAAATATGATCGTGACGTGAGTGCATCTAAGAGTGTGTGTGTGTCGTGTGCAGCATGTGTCTATGACGGAACTATGTACATGGGGCGATGTCGAGTGCGTCACATGAATCCAGTTGTACCATAACATAACAGAAATGCGAACGAGAGAAGAAGAAAAAAAATTTTGAACAGTTGTCCAGTCAGACGACATCTGGAACGATAAACAACAACAGGTTATCATGTAAAATTGTCCAACTTATTAAACATATGAACTGTATTATAAGTCCATTCTAATGGGTTTGCGACGAATTCGGGTTGACCGTCAGGGTGGCACACCACTCATCGTCTGGATTGATGGCATTGACCTTGTTGACATCAATGACGGCAACTCTGAAGTCATCCTGGTCATCTGCATCACTTAACTGGAAGTCTTGATGCGTGGGCTGGACGGTCCTGACTCGTGTGCGAGGTTGTCGAGGATGCGCCGGATCCATGGGTTGAGCCGCACGACAGCGGGCTGCGTAGTGGCCTATCATGGCACATCTGTTGCACTGTTGGTATTTTGCAGGACATTGCCCTTTTAAGTGTAGACCTCCACACTTGCTGCACGTCATGACGTCACGGCGTTCGTTGCGCCACTGCGCATGCGCAGTGCGATCTTGCGGTGGGCGCGCCTGCGCAGTGCGTCCCTCGTTGTGGCCGTTATTCTTGGCGCGCACCTGCGCGGGAGACCGCGAAAAGCGCGGGAAGCGGCCGCTGTCGTCCGGGCCGTGGGGCGGGAAGAAATCGACGGCCTGGATGCGTTCAACGTCGTGGGCGGCCTGGCTTGCCGATTCGACGGCTGGGGACCCCCTCCGTGCCAACTCGGACGCCTGAAATCGGGCAAAACGGCAGGTAGCATTTTCATGGAGGACACAGGCTTCCACAGCAGACGCTAAGGTGAGGCTCTTTATTTTAAGAAGCTGCTGGCGTAGGCCACTGGAGGCAACGCCAAAAACAATCTGGTCCCTGATCATGGACTCTGTGGTGGTGCCGTAACCGCAGGACTGCGCCAGAATCCGGAGGTGCATCAAAAAGGGTTGAAAAAGCTCCTCCTTACCTTGCAGGCGTTGCTGAAAGATGTATCTTTCGAAAGTTTCGTTTACTTCAGTTTGAAAGTGCTGGTCCAGTTTGAGGATGACCGTGTCATATTTGGCCTGGTTTTCGCCTTCCTCGAACACCAGTGAATTAAAGACATCATTTGGGTGGGGGCCTGCGTAGAAGAGGAGCATTGCAATCTTCGAATCATCCGAGACATTCTGTTTTTCGGTGGCACGGATGTACAGGTCAAATCGCTGCCTGTAGAGCTTCCAGTTGGTGCCTAGGTTCCCCGTGACTTGCATCGGCTGCGGTTTGCCGGTGTGGTCCATGTCCAGAATGGCAGGTTGGTAGGCAGGTATCGATCCACTCCTGTACCATGTGGTGTTGGGTGTTCTAACACACAGAAGAGCCAACACAGTTGCATATGGTACAACGCTTGTTTATTTAAACTCACTATTTACAACTTGGTCTTTGCACTCTGCACGTGGGGGGCTCCCTGCTTGTGGTGTTTCAACAGCTCTTTCATGCTTCCTTCTCCCCAGACCTACCGACCTCCAGGTGTCGTGCTCGTGCTTTTTATGTGGTTGGTGTTCTTGTCTGTGATTGGTTGTGGTGTTGTGTACTCTGATTTGCCTGTTAGTGTGTCCATCATGATGTGTGTGTTTGAATATCATGACAGGCTGCACTGTAAACTCCTGACACCCCTTTAGCTGCACTGAAAACTCCTGACACGCCTTTGGCTGCACTGTAAACTCCTGACACGCCATTGGCTGCACTGAAAACTCCTGACACGCCTTTAGCTGCACTGAAAACTCCTGATACGCCTTTGGCTGCACTGTAAACTCCTGACACGCGTTTGGCTGCACTGAAAACTCCTGACACGCCTTTGGCTGCACTGTAAACTCCTGACACGCCATTGGCTGCACTGAAAACTCCTGACACGCCTTTAGCTGCACTGAAAACTCCTGATACGCCTTTGGCTGCACTGTAAACTCCTGACACGCGTTTGGCTGCACTGAAAACTCCTGACACGCCTTTGGCTGCACTGTAAACTCCTGACACGCCATTGGCTGCACTGAAAACTCCTGACATGCCTTTGGCTGCACTGTAAACTCCTGACACACCTTTGGCTGCGCTGAACACCCCAGCCAACCCTTTGATTTCACTGAAAACCCCTGACACCCATTTGGCTGCAGTGAAAACCCCTGACATTGCTTTGACTGCACGGAAAACCCATGACATCCCTTTAGCTGCACTGAAAACCCAAGCAATGGACCGGGAAGCTGTTGCCAACTTGCCTGACGGAAGACACTGGGTGACTCCAGGTTTTAGCGATACCTCTTTGAAGGTTCAACTCCAGGCTGCATAGGAAGGTAGGAGGCACAAGATGCAGTAAGAAGAGACACTCCCACTTGACCAGCAATCCTGGATGGAGATAGCAACAGAGGTTTGCAGCCCCTGCAGTCCATTAACACCTATCCGCAAACGGATCAATGATCTCCTCCTCGCCACGAGAATGGGTCTTACTCACTGCTCAGCTTGAAGAAGCTTTCAATTGGAAATGCAGAATGGTTCACTATATGGGAATGGATTGAACAATTGGACCCTGCATTGGGATCCACAAGCATCAACTACGTGATAATACATTGATGTATCTGGATGACAGGCATTAATCCGACTTTCATTTTTAGCACCTGTCCAGACACAAGTCAGGTGTGTGATAGAATAATCTGCACTTCCCTCAATAACTGCAGTTCCAACAGCACTCAGAAAGCTCAATGACATCCAAGACAATGCAACCCACTTGAACAACCTCCTTCACCACTTTAAACATTCATTCCCTTCACCACTGGCACAAAATGGCAGACGTGTGCACCATCAACACCAAGTTTCCTTTGAAATTTCCTTGCAAACCCATGACCTCCACCGTCTAGAAGGACAAGTGCAGCAGATACCTGGGAACACCATCACCTGAATGTTGCCCTCCAAGTCACTCACCACCCTGCCTTGGAGCTATATTGTTGTTCCTTCACTGTTGTTGGGTCAAACTCCTTGACCTCCCTCCCCAACAGCAATGTAGACATAAAAACACCACATTAACTGCAACCGCTACAAAATACAGCACACCATCTTTTTTTAAATTCATTCACGGGATGCGGAAGTCACTGGCTACGTCAGCATTCATTGCTATTTCATTAGCCATTGCTAGGCCTCCGAAAAGTTCCAGAGATGTAGAGGAAAGGATTGCAAAGATGATTCTGGATAGGAGTGAAAGTAACAGGATAGTTGTTATGGGGGACTTTAACTTTCCAAATATTGACTGGAAAAGCTATAGTTCGAGTACTTTAGATGGGTCCGTTTTTGTCCAATGTGTGCAGGAGGGTTTCCTGACACAGTATGTAGATAGGCCAACAAGAGGTGAGGCCACATTGGATTTGTTACTGGGTAATGAACCAGGCCAGGTGTTAGATTTGGAGGTAGGTGAGCACTTTGGTGATAGTGACCACAATTCGGTTACGTTTACTTTAGTGATGGAAAGGGATAGGTATATACCACAGGGCAAGAGTTATAGCTGGGGGAAAGGCAATTATGATGCGATGAGGCAAGATTTAGGATGCATAGGATGGGGAAGGAAACTGTAGGGGATGGGCACAATTGAAATGTAGTGCTTGTTCAAGGAACAGCTACTGCGTGTCCTTGATAAGTATGTACCTGTCAGGCAGGGAGGAAGTGGTCGAGCGAGGGAACCATGGTCAGTAGTTGAATCTCTTGTCACGAGGAAGAAGGAGGCTTATGTAAAGATTAGACGTGGGGTTCAGTTAGGGCGCTCGAGAGTTACAAGTTAGCTAGGAAGGACCTGAAGAGAGAGCTAAGAAGAGCTAGGAGGGGACATGAGAAGTCTTTGGCAGGTAGGATCAAGGATAACCCTAAAGCTTTCTATAGGTATGTCAGGAATAAAAGAATGACTAGGGTAAGAGTAGGGCCAGTTAAGGACAGTTGTGGGAAGTTGTGCGTGGAGTCCGAGGAGATAGGAGAGGTGCTGAATGAATATTTTTCGTCAGTATTCACACAGGAAAAAGACAATGTTGTCGAGGAGAACACTGGGATACAGGCTACTAGACGAGAAGGGCTTGAGGTTCATAAGGAGGAGGCGTTAGCAATTCTGGAAAGTTTGAAAATAGATAAGTCCCCTGGGCCGGATGGGATTTATCCTAGGATTCTCTGGGAAGCTAGGGAGAAGATTGCTGAGCCTTTGGCTTTGATCTTTATGTCATCATTGTCTACAGGAATAGTACCAGAAGACTGGAGGATAGCAAATGTTGTCCCCTTGTTCAAGAAGAGGAGTAGAGACAACCCCGGTAACTATTGACCAGTGAGCCTTACTTCTGTTGTGGGCAAAGTCTTGGAAAGGTTTATCCGAGATAGGATTTATAATCATCTAGAAAGGAATAATTTGATTAGGGATAGTCAACACGGTTTTGTGAAGGGTAGGTCGTGCCTCACAAACCTTATTGAGTTCTTTGAGAAGGTGACCAAACAGATGGACGAGGGTAAAGCAGTTGATGTGGTGTATATGGATTTCAGTAAAGCGTTTGATAAGGTTCCTCACGGTAGACTATTGCAGAAAATACGGAGGCACGAGATTCAGTGTGATTTAGCGGTTTGGATCAGAAATTGGCTAGCTGGAAGAAGACAGAGGGTGGTGGTTGATGGGAAATGTTCAGCCTGGAGTCCAGTTACTCGTGGTGTAGCACAAGGATCTGTGTTGGGGCCACTGCTGTTTGTCATTTTTATAAATGACCTGGAGGAGGGCGTTGATGGATGGGTGAGTAAATTTGCAGATGACACTAAAGTCGGTGGAGTTGTGGACAGTGTGGAAGGATGTTGCAGATTACAGAGGGACATAGATAAGCTGCAGAGCTGGGCTGAGAGGTGGCAAATGGAGTTTAATGCAGAAAAGTATGAGGTGATTCATTTTGGAAGGAGTAACAGGAAGACTGAGTACTGGGCTAATGGTAAGATTCTTGGCAGTGTGAATGAGCAGAGAGATCTTGGTGTCCATGTACATAGATCCCTGAAAGTTGCCACCCAGGTTGATAGGGTTGTTAAGAAGGCGTACGGTGTGTTAGTTTTTATTGGTAGAGGGATTGAGTTTCGGACCCATGAGATCATGTTGCAGCTGTACAAAACTCTGGTGCGGCCGCATTTGGAGTATTGCGTGAAGTTCTGGTCGCCGCATTATAGGAAGGATGTGGAAGCATTGGAAAGGGTGCAGAAGAGATTTACCAGGATGTTGCCTGGCATGGAGGGAAGATCTTATGAGGAAATGCTGAGGGACTTAAGGCTGTTTTTGTTCGAGAGAAGAAGGTTAAGAGGTTACTTAATTGAGGCATACAAGATGATCAGAGGATTAGATAGGGTGGACGGTGAGAGCCTTTTTCCTCGGATAGTGATGGCTAGCACGAGGGGACATAGCTTTAAATTGAGGGGAGATAGATATAGGACAGATGTCAGAGGTAGGTTCTTTACTCAGAGAGTAGTAAGGGCATGGAATGCCCTGCCTGCAACAGTAGTGGACTCGCCAACATTAAGGGCATTTAAATGGTCATTGGATAAACATATGGATGATAAGGGAATAGTGTAGGTGGGCTTTAGATTGGGTTCACAGGTCGGCGCAACATCGAGGGCTGAAGGGCCTGTACTGCGCTGTAATGTTCTATGTTCTTTGTTCTAATTGTCCTTTTGAAGGTGGTAGTGAGTCACCTTTTGGGGCCCCGGAAGTTCATGTGGTGTAGTAACACCCATGGTGCTGTTTGAGAGGGAGTTCCAGGATTTTGACCCAGTGACAGTGAAGAAACAGCTGATATATTTCTACGTCAGGATGATGAGTGACTTATCAAGAGCGTTTAGGGGGGATCAATAAATGTTGGCATTGTCAGGGACATGCACATTCCAAAGATGTAAACGATCCTTCTTCTTTTGTAAAGGCAGATACAAAGTAGTCATTTCGTACTTCACTCATGCTTTCTGCCTCCACACAGGATCACTATTTGTGCCTATTCTTTTTCACATCTTCCCATACTACATTTTTACCACCTATTAGCATATGGAAGACATTTAGATTCCCCTCTATATTAGTACCCAGTCTCTTATTATACTCTTTTCATTTCATTTTTCACTGACCCTCTGAAATACTTCAATCAGTCTGCTTCTCGTTGTACTATCAATCAGATATCGGACCTTTTTTAAAATTTCAATTTACCTTCTATCTCTCCCTCTCTCTGGTTTAGAGCCCTGGCTTTGGTTGCTTTATCTATCACCATTATAGGGCGACACGGTGGCACAGAGTTTAGCACCGCTGCCTCACGGTGCCGAGGACCCGGGTTCGATCCCTGTTGCGGGTCACTGTCCGTGTGGAGTTTGCTCATTCTCCCCATGTCTGCGTGGGTCTCACCCCCTCAACCCAAAGACATGCAGATTGGCCACACTAAATTGCCCCTTAATTGGAAAAAAAAATTGAAAATCTCCCTCCCTTGTGAGAATGTATCTCAGCCGTGCCCCAACCATTTCCTCTTTAAAAACAATACATTATTCGGTTACAGTTTTGCATGCTCATGTTTCATACTAGTTTAACAGGGACAGGTCTGTTCGCAACCCCACTTAGACAAGGTCTAATAATGGCTTTCAAAATGATGAGCAGATTGAGAAGGCAAATAAAACAATGCGGGCGGGATTCTCCCATTCGGCGGCAGAGTGTCCACTTCATCGGAAACGGCGTCGCCTTTCACGGCGGCGTGAACGGGCCGTTGGGAGTATCGATTCTGGCCCCTACAGGGGGCCAGCATGGCGCTGGAGCGGTTCACGCCGATCCAGCCCCCCATCCCGGCGCAAACTGTGCGCCGCGCCAACCCGTGCATGCGCAGTGGCGGCGGCGTCAACGAGGACATGCGCAGTGCCCACGCCAACCCGTGCATGCGTGGTGGCCTCCCTCCTCAACATGCCGACCCCGACACAACATGGCGCGAGAGATCAGGGGCCGGTGCGTAAGAAAATAGGCCCGGGGAGCGAGAGGCCGGCCCGCCGATCGGTGGGTCTTGATCACGGGCCAGGCCCCATCGGAGGCCCTGCACCCCCCCCCCCCCCGCCCCCCACAGGCCGCCCCCCAACCCTGCATGCAGAGTTCCCGCTGGCTGCGACCAGGTGTGGACGGTGCCGGCGGGACTCTGCCATTTCAGAGCGGCCGCTCGGTCCATTCGGGCCGGTGAATCGGCCGCCCGGCCGCCTAGCGCAGCCCGCAACCGGCGGCGCGCCAAACGTGCCGGTACCAATGGCGCCGATTATCTGCAGAGCAGAGAATCGCGTGCCGGCATCGGGGTGGCGTGGCGCGTTTGCGGGGATTCTCCGGCCCGGCGCGGGGCTGGGAGAATCCCGCCCTACATTTCCACTGGTCAATGAACTAGTGGCAGTTATGACATGTAATGCTATGTCAGAAACATTTATGGAAGTCAAACCTATAGTAGCATTCAAAATGAAATGTTTAAAAGATGGACTGGGGAATAGTGCTAAGCCCCAGAGGGGCAACAGAATCATGATGGACTAAATGGGCTAAATGGTCTCTTATCTGAATGAGAAGCACACTTTTTCTTTGTTGTCTTGATTTCTATCTCCTTTATCTTCCAGGGAGCTCTGGATTGTTTCACACATTAAAGAAGCCACCCCCTATGGACAAGCCTTCCGTATACACAGGATCTGCCTAGACGAGGAGAAACATAACAGACATCTTCAGACGCTGAAAGACGCCCTTGTAAGAACGGGATATGGCCCTCGACTCATCGACCAACAGTTCAAACGCGTCACAGCAAAAAACTGCACCAACCTCCTCAGAAGATAAACACGGGACACAACCAACAGTCATCCAGTACTTCCCCGGAGCGGAGAAACTGCGACATCTTGTTCGCAGCATTCAACACATCATCGATGAAGATGAACATCTTGCCAAGGCCATCCCCACACCCCCATTACTTGCCTTCAAACAACCGCGTAACCTCAAACAGATCATTGTTTGCAGCAAACTACCCAGCCTTCAGAACAGGTACCACGACACCACACAACCCTGCCATGACAACCTCTGCAAGACGTGCCAGATCATCGACATGGATACCACCATTACACGTGAGAACACCACCCACCAGGTACGCGGTACATACTCGTGCGACTCGGCCAACGTTATCTATCTCATACACTGCAGGATGTCCCGAGACGAGGTACATTGGCGAGACCATGTAGACGCTGTGACAACGAATGAACGGACATCGTGCGACAATCACCAGGCAGGAATGTTCCCTTCCAGTTGGGGAACACTTCAGCAGTCAAGGGCATTCAGCCTCTGATCTCCGGGTAAGCGTTCTCCAAGGCGGCCTTCAGGACACGCGACAACGCAGAATCGCTGAGCAGGAACGGATAGCCAAGTTCCGCACTCATGAGTGCGGCCTCAACCGGGACCTTGGATTCATGTCGCATTACATTCACTCCCCACCATTTGGCCTGAGCTTGCGAAATCCTACCAGCTGTCCTGGCTTGAGACAATTCACAGCTCTTTAACTTGTGATTATCCCTCTCTCGTCGCACTGTCTGGACCTGTGAAGGCTTAATTGCATGCAAAGACTCACATTCAAAGTATCATCTTGAATCATTGAATTTGTTACACCTTAGAACATAGAACATACAGTGCAGAAGGAGGCCATTCGGCCCATCAAGTCTGCACCGACCCACTTAAGCCCTCACTTCCACCCTAACACAATAACCCCTCCTAACCTTTTTTGGACACTTAAGGGCAATTTAGCATGCCCAATCCGCCTAACCTGCACGTCTTTGGACTGTGGGAGGAAACTTGAGCACCCGGAGGAAACCCACGCAGACACGGGGCGAACGTGCAGACTGCGCACAGACAGTGACCCAGCAGGGAATCGAACCTGGGACCCTGGCGCTGTGAAGCCACAGTGAACATAAGAACATAAGAACTAGGAGCAGGAGTAGGCCATCAAGCCCCTCGAGCCTGCTCCGCCATTCAATGAGATCATGGCTGATCTTTTTTGGACTCAGCTCCACTTTCCAGCCTGAACACCATAACCCTTAATCCCTTTATTCTTCAAAAACTATCTATCTTTATCTTAAAAACATTTAATGAAGGAGCCTCAACTGCTTCACTGGGCAAGGAATTCCATAGATTCACAACCCTTTTGATGAAGAAGTTCCTCCTAAACACAGTCCTAAATCTACTTCCCCTTATTTTGAGGCTATGTCCCCTAGTTCTGCTTTCAACCGCCAATGGAAACAATCAGCCCGCATCTATCCTATCTATTCCCTTCATAATTTCATACGTTTCTATAAGATCTCCCCACATCCTTCTAAATTCCAACGAGTACAGTCCCAGTCTACTCAACCTCTCCTCATAATCCAACCCCTTCAGCTCTGGGATTAACCTAGTGAATTTCCTCTGCACACCCGTACAGTGCCAGTACGTCCTTTCTCAGGTAAGGACACCAAAACTGAGCACAATACTCCAGGTGTGGCCTCACTAACACCTTATACAATTGCAGCATAACTTCCCTAGTTTTAAACTCCATCCCTCTCGCAATGAAGGACACAATTCGATTTGCCTTCTTACTCACCGGTTGCACCTGTAAACCCAGATCTCTCTGCACAGCGGCATGTTTTAATATTTTATCATTTAAATAATAATCCCTTTTGCTATTATTCCTACCAAAATGGATAACCTCACATTTGTCAACATTGTATTCCATCTGTCAGACCCTAGCCCATTCACTCAACATATCCAAATCCCTCTGCAAACTTCCGGTATCCTCTGCACTTTTTGCTTTACCACTCATCTTAGTGTCGTCTGCAAACTTGGACACATTGCACTTGGTCCCCAACTCCAAATCATCTATGTAAATTGTGAACAATTGTGGGCCCAACACTGAACCCTGAGGGACACCACTAGCTGCTGATTGCCAACCAGAGAAACACCCATTAATCCCCACTCTTTGCTTTCTATTAATTAATCAATCCTCTATCCATGCTACTAATTTACCCTTAATGCCATGCATCTTTATCTTATGCAGCAATCTTTTGTGTGGCACCTTGTCAAAAACTTTCTGGAAATCCAGATATACCACATCCATTGGCTCCCCGTTATCGACCACACTGGTAATGCCTTCAAAAAATTCCATTAAATTAGTTAGGCACGACCTGCCCTTTATGAACCCATGCTGCGTCTGCCCAAAGGGACAATTTCCATCCAGATGCCTCGCTATTTCTTCCTTGATGATAGATTCCAGCATCTTCCCTACTACCGAAGTCAAGCTAACTGGCCTATAATTATCCACTTTCTGCCTATCTCCTTTTCTAAACAGTCATGTTTGCTAATTTCCAATCCGCCGGGACCACCCCAGAGTCTAGTGAATTTTGGTAAATTATCACTAGTGCATTTGCAATTTCCCTAGCCATCTCTTTTAGCACCCTGGGATGCATTCCATCAAGGCCGGGAGACTTGTCTACCTTTAGCCCCATTAGCTTCCTTACTTCCTTAGTGATAACAATCATCTCAAGATCCTCAGCTGTCATAGCCTCATTTTGATCAGTCACTGGCATGTTATTTGTGTCTTCCACTGTGAAGACTGACCCAAAAAACCTGTTCAGTTCCTCAGCCATTTCCTCATCTCCCATTATTAAATCTCCCTGCTCATCCTCTAAAGGACCAATATTTACCTCAGACAGTCTTTCTTGTTTTATATATTTGTAAAAACTTTTACTGTCTGTTTTTATATTCTGAGCAAGTTTACTCTCACAATCTATTTTACTCTTCTTTATAGCTTTTTTAGTAGCTTTCTGTTACCCCCCTAAAGATTTCCCAGTCCTCTAGTCTCCCACTAATTTTTGCCACTTTGTATGCTTTTTCCTTCAATTTGATAGTCTCCCTTATTTCCTTCGATATCCACGGTCAATTGTCCCTCTTTCTACCCTCCTTCCTTTTTGTTGGTAGAAACCTTTGCTGAGCACGGTGAAAAATCGCTTGGAAGGTTCTCCACTGTTCCTCAACTGTTTCACCATAAAGTCTTCGCTCCCAGTCTACCTTAGCTAGCTCTTCTCTCATCCCATTGTTTAACCACAAAACACTAGTGTTTAATTTTACCTTCTCACCCTCCATCTGTTTTTTAAATTCCACCATATTATGATCGCTCCTTCCGAGAGGATCCCTAACTATGAGATCATTAATCAATCCTGTCTCATTACACAGGACCAGATCTAGGACCACTTGTTCCCTCGTAGGTTTCATTATATACTGTTCTAGGAAACTATCGCGGATACATTCTATAAACTCCTCCTCAAGGCTGCCTTGACCAACCTGGTTAAGCCAATCGACATGTAGATTAAAATCCCCCATGATAACTGCTGTACCATTTCTACATGCATCAGTTATTTCTTTGTTTATTGCCTGCCCCACCTTAATGTTACTATTTGGTGGCCTAAAGACTACTCCTATCAGTGACTTTTTCACCTTACTATTCCTGATTTCCACCCAAATAGATTCAACCTTATCCTCCATAGCACCGATGTCATCCCTTACTATTGCCCAGATGTCATCCTTAAATAACAGAGCTACACCACCTCATTTACCATCCACTCTGTCCTTCCGAATAGTTTGATACCCTTGGATATTTAACTCCCAGTCGTGACCATCCTTTAACCATGTTTCAGTAATGGCCACTAAATCATAGTCATTCACGATGATTTGCGCCATGAACTCATTTGCCTTATTCTGAACACTACGAGCATTCAGGTAAAGTACACTTATGTTGGCTTTTATACCTCTGTTTTGAATCTTAACACCTTGATCAGTAACCTCTCCTAAGTTATTTTTCCTCTTAACTTTCCTCCTAATTTTCCTTGTCGTTGAACCCATATCTTCATATAACAACCTGCCGCTAACCACTATGCTACCGTGCTGCCCACACTTTTGTCTATTTGTCTATATATGTGTTAGTGAAACCCACCTCTTCATTCAACCGAGTAAGGAACTGAGCTCCGAAAGCTAGTGACTCGAAATAAACCTGTTGGACTTTAACCTGTTGTTATGAGACTTCTTACTGTGTCTACCCAAGTCCAACGCTGGCATCTCCACATCATGGTTACAATACAATTGCCTTCTCCTAAATATTCCCCCACTGACACTTGATCTGCTTGGCTCACCCCATTCGCAAGGACTATGTCCAACAGCACATCCTTTCTACTTGGACTGGACACAACTGTGGTAGCAAACTTTCCTGAACACAATTGATGAATTTATTGCCCCACTCCAGCCTTTACACTACCACTGCCCCAGTCTACTTTGGAGTAATTAAAGTCCCCTATGATAACAATTCTATAATGCTTGCATTTCTCTGCGATTTCCCTGAAAATGTGTTCCTCTACATCCTTCCCATTAGTTTGTGGCCTGTAAGCTACACCATGCAATGTGATTGCACCCTTTTTGTTCCTTAGCTTTGGCCAAATTGATTCAGTCCTTAACCATGCCAGGTCATCCTCTTTCTCCAGAACTGCAATGCTCTCCTTAACCTAGACTGTCACCCCTCCTCTTTTCCTATCATTTCTGAATACCTAATGAACAGGAATATTTAACAGCCGGTTATGCCCATCCTGAGCCAGGTCTCTATTATCACCATGGCATCATATTTCTACAATGCAATCTGCACCTGTAGCTC
This sequence comes from Scyliorhinus torazame, assembly GCF_047496885.1. NCBI lineage: Eukaryota > Metazoa > Chordata > Chondrichthyes > Carcharhiniformes > Scyliorhinidae > Scyliorhinus > Scyliorhinus torazame. Next base: position 122,753,252 of record NC_092717.1, read on the forward strand.
CCCAATCGTATCTCCCCAATCTGTGCATTCACATACATGCACTATAATCCTGAGTTGACTTCAGTACTCTCTCCCTTGCTCTGACTTGAACTATTAGCTTACTATTCTCTGTACAAGCACTAGCTGTCTCTCCCAGTATTTTGCGCACTCTGGTGTTCCTCTCGAATATTTCATTTTGATTCCACATCCCTGCCAAGTTAGTTTATAGCCCTCCCAACAGCACTAGCAAAATGCCCAACAAGGAACTCAGTCCCAGTTTTTTTAAGGTGCTACCTGCCCAACCTGAACAGGTGCCATCTCACCCAGAGCCAGTCCCAGGGTCCCAGGAATCTAAAGCCCACCTTCCTGCACCTTTTTTCCTGCCACACATTCACCCGCCTTTTCCTCCTACTTCTGTGTTCAATTGCCCTGGGAGCAATCTGGAGGTTACTACATTTAAGGTCCTGCTTGTTAATTTTCTATCTAGCTCCCTAAATTATGATTGGAGGACCATATCCCTCTTGCTACCTAAGTCATTGGTACCAATGTTAATTGTGACCTCTGGCTGTTCGCCCACTCCCCAGAAGAATGAGCTGTTCGATAACATCCTTGACCCTGGCACCAGGGAGGCAACATGTCATCTTGGAGTCACATCTGGAAGCACATAACGCCTGTCTGTTCCCCTAACAAATGAATCCCTTTCACTATTGCTCTTTCTTTCTTCTTCAACCCCTCCGGTACAGCTGAGCTGTGCGTTGTACCACAAACATGGGTTGCGCAGGTCAAAGAGACACAGTCGGAGTGAGACACATCCAGAGTGGCAATTTGGAACTTGGTAATTTGGTGCAGTGAGGTTATTCGGTGCAGAGTGGGAGAAGGTGCTTTTTCCCTACTGTTTTGTTCTCTCTCTTTCTTCTGGCCTGTAACTTTTAATCAGCAGGGAGGGAACCTGAGAGCATCTGAGACCCTCAGAAGGTAAGTGAGTAATTTTTACTCATTTTTACTTTTATTACCTTTTCAAATTGTGTGTTGGTGCGGGGGACTGATATGACATCACAGAAAAGCTGTGACCTGATTGGCTGGTTGGGAATCTACACTAAATGAAAAAAATTAAGCATTGGTAAACTAATTAAACATAATTACTTAATTATAATTTAGAGGGGTATCTCAGCCAGAGATCGGAGAGTACTGTATTTAGCTTTCACATTTATAGTAGAAATCTAGTGCTTGGAAACATATAGTTAATAGTAACCTTTTTTAAAAACTTTTCAATTTAATTTACTAATTAATTGACGCAATGTCAGTTAGAGGGGTGCAGTGCTCTGACTGTGAGATGTGGCAGGTCCGGGAGGCTTCCAGCGTCCCGGATGGCTTCATCTGCAGAAAGTGCACCCAACTGGAGCTCCTCACAGACCGCATGGTTCGGTTGGAGCAGCAGTTGGATGCACTTAGGAGCATGCAAATGGCGGAAAGCGTCATAGATAGCAGTTACATAAATGTGGTCATACCCAAGGTCCAGGCAGAGAAAAGGGTGACCACCAGAAAGGGCAGGCAGTCAGTGCAGGAATCCCCTGTGGTTGTCCCCCTCTCGAACAGGTATACCCCTTTGGATACTGTCAGGGGGGATAGCCCTAACAGGGGACAACAGCAGCAGCCAGAGCAGTGACACCACGGCTGGCTCTGATGTTCAGAAGGGAGGGTCAAAGCGCAGAAGTGCAATAGTCATAGGGCACTCTATAGTCAGGGGCACAGATAGGCGCTTCTGTGGACATGAAAGAGACTCCAGGATGGTATGTTGCCTCCCTGGTGCCAGGGTCCAGGATGTCTCTGAACGGGTAGGGGGCATCCTGAAGGGGGAGGGCAAACAGGCAGAGGTCGTTGTGCATATTGGTACTAACAACATAGGCAGGAAGGGGCATGAGGTCCTGCAGCAGGAGTTCAGGGAGCTCGGCATAAAGTTAAAAGACAGGACCTCTAGGGTTGTAATCTCGGGATTACTCCCTGTGCCACGTGCCAGTGAGGCTAGAAATAGGAAGATAGAGCAGCTAAACACGTGGCTAAACAGCTGGTGTAGGAGGGAGGATTTCCGTTATCTGGACCACTGGGAGCTCTTCCGGGGTAGATGTGCCCTATATAAGAAGGACGGGTTGCATCTAAACTGGAGAGGCATAAATATCCTGGCCGTAAGGTTTGCTAGTGTCACACGGGAGGATTTAAACTAGTATGTCTGGGGGGTGGGCATGAGAGCAATATGCCAGAAGGTGAGAGCATTGAGGGAGAACTAGGGAACTGAGGCAGAGCAGACAGGGTGAAGTTGCTGAACACAGCGGGTCTGGTGGCCTGAAGTGCATATGCTTTAATGCAAGAAGTATTACGGGTAAGGCAGATGAACTGAGAGCTTGGATTAGTACTTGGAACTATGATGTTGTTGCCATTACAGAGACCTGGTTGAGGGAAGGGCAGGATTGGCAGCTAAACATTCCAGGATTTAGATGTTTCAGGCGGGATAGAGGGGGATGTAAAAGGGGTGGCGGAGTTGCGCTACTGGTTAGGGAGAATATCACAGCTGTACTACGGGAGGACACCTCAGAGGGCAGTGAAGCTATATGGGTAGAGATCAGGAATAAGAAGGGTGCAGTCACAATGTTGGGGTTTACTACAGGCCTCCCAACAGCCAGCGGGAGATAGAGGAGCAGATAGGTAGACAGATTTTGGAAAAGAGTAAAAACAACAGGGTTGTTGTGATGGGAGACTTCAACTTCCCCAATCTTCACTGGGACTCACTTAGTGCCAGGGGCTTAGACGGGGCAGAGTTTGCAAGGAGCATCCAGGACGGCTTCTTAAAACAATATGTAGACAGTCCAACTAGGGAAGGGGCTGTACTGGACTTGGTATTGGGGAATGAGCCCGGCCAGGTGGTAGAAGTTTCAGTAGGGGAGCATTTCAGGAACAGTGACCACAATTCAGTAAGTTTTAAAGTGCTGGTGGACAAGGATAAGAGTGGTCCTAGTGTGAATGTGCTAAATTGGGGGAAGGCTAATTATAACAATATTAGGCGGGAACTGAAGAACCTAGATTGGGAGCGGATGTTTGAGGGTAAATCAACATCTGACATGTGTGAGGCTTTCAAGTGTCAGTTGAAAGGAATTCAGGACCGGCATGTTCCTGTGAGGAAGAAGGATAAATACGGCAATTTTCGGGAACCTTGAATAACGAGAGATATTGTAGGCCTCGTCAAAAAGAAAAAGGAGGCATATGTCAGGGCTAAAATGCTGGGAACAGACGAAGCCTGTGTGGAATATAAGGAAAGTAGGAAGGAACTTAAGCAAGGAGTCAGGAGGGCTAGAAGGGGGTCATGAAAAGTCATTGGCAAATAGGGTTAAGGAAAATCCCAAGGCTTTTTACACGTAGATAAAAAGCAAGAGGATAGCCAGGGAAAGAGTTGGCCCACTGAAAGATAGGCAAGGGAATCTATGTGTGGTGCCAGAGGAAATGGGCGAGGTACTAAATTAATACTTTGCATCAGTATTCACCAAAGAGGAGGAATTGGTAGATGTTGAGTCTGGAGAAGGGTGTGTAGATAGCCTGGGTCACATTGAGATCCAAAAAGACGAGGTGTTGGGCGTCTTGAAAAATATTAAGGTAGATAAGTCCCCAGGGCCTGATGGGATCTACCCCAGAATACTGAAGGAGGCTAGAGAGGAAATTGTTGAGACCTTGACATAAATCCTTGGATCCTCACTGTCTTCAGGTGATGTCCCGGAGGACTGGAGAATAGCCAATGTTGTTCCTCTGTTTAAGAAGGGTAGCAAGGATAATCCAGGGAACTACAGGCCGGTGAGACTTACGTCAGTGGTAGGGAAATTACTGGAGAGAATTCTTCGAGACAGGATCTACTCCCATTTGGAAGCAAATGGACGTATTAGTGAGAGGCAGCATGGTTGTGTGAAGGGGAGGTCGTGTCTCACTAACTTGATAGAGTTTTTTGAGGAGGTCACCAAGATGATTGATGCAGGTAGGGCAGTGGATGTTGTCTATATGGACTTCAGTAAGGCCTTTGACAAGGTCCCTCTTGGTAGACTAGTACAAAAGGTGAAGTCACACGGGATCAGGGGTGAGCTGGCAAAGTGAATACAGAACTGGCTAGGTCATAGAAGGCAGAGAGTAGCAATGAAAGGATGCTTTTCTAATTGGAGGGCTGTGACTAGTGGTGTTCTGCAGGGATCAGTGCTGGGACCTTTGCTGTTTGGAGTATATATAAGTGATTTGGAGGAAAATGTAACTGGTCTGATTAGTAAGTTTGCAGACAACACAAAGGTTGGTGGAATTGCAGATAGCGATGAGGACTGTCAGAGGATACAGCAGGATTTAGAATGTTTGGAGACTTGGGCGGAGAGATGGCAGATGGAATTTAATCCGGACAAATGTGAGGTAATGCATTTTGGAAGGTCTAATGCAGGAAGAGAATATACAGTGAACGGTAGAACCCTCAAGAGTATTGAAAGTCAGAGAGATCTAGGTGTACAGGTCCACAGGTCACTGAAAGGGGCAACACAGGCAGAGAAGATAGTCAAGAATGCATACGGCATGCTTGCCTTCATTGGCCGGGACATTGAGTATAAGAATTGGCAAGTCATGTTGCAGCTGTATAGAACCTTAGTTAGGCCACACTTGGAGTATAGTGTTCAATTTGGGTCGCCACACTACCAGAAGGCTGTGGAGGCTTCAGAGAGGGTGCAGAAGAGATTTACCAGAATGTTGCCTTGTATGGAGGGCATTAGCTATGAGGAGCGGTTGAATAAACTCGGTTTGTTTTCACTGGAACAAAGGAGGTTGATGGGAGACCTGATAGAGGTCTACAAAATTATGAGGGGCATAGACAGAGTGGATAGTCGGAGGCTTTTCCCCAGGGTAGAGGGGTCAATTACTAGGGGGCATAGGTTTAAGGTGCGAGGGGCAAGCTTTAGAGTAGATGTACGAGGCAAGTTTTTTACACAGAGGGTAGTGGGTGCCTGGAACTCGCTACCGGAGGAGGTGGTGGAAGCAGGGACGATAGTGACATTTAAGGGGCATCTTTACAAATATATGAATAGGATGGGAATAGATATGTCATAGAATTTCCAGTGCAGAATAGAGGGATACGGACCCAGGAAGTGTAGAAGATTGTAGTTTAGGCGAGCAGCATGGTCGGCACGGGCCTGGAGGGCCGAAGGGCCTGTTCCTGTGCTGTACTTTTCTTTGTTCTTTGTTCTTTGACTGCACTCCTCAGAGGAACCAGCTTCTAATATGGAAAACCAATTTGTGTACAGGATGCTCGGGGACTACTGAACTACATGCCTGGTTCTTTTGGCCTATCTGGCAGTCACCCATACCCTCTCTGCTTCCAGGCTAAGCTGTGGTGTTACCATCTCTTTGAACGTGCTGTCCACATAACTCTGTCTCGCAGATCCATTACACTGACTCCAGCCGCCGCTCAGAATCCAGAACCCACGTTTCTACAGGTGACAGGACTTCCTGCACATATGGTCATCTCGAACATAGCAGTGTTCATGACTTCCCATATATTACAAGATACACATTCTACTCAATCAAGCTGCCCTGCCAAGTCTTAGCCTTGCTTCCCTTATGTTAACTTTATTTTACTTTGGATACTTATATTGTTATGCTGACTGTGACTTTCCCATAGTCCTGGTGTTTCAATATAGCTACTTCTTTAAAAGTAATACGCTCTTCTAAGTTACAGCAAATTAAAGACAGTCCCTAACAACAGTTTCTTACCAACCAGTGAACTTATGGTTTTCCAATCATTATTTGTTTTTTTACTCTCCTTAAATGTCAACACAGGCTGGTTCTAAGTTGCTGAACGGTTCACTCCCTCTCTGACTCCCAGGTAAGTGGAACACAGCTGCTCTGGAGCCACAGACTGGACTGAACTGGATTCACTGCTCTTCCAGGTGGCAGTTACTGCCTCCGGGCACTCTTTCTGCCCACTGATTCAGTGAGAAGCTGCCAAGCATTTTATTTTTCCTTTCTTATCTTGGCCTTGCTGGTATTTTGTACAGTGAAACCTGGCCTTCACTCTGCTTTCATAGAACATCGAACATACAGGCAGAAGGAGGCCATTCGGCCCATTGGGCCTGCACTGACCCACTTAAGCCCCCACTTCCACCCTATCCCGTAACCCAAAAACCCCTCCTAACCTTTTTGGACACTAAGGGCAATTTACCATGGCCAATCCATCTAACCTGCACGTCTTTGGACTGTGCGAGGAAACTAGAGCACCCGGAGGAAACCCACGCTCAGTCTAGTCTTTTTCATAAAATATTTGGTACTGGAAGAACCACGCAAAGAATGTTTCAACAATACTAGTTGAGTAGCTACTATATTCTATCCAGTTGTTATAATGAATTTATATGTTTATTTTGCATTGACCACATTTGCAAGAAATATAAGCCAACAATTAATTATGGAAAAAAAGACAATAAAATCTAAAAACCTTCAATATGCTGGAAATGTGCAACATATCCATTTGCATTGGGCAAGAAAAAATATAGGTTGATGCTTTGGGTTTCAAATTGTCTGCAGAGGAACTCATCTATTTTAATAATTTGCAAATGCTAGAAGGCTTGTTGTATATTTCCAGTAATTTTATTTTTTTGATTGTAGAAATTGGCAGCGTGGTAACCATTTGCATGATGGGAAGTATATTTTAAGTGAACCTAAAAATGTTAATTCTGGCACGAATTTTGGCTTACAAGCCTTGAGCGCAGGGTCGGTAATTTCTGGACTCTCCAAACCCAACTGAAAATGAAAATGAAATGAAAATCGCTTATTGTCACAAGTAGGCTTCAAATGAAGTTACTGTGAAAAGCCCCTAGTCGCCACACTCCGGCGCCTGTTCGGGGAGGCTGTTACGGGAACTCAGGAGAAACTTCCCCAAATGGCTGGATTTCCACCTTGGAAAGTGGTGGAGGCGTGATGGAGTGAGACCCACAGACCCTGAAATATTCAGGTGTGAAGGACGGCCCAGCATAGGCTATGTGTATGGGTTGGGTTTAAAAGGAGGGCCAGTAAGGAATTCCTGCTCTGAGGCAGGGAGTGGATGCAAGTGTTGCCGTTACTTGGAGGAGACATCAATAATCAGTCAGGTGAGCACTAACAGTAATTGTTGCTGTGATGAACGGTTACTGCCTTGTCATCATGTAAGGTGATGTCCCCTTTAAGACCGGGCTTGAAACCCTGGGGACTCTGCCTCTGGCTCCGCCCATCTGTGAGCCATATATAAGGGGCTGCCTTGTGGGCTGTGCAGCAGTTAGCATATGTCTCAGCCGTAGCATAGTTCTTAGTCTATTAAAGCCTTCTTTACCGTTTACACTCTCAGCGTCATTATTGAGGGTACCTCAATTTAATAGACTAAATTAGATCAGGGTGGACGTAGGCCTAAAACCAGAGAAGCTCAACCTGGAAGCACGGACACCAGAGGCAAAGGAAATTTTAAAATACTGGCTCCGATGCTTCGGGCCCTACCTGGACTCCGCAGAGATTCCCATCCTGGGGCCACGCAAGCTGAGCCTACTCCACGCCCAGGTGAGTCACAGAATCTCTGCCACGCTCGAAAAGGCGACGACTTATGAAGAGGCGGTCGAGTTACTCCGCAAGCGGTTTGTCAAACCCATCAACGAAGTACACGCCAGGCATCTGCTCTCTACCTGCCGGGGCTGCCTTGTGGGCTGTGCAGCACTTAGCACATGTCTCAGCTCTAGCATAATTCTTAGTCTATTAAAGCCTTCTTTACCGTTTACACTCTAAGCATCATTATTGAGGGTACCTCAATTGCCCTACTGGTTGTTGACACAAGGAGAGATGGCCCATCATGGGCTTTCCAGGGGAAAATCATTGCTGCTGTCTATTCACATTATAATGAAGGATCACATTCGGCAAAGTTAAGGCTGGAAAAGCTTCACAAGACACAGGCATGGAGATTGCAGCATCTTGACACTCTCAGCTGCTCACTGTATCCTGTATTGACTCAGGTTAGTGTCATGCCTCAGGGGATGATTAATGCACATCATACTTTTACAAACCCTTTCTCTTCCACCTACCCCCACCCATCTGTTAGGGTGTGGACCCGGAATCGAGCAGGATTCTCACTGCTACATACTGTCTGGCAGGCCACTGTGACCTCAGGGAAGCAGGCCAGCGGAATAGTTTGAGTTTGAGAGCACCTATGTGAAAGTGAATGAAACAAATGCAGGCAATCCCGCATTCGTCCAGCCTAATTTCCAACACCCCTCCCCCCACAACATTAGACATTGATGAAATGAAATGAAATGAAAAGTCGCTTATTGTCACGAGGGATAGAGAATAATGTTCATCTATGTCAGCTATGTGGTTAGCACAGTTGCTTCACAGCGCCAGAGCCCCAGGTTCAATTCCCGACTTGGGTCACTGTCTGTGCGGAGTCTGCACGTTCTCCCTGTGTCTGCGTGGGTTTCCTCCGGGTGCTCCGGTTTCCTCTCACAGTCCAAGGATGTGCAGGTTAGGTGGATTGACCATGCTAAATTGCCCTTATTGCCCAGAAATGTTAGGTGGGGTTACTGGATTACGGGGATGGGGTGGCGGCGTGGGTTTACATAGGGTGTTCTTTCCAAGGGCCGATGCAGACTCGATGGGCTGAATGGCCTCCTTCTGCACTGTAAATTCTATGATTCTATGATTCAGACATATGTGTGTGTGTGACTATTTGAAGCTGGAAGACTTATGTGCCTTTTCTTTTTCCATTTATCATACCAACATGTCTCATAGAAGGGAAAGTGGGGAAGGAACAGAAGGGCTGTACCCCACTTCAGTGACTAACAGGGCACTGTAGGAGATAGCCTCCACCATGAGCACAGCAGAGAACCATAGCTTATAATGAATTCAATGTAGGAAGAGATTCGATGGCTTGCCACACTGCGGTTAGGTGAGTAGTTCATCACAAGCACACATACGTCCAAGTTGTTGGAGGGGAAGATCCCTTGTACCAGTGCAGTCAAGAGGCCGAGTCTCAAGGCAAGGTTCAAAGCGTTGTTCTTTATTGTACAATTACTGAAGCCTTCAGGGAGACCCACGCAGCCAGCTCAGAAACAGTGGCTTGGTCCACGTTGATCTCAACAATTACACATTCGCTCTGGATTTTTATAGGAATCCAAATTCGAGCGGGAACATTTGCTCATACATAATAGTTAAAGGGTAGTTTTGATTTAGATCTCTCAGACAGGTTTAAACTGAGAATATACATCTTTGTCAATTTGCATCTGTATGGTGTGTGTCCGTGTTGATGAGATTATCTGTGATTGCTCCGAGTGTCCCTCCCTTGTCAATTTGCATCTGTATGGAGTGTGTTCGTGTCGATGAGATTATCTGTGCTTGCTCCGAGTGTCCTTCCCTTCTTTAATGTGTTTCCCATTATCTCCCTGATGTGTCTCCTTAACTAAATCGACCTCCGATGTCTGTGGCTGTGCTATGCTTTTGTTTCTGTGTTTGCTAGATGAGGTGTTAATGTCATCTTTGTCCTGCTGTGTGTGGGGGGGACGCTAATCTAATCTATACATTTCTTTTATTCCTCCTATTCTGGTTTCTTTGCCTGCCTTGGCCATTTTATGAATATATTATTTCATTCTTTCATAAGTCTTTGCAATACAGTTGTGCCATATATACCACTGCCAGGGTCTTGACTCGCAGATATCCCGATCTCCTGGCCATGGGGCCGTTTTAAGATGCAGCTTCGTGCTAATGCTGGGCAGAACAAGTGTCTTCCATCAGTGCAGAAGGGGATTTAACTGAATGTCCATCCGGGTGTCCCCTTCTGCATTGTGGGCACATTATATTAAAAACGATGCCAATCAGTCCAATAAAACAGTCCAATAAATGTTAAACGGTGCCAATCAGTCCAATAAAACAGTTTCATAAATGAAGAATGTTTGATGAGATGAGATAAAAATATGGTCTTGGAAAATGGCCCACTTCAAAGTGATGGTGCACTATAGTGGGAGACATGGCAGATATATATCGCATGGAGACTTGTATATCCAAGCCACCCCTGTAGGTGCACAAAGTAGAAATGTGACTGTCCTATGTGATGCACAGCCAGATTAAAGAGATTTGTCTGAGGCAACATTATATATTAGGGAAATGTTATACCTTTGAGTTTGCCGCAAAGAGAAAAGGTATGGGGGTGCCCAAACTCTGGATCCTTACAAATACAATGAGAGGTATTATTAGGGATGTTGCTCAGACAATCTAAGATGGAGAACTGAAACCCGTACAAACACTCACCGCTGATATCACTACAAACCTCAACAGCAGGGGTGTATTCTCTGGTACAAAACAGGTAACATTGTTTTTCTTCATTCAGGACACGAGGGCCCATAATGCCAGGCATACGTCCGGTCTATGGATGGGGCCATGATGCTATGGGTGATCCGGAATGTGGGGGAGACCGCAATGGAATTAGCTAGAATGCCTGCTCAGCTGGTTGTTGGAGGTGAAAAATTGCCTGCAACAGGTGCTAAAGGCAATGGTAAAGGCACTTTGGAACATGGTGTAAATGGTGGAGGTGATCCTGTTACTTCACTGAGCAGAAGGGGACATTGAAAAGAGTGCGACGGTTGGGTTGCATGATAAGGGCACCACAACTATGGCTAAAGGCAATGGCATATATCGGAACATGCTCTCACAATGAAAAAGGCTAAATTTCATTACCTCCTCTATGCCTCACATAGGTCCCAGCACCACTCGCTCAGCCGCCCCTGGGCCCACCTCATCCCTCAGGCATCAGGTCACATCTGAATAGCCCACACTCCACCAACACAGACACTGGCACATTAGAGGGATGTAGTGTGCATTTAGAGGCATTTGTTCACGCAGTATCCTGGAGCAGTCCGCTCATCATATGAGTGCTGACATCCATGGAATACATGAGGTGCTGTGTTCCCGTCAAAGGACATTCGCACTGGTGGCCCAATGGTGGCTGGAATGGATGATTGCTGCACCCAAATGCCTGCCCCACCAAACCCACCTGAAGTCCAACCTAGAGCTACAGAAATGAGTGAGGAGGTTGAAGGTTCTGGGAGCATCTCGGCAGCCTCATTTACTTCTAACTCCCCAGCCCTTCTACTAGAGCCCTCACCTGCTTTACTTATCACAGTGACAATGGCTGCCCCTTCAGACATGCAGAGGCTGTAGTCTGATATAGGGTTCCAACAGACCCCTGCATTTTGAGGCAGTCCACCATGCACCTCAATGCCAGGTAGAAAAAGAGTTGAGCAGCTTGCCTTCACTCTCTCTGAGGCAACACTGAGGACACTTTGTGGGAGAGTCTGTAATCACAGGTCCCCCTATTGCCTTGGTCACTCATGAGTCACCATGGTTTCAATTTATATCATTTTGTACACTGTGCAATTAAGCACATTGTAAATACAAATTACAATTGCCAAAAATATTTTGGTGGTGTTTTGTACGCAAATACCCTCAAGGAGAATATTCACAGAATGAAGGTAGTTCTTACCAGTGGAAGACTGCCTGTTGAAGTCCACCTCTCATTGACGCCATTAAGAGCACTGAAGTACATTTCTAGCATGTCAAGATACCATGTATGCTCCAAGGAAGCATGATCATGTGGTTTCTACATTACAGTTGAGGCCTTTGCCTTCTTCTTGTGAGAGGCTGTGTGTCCATCCATGTGGAAGGCTGTTTCCCTCTCTAGATCTTCGGCAAAGGAAGGAATACACCAAGAGCTGTGCATTGAGATGCTCCTTGCCACGTTACTTGTCCATCATTGATTGTCTTTAAGGAAGAATCAATGATCAAATTCAATTTGTCGAGTGCACTTAAAGCCATGTTAAAATTAGTCATCGCATGTGATTGTTACACAGCCACTTAAGTAGATTTCCCACATACCAAGATGCCATGTATGCTCTAGTGAAGCATGTTCATATGGTTTCTCCACTACATTTGTGGCCTTTGTCTTCCAGATGATAGAGGCTGTGGGTCCACAGGGAGCTGAGGCATTTGACAGCATTGCATATTGCAAATGTCACACACTTCTGACACTTGTTACCGGTGTTTTTGAAAATTATTCATTTACAATTTAAGGATCCGCATGTTAATCCATGTTTATTCCCTTTTTTATTCCCTTTGTTTTTCTTTTGTTTTGGCTTTTATAATTTTGCACATGGACAATTACTGGGACCTACACCTTTAAGATAGACTTCACCTTTAATTTTCAAATAAAAGGAATCCAGCAGGATGTGCTGACATCTGTGATGACTCACCTGATGGACTTGGCTGTCGGCCAATGAACTGTTTACTTTGCCGGGCTCTTTGTTGATAGTCTATGCTGAATGGTGCTGACCGTTCTGGAATGTTCTGCCAAGCACGGGAAGTTATCATCTATTTTTTAGTTTTTTTAAAATTCAGAATTGAAGGAGGATCCTTTGAATTTCTCTTTCCCAAAAAAGGGTAAATCTCTCTCAAGCAGCCCAGTTGAAGCCTCTGTTTTTTCCTCAGCCAAGCTGGCAGACATTCTAGTGAAACTGGACACCCAGTAAGAGTAAGATCCAAGCTGAAAGCTTGAAGGGAGACAATGAATCTTAAGGATCCAATCCAGCCACTAGCTGAAAGTAGGGTCAATTGTAAAAAAAACCTTCTTGCAATCTTGTGTGGAGAACTCTGTTCTTCCCTCGGAATGACTTTGATCATTCTGGTGGAGTTGGAAACAAGTCAGAATTAAACTGAACTGAGGCGGAGCCTTCGAGTGAAGCCCATGGTTAATAAGAGATCAAGTGACTCCACAGAGGGAATCCCGCAGTCTGGGGATTCGGACTGACTGTTCCAGCCAGAAGATCCTCATTAGCTATCCGACCAGTGCTTGTCAATCACTCTGCATCCTGGAAGGACAGTCAGCTGAAAAAACAACTTCAACATCCGAAGGAAGTTAACTCATCTTCCATCTCACATTAATCCCTTTATTTTTCTCCTCCCTCAGCATGTGTATGTCTTGTGTGTTTTGGGGTAGAAGGTAGGATGTTAATAGGGGGGGTAGTAGATTAGCTGACCATTATTCTAGTGTAATGATTGCATGTCTTATCTCCATTGTTGTTTTCAATAAACCGTTGTTGTGTTTCACATATATATCTGGTGCCTGTAAGTCATTAGAGCAGTCAAAGGCCAAAGATCTCAGAAGCTTGATACAAAATATTGGTTAATATACATGTGTTGGACTCTGGGGCCTTAAGGGCTGGAATTGACCACGCACTACCCCAGGGTGTCGTAACAACAGGATGTGGCAATCACTGGCTAGGTCAGCATTTATTGCTATCTCTAATTGCCCTTGTGAAGGTGGTGGTGAGCTGCCTTCTTGAACCACTACAGTCAGTATGGCGTAGGTACCCTACAATGCTGTTTGGTAGGGAATTCCAGGATTTTGACTCAGCAACTGTGAAGGAACGGCAATATATTTCCACGTCAGGATGTTGTATGGCTTGGATGGAACGTGCAGTGTTCCCATGTGCCTGCTGCCCTTCTCCTTCTGATAGAGGTCGCGGGTTGGAAAGGTGCTGTCAAAGGAGCCTTGGTGAGATCCTGCAGTGCATCTTGTACATACTGCTGCCATTGTTTGTCGGTGTTGGATGGATAATGTGGGAAGTAGTTGAAGGAGTTGTTGGTGTGCGGCGTCACCCTGCACATTGTGTAGTTGCTGCAACACTGTTAGCAGATCTAATCATTTCAGAAGCTCATAGGTGTATGGCTTCTTAATGCCACTGCTGGCAGAGCGGGCATGGTTTGAATAGACAAAAGATGGCGTTTTCAGCAAGTCATTGACAGCCTCTAGTATATGTGTACAGGGTCCAGGATATGATAGACTTCTCAAAGTATATTTGTGCACTATGTTGAGGCCAAGGTTTACAATGGTCATTGTTTCACTGGCACTGATTTTCAGTATGTGGGGCGTCATTCTCCGACCCCCCGCCGGGTCGGAGAATCGCCGGGGGCTGCCGTGAATCCCGCCCCCGCCGGTTGCCGAAGTCTCCGGTACCGGAGATTCGGCGGGGGCGGGAATCGCGCCGCGCCGGTTGGCGGGCCCCCCCGCTTGATTCTCCGGCCCGGATGGGCCGAAATCCCGCCGATAAATTGCCTGTCCCGCCGGCGTGGATTAAACCACCTTTTGAACGGTGGGACAAGGCGGCGTGGGCGGGCTCCAGGGTCCTGGGGGGGCGCGGGGCGATCTGGCCCCGGGGGGTGCCCCCACAGTGGCCTGGCCCGCGATCGGGACCCACCGATCCGCGGGCGGGCCTGTGCCGTGGGGGCACTCTTTCCCTTCCGCCTCCGCCACGGTCTCCACCATGGTGGAGGCGGAAGAGACTCCCTCCACTGCGCATGCGTGGGAAACTGTCAGCGGTTGCTGACGCTCCCGCGCATGCGCCGCCCGGAGATGTCATTTCCGCGCCAGCTGGCGGGGCAACAAAGGCCATTTCCACCAACTGGCGGTGTGGAAATTCCTCCGGCGCCGGCCTAGCCCCTCAATGTCAGGGCTCGGCCCCCAAAGAGGCGGAGCATTCCGCACCTTTGGGGCGGCGCGATGCCCGTCTGATTGGCGCCGTTTTGGGCACCAGTCGGTGGACATCGCGCCGTTTCGGGAGAATTTCGCCCGTGATGTTGGCTTTCTCTCTTTTTGTGGATGGACATTTCTCTGAGGAAATGTGGCTCCATGTTAAATGTTTATTATGTGGATACTGGTCACAGAGGACTGCTGGCGTAATTTGAGACCGTTCAAGAGCCTAAGAGAATCTACTCTGGATTGGCAGACTTCTGGCGATGATCTCCTCTTGTAGCATATCAGCCATGGCCACATGGGCCTGCCCCTCGGCAGCTCTGCCACTGCTGCTCTCTGCCTTTTCCTCTGTGTCAGGTCCATGACACTGGGCAGGGACATCTCCTCCTCAGCATTCTCAATTACAACACGTCTACCAATAAGAGTCCACCTGCCAACCAATCAGCATTGTCTTCTCATGCAGTATAAATTGCTGTTTTCCCCTTAAGAACAAAGAACAAAGAAACGTACAGCACAGGAACAGGCCTTTCGGCCCTCTAAGCCTGCGCCGACCATACTGCCCGTCTAATCTAAAATCTTCTACACTTCCGGGGTCGGTATCCCTCTATTCCCTACCTATTGAAGTTAAATTGGTATTTTTGTGAAGTGTTCTGATGACTGCAAGACAAAAGCTTCAACATGTCTCTCTTTTCAGCAATACTCAAGTTCTATACTGTCAAATAACAAAGTGGAGAACTTGCCATTTTTATATTCCATCTGCCATGTTTATTTATTTATTTATTAACCAGATCTTGGTTGGAAGTTAGAGGGATGGCAGGGAAGGGAGTGCAATGTTCCTCCTGCAGGATGTTTGAGGTGAGGGATGCCGTTAGTGTCCCTACTGATTTTACCTGCAGGAAGTGCAGCCATCTCCAGCTCCTCCAAGACCGAGTTAGGGAACTGGAGCTGGAGTTGGATGAACTTCGGATCATTCGGGAGGCAGAGGGGGTCATAGATAGCAGCTTCAGGGAATTAGTTACACCAAAGATTGGAGTAACTGTAAGAGGGACTGGTAAGAAGCAGTCAGTGCAGGGATCCCCTGCGGTCGTTCCCCTGAGTAACAAGTATACCGCTTTGGATACTTGTGGGGGGGTGGACTTACCAGGGGTAAGCCATGGGGTACGGGCCTCTGGCACGGAGTCTGTCCCTGTTGCTCAGAAGGGAAGGGGGGGAGAGGAGCAGAGCATTAGTAATTGGGGACTCAATAGTCAGGGGCACAGATAGGAGATTTTGTGGGAGCGAGAGAGACTCACGTTTGGTATGTTGCCTCCCAGGTGCAAGGGTACGTGATGTCTCGGATCGTGTTTTCCGGGTCCTTAAGGGGGAGGCGGAGCAGCCCCAAGTCGTGGTCCACATTGGCACTAACGACATAGGTAGGAAAGGGGACAAGGATGTCAGGCAGGCTTTCAGGGAGCTAGGATGGAAGCTCAGAACGAGAACAAACAGAGTTGTTATCTCTGGGTTGTTGCCCGTGTCACGTGATAATGAGATGAGGAATAGGGAGAGAGAGAAATTAAACACGTGGTTACAGGGATGGTGCAGGCGGGAGGGATTCAGATTTTTGGATAACTGGGGCTCTTTCTGGGGAAGGTGGGACCTCTACAGACAGGATGGTCTACATCTGAACCTGAGGGGCACAAATATCCTGGGGGGGAGATTTGTTAGTGCTCTTTGGGGGGGTTTAAACTAATGCAGCAGGGGCATGGGAACCTGGATTGTAGTTTTAGGGTACGGGAGAATGAGAGTATAGAGGTCAGGAGCACAGATTTGACTTCGCAGGAGGGGGCCAGTGTTCAGGTAGGTGCTTTGAAGTGTGTCTACTTCAATGCCAGGAGTATACGAAATAAGGTAGGGGAACTGGCAGCATGGGTTGGTACCTGGGACTTCGATGTTGTGGCCATTTCGGAGACATGGATAGAGCAGAGACAGGAATGGATGTTGCAGGTTCCGGGGTTTAGGTGTTTTAGTAAGCTCAGAGAAGGAGGCAAAAGAGGGGGAGGTGTGGCGCTGCTAGTCAAGAACAGTATTACCGTGGCGGAGAGGATGCTAGATGGGGACTCTTCTTCCGAGGTAGTATGGGCTGAGGTTAGAAACAAGAAAGGAGAGGTCACCCTGTTGGGAGTTTTCTATAGGCCTCCAAATAGTTCTAGGGATGTAGAGGAAAGGATGGCGAAGATGATTCTGGATAAGAGCGAAAGTAACAGGGTAGTTATTATGGGAGACTTTAACTTTCCAAATATTGACTGGAAAATATATAGTTCGAGTACATTAGATGGGTCGTTTTTTGTACAATGTGTGCAGGAGGGTTTCCTGACACAATATGTTGACAGGCCAACAAGAGGCGAGGCCACTTTGCATTTGGTTTTGGGTAATGAACCAGGCCAGGTGTTAGATTTGGAGGTAGGAGAGCACTTTGGGGACAGTGACCACAATTCGGTGACGCTTACGTTAATGATGGAAAGGGATAAGTATACACCGCAGGGCAAAAGTTATAGCTGGGGAAAGGGCAATTATGATGCCATTAGACATGACTTGGGGGGGGATAGGTTGGAGAAGTAGGCTGCAAGTGTTGGGCACACTGGATATGTGGAGCTTGTTCAAGGAACAGCTACTGCGTGTTCTAGATAATTACGTACCGGTCAGGCAGGGAGGAAGGCATCGAGCGAGGGAACCGTGGTTTACCAAAGAAGTGGAATCCCTTGTTAAGAGGAAGGAGGAGGCCTATGTGAAGATGAGGTGTGAAGTTTCAGTTGGGGCGATTGATGGTTACAAGGTAGCGAGGAAGGATCTAAAGAGAGAGCTAAGACGAGCAAGGAGGGGACATGAGAAGTATTTGGCAGGTAGGATCAAGGAAAACCCAAAAGCTTTCTATAGGTATGTCAAGAATAAAAGAATGACTAGGGTAAGAGTAGGGCCAGTCAAGGACAGGGATGGGAGGTTGTGTGTGGAGTCTGAAGAGATAGGCGAGATACTAAATGAATATTTTTCGTCAGTATTCACTCAGGAAAAAGATAATGTTGTGGAGGAGAATGCTGAGACACAGGCTATTAGAATAGATGGCATTGAGGTACATAGGGAAGAGGTGTTGGCAATTCTGGACAGGCTGAAAATAGATAAGTCCCCGGGGCCTGATGGGATTTAGCCTAGGATTCTCTGGGAAGCCAGGGGAGAGATTGCTGGGCCTTTGGCTTTGATTTTTATGTCATCATTGGCTACAGGAATAGTGCCAGAGGACTGGAGGATAGCAAATGTTGTCCCTTTGTTCAAGAAGGGGAGTAGAGACAACCCCGGCAACTATGGACCGGTGAGCCTCACGTCTGTTGTGGGTAAAGTCTTGGAGGGGATTATAAGAGACAAGATTTATAATCATCTAGGTAGGAATAATATGATCAGGGATAGTCAGCATGGCTTTGTGAAGGGTAGGTCATGCCTCACAAACCTTATCGAGTTCTTTGAGAAGGTGACTGAACAGGTAGACGAGGGTAGAGCAGTTGATGTGGTGTATATGGATTTCAGTAAAGCGTTTGATAAGGTTCCCCACGGTAGGCTATTGCAGAAAATACGGAGGCTGGGGATTGAGGGTGATTTAGAGATATGGATCAGAAATTGGCTAGCTGAAAGAAGACAGAGGGTGGTGTTCAGAATGGAGTTCAGTTACAAGTGGCGTACCACAAGGATCTCTTCTGGGTACTCGATAAGGTTTGTCATTTTTATCAATGACCTAGAGGAGGGCGCAGAAGGGTGGGTGAGTAAATTTGCAGACGACACTAAAGTCGGTGGTGTTGTCGACAGTGCGGAAGGATGTAGCAGGTTACAGAGGGACATAGATAAGCTGCAGAGCTGGGCTGAGAGGTGGCAAATGGAGTTTAATGTAGAGAAGTGTGAGGTGATTCACTTTGGAAGGAATAACAGGAATGCAGAATATTTGGCTAATGGTAAAGTTCTTGGAAATGTGGATGAGCAGAGGGATCTCGTTGTTTCGTTTCCCTGCCATTTCTTTATTAAAGTCTTAACTCTCCACCTGTAATGGGTCCACATTTACCTTTACTAACCTTTTGCTTTTTACATATCCCTAGAAGATAAGGGGCTGGATTTTCCGCCGGCGGGATGCTCCATTTTGCCGGCAACCCGGGGATTTGCCGAAGGCGTGGGGCAGCCCTACAATGGGAAACCCCATTAACCAGTCGGCGTAATGGAGCATCCAGCCGGCGGGGTGAAACAGAAATGTGGCGCGATGGGGCTGAGAATCCAGCCCATGATGTCACAGCCTGTTTTTATGTTCCTCACTGGATTAATTTCATATTCTATTTGCTTTTTCTTTATCAATTTATTGGTTTATCTTTTGCTGACGTTTAAAATACTCCCAACCTCAGGCTTACTACTTTTTCTGGTAACTTTATAAGGCTCTCCCTTTGATCTAATAGAATCCTTAACTTCTCTTGTTAGTCATTAATGGATCACTTTTCATACTGTCTTTTTGTACCTTAAAGTTATTGCAAACCACGCCCAGGATTTTCTGTACCTCTCGCGGCGGGTTTTCTGGCGGTGGAGGCGGGTTGCCATTGGCTGGCAGGTTCCCCGGCGCAGGGCCGCCGAGCAACACAAATAGTCGTTGAGTTCACCAGAAGACCTTTAAACACTCGCCATTGCCTGTCCACTGTCATATCTTTTAATGCAGTTCCCCAATCTACCTCAACTAACTTGGCCTTATACTTTTGTAGTTTCCTTTTTTTAGATTAAGGACCCTACTTTTGGATTGAACTACGTCACTTGCAAGGAATTTCAAGCTTCAAAAACCTTTTCCTGTCTTTAATAATAAATACCTTTGCTATTTTAAAATGATATTGCTTTACATACTCTCGCAAATCTTCAGGAAGTCTAAGTAGCTTCAGAATTTAAGCTTTACAGGTCCATGCCTGAACCTAGTGGCTGCAACGGTTGTCATGCTAGAACTGTTGTACAAGATGCCCATATGGACTTAGTCCTCTTAATTTCAGAGTGTGACCAAGTTGCTGGGCCATGTCCCAGAGGCAGTGCACCGGTCCTGAAGGGGCTAAATTTGATGCGAGCACTGGAACCATACTGAGTTGGTGGGTAGGGGAGGAGACCAGGAGGAGTACACAGCAGCGACTGAGCAGAAGCATGTAGTTTCAATCTGAAGCCAGGATGATCACTTCTGCTCAACATTTACATTAATAAAAATGTTTATACTTACCTTTTTGCGGCAGTGCATTCCAATTTCTGTGCCAGTTTTCCTGTCAAACTTTTGCTTACATATATTCTAAGATTACTTACACTACTTGTCTTGAAACCTTTGCAAAAATAAATAATTAGTTCTTACTTTACCCACTGTAGCTGGATAAATAAATATTTATACGAACAATGGTTATTTTTGAATCCTTAGCATTAAAAAACACAGATTATTTTTCTTGCTTTCAGTCTTTCTGCAGCAGTAAGACTTTTTGAAGTAAAAAAAAAGAAGATTTCTGAAAAATAGTTTTCTGTCAAAACTTACCTCAAATATGTTTTGGGGTTTACGTTCCAACTTGTTTTGAAATAACATGGAAAAGCAACTGCATGATTATTCTTAAGCCTGAAGAAAGCTGGTCTTCAAATTTAGCTTTGAGAGCACCATATTGAAAATCGCTTATTGTCACAAGTAGGTTTCAAATGAGGTTACTGTGAAAAGCCCCTAGTCGCCACATTCCGGCGCCTGTTCGGGGAGGATAGTCCAGGAATTGAACCGTGCTGCTGGCCTGCCTTTGTCTGCTTTCAAAGCCAGCGATTTAGCCCTCTGCTAAACCAGCCCAGACCGTATACTGTATAGCTCATAATTCTGTTCAGCTGATGGGATGGTTGGTCTGGAAAGAATATCTACTCAAAACCTTCTTAGAGTACAGAAAAATAATTAATTTGTATTTCCCTTGCCCAGTGAACCCGTATGAAGAAACCTTTGGAGTCAAATGTATATAATTGCTCTCTGACAGTTTTCCATTTATTAAAATTAATGGAGGGAAAATTGTGGACAATGCACCTGCAACCTATTGATATGTGCACCAGGTGGGAAAGATTTCCTGTGGAAAGCAACATTCATAAGATCTGCCCCTCTTTGTAAATTTTATTTTAAGTTTAAACAAAGTAAAAGACAGGTGCATTACATACAGAAATAATAGGCGGAATCTTGCGACGCTCCCAGAAGTGGGAAATAAGGTGGGCGAGACACTTAATTGTGCAAGAGACCAAAGGTCAATTTTCCAATGGAGGGATCAAACTACGTTATCACATTGGCAGCTGGTTGATCTTCTTGACGACATGCATCAGGGACCTCTTTTTAATACGTTTGCATGTCAGGTATGCTCAGCAAAAGGCAACCTCATCAGAATAAAATGTGCCTTTCCAATGAAGTAATCAATGAACAAGAAACATGTGCCTTCAGATTCATGACAGCTTGAATGTGGTGTGCTGCAGGCTTGGCAGTCTTGCTGGTAGATTTGGATTGAGTAGGAGCCGCATTTTCCTCCATGGGGTGTTATGTTCAACAATTGAAGAAGAGCCATTGATGATTGTGATCGGGTGGCAGCTGTCAAAGGGGACCGGGCATGGCTGAGCGAGGGACGGAGGGAGAGAGGTGACAGCCCTACAAAGTCTTGTGGGGGACACAGGATGGAAGCTGGATCATAAAAGCAAGGTCAATGTTAAAAGAATGATGCATAATTGTGGAGCGATCAAGGGTTATACATGGAAGGTCAATGCTGAGGTCCTGAGAGTTGAAGGTACCAGAGGGATGGAAGTTGGAAGATGATGTAGAAGTCAATAGTGATGGCTTCCAGTTCCAAGCTCGCTGTATGAATGTCCATGAACATGGCCGCGTCGACCGGAGGATTTCTCTACAGTGAAACTCGACGATGGAGGTGACTATGGTTGGATGGGGTGGATAGAATCACAGAATTTATAGTGCAGAAGGAGGCCATTCCCGTCTGCACCGACCCTTGGAAAGAGCACCTTACCTAAGCCCATACCTCCACCCTATCCCCACACCTCCACCCTATCCCCGTAACCCTGCCTAACCTTTGTCGGACACTAAGGGCAATTTAGCATGGTCAATCCACCTAACCTGCACACCTTTGGACTGTGGGAGGAAACCGGAGCACCGGAGGAAACCCACACAGACACGGGGAGAACATGCAGACTCCCCACAGATAGTGACCCAAGCCAGGAATTGAACCAGGGACAATGGAGCTGTGAAGCAACAGTGCTAACCACTGTGCTACCGTGCTGCCCACTAGGATGTGACTGATGCTAAGCATAGGGCTCACTATTGGTCAAACGTACTCAGGAGAAGAGGTGGTAGAGAACCTCACAGAATGTGATGACAAGAGTGTTGCCAGTCTTTTAATCACAGTTCACCTCAGGCAGGAAGATAGGTCAAATGCATTCATAGCTTCAGCTAGCTCAGGTACTTCTGCAGATGAACAGGAAGAGGCTGGCCCAGGGCTATGCACAGGGATAACCAGAATACCAACAAAGAGCACAGGAAGAGTGTCAGGCAGCTCAAGATGCAGTAAACCAGGGGCCGAGTGGAACCTTGAGCATTGGTATTCAATCGAATATAGCGCAGGCTGTGTAACTACCTGCAAATGTCAGTGGTAGCTGAGCATGTCACGGGCTTCTGTCACTCCCAAAGTCAACTCCTCAGACAGTACTTTCACTGCTTGATATGTGATTGCCAACCAATTGGAAGGCAGCTCACCATGTATCACTTCAGCTATACTTCTCTGCTGCCAAGACGTGGGAGCAGCTTATACAAATCACCTTCCATCTCTGCTAAGGGTCAAGAGCAGGAACCTCACCACTGCCAACAACTCCAGCTACAGGAGAGATAGCACCAGCAGCAGTATTAGCTGACTTCGTCTCACCTGCATCCATCCCACAGGGCAGCTGGGATGTACACTGAGATTCAGATGAAATAATATGACACGTCCCCCAGCACAGGATCTACAGGCAAAAAAATCAGCTCTCGCAACTTGTCTGAGTATCAGTGCCTCAGGAGAATCAGGTTCTCACAGCTGGTCATTGGAAACATCTGCAGGCTTCTGGAATAAGACCTCCTTCCCAGTGGACCAGGTGGGCACGTATTGCCAGTGGCCAGTAAGGTGTTTGTCACTGGCAGACCCGGTCTCCACTTGAATATCTGCCTCTTGCCAAGTAAGGGGCAGAGAGAAAGCTAGGAGATGTGAGCATTCATAATGGCTGATGTGAAGAGGGAAGAAGGACACCATTTGCAAGTCATAGTGAAGCATGGATGCGAGAGGACAAGAGGAAAAGAGTGTGTATGAGCACGGCTGTTCAGGTGGGGATGTGAGGTGGCTGAAGAGAGGAAATGAGCTGTAAGGTGTATTGTTCTGAGGAGTGTTACATAGAAACATAGAAAATAGAAGCAGGAGTGGTCCATTCAGTCCTTCAGGAGAATGCTGAGAAAGCCAGTATGTAGAGCTTGGCATCTGAAAGTGTTCATCCACTTACCTCTCCTGCCTCGAGGCGCACTGTCTCTGGATTGAAGGAACCACATTTCTGCTGATGACACTCTCAGGCACTTCCATCCATGCCTTCCTAGTTGGAGAGGTTGTTTTCCTCCTCTTTGGAATTTAGAAGAATGAGGGGGGATCTTATAGAAACAGATAAAATTATGAAGGGAATAAATAGGATAGAATCAGGGAGGTTGTTTCCACTGGCAGCTGAAACTAGAATTAGGCGGCACAGCCTCAAAATAAGGGGGAGCAGATTTAGGACTGAGTTGAGGAGGTCCCTGCCCAGTGAAGCAGTTGAGGTTACCTCGTTAAATGTTTTTAAGGCAAAGGTAAATAGATTTTTGAACAATGAAGGAATAAAAGGTTACGGTGAGCGGGTGGGTAAGTGGATCTGAATCCACAAAAAGATCAGCCATGATTTTATTGAATGGTGGAGCAGGCTTGAGGGGCCAAATGGCCTACTCCTGCTCCTAGTTCTTATGTTTTTATGTTATGTTCTCTCATGATTGGGAGAGTTCACCTCATAGAAGTCCTGCAATAATGTTTCCAGGCAAGAGTGTGAGACCTGAGGGGCAGCTTCCTGGGGCCCCTCTCCTTTCCTGTGGTTACTGCAGCCTAAAAAAAAAACAAGCGCTTGTGAGCTTTTAACTAAAAATCTTCCTTTAGCAGAATGGACACATCATCCACCTGTCCTTCTTAATTGGAAAGCAGGGTGATGTTGTGGCTTTGGGAAAGAAACCCTGGCAAAGCTTGCCCATGAAGAAATTGGATTCCTGACTTGAAAACGATTCCACACTTTCGGCTGGGCCTAAATCCACCAGATTCCACCCACTGGATTCCTGACTTGAAAACGACTCCACACTTTCGGCAGGGCCTAAATCCACCAGATTCCACCCACTGGATTCCTGACTTGAAAACGATTCCACACTTTCCGCAGGGACTAAATCCACCAGATTCCACCCACAGAGTTCTGATTTGTTGCTGTGTTAAGGATATGAAATGTGACAGCAGAGAATGACAGCTACAACACAGCTAATTAAACTGTGCACACCATGAGAATAATTTCTAAATTTTTATTTCTGCTGAGTCGCAAGCCTCATACAAGAGTCATGCATATCAGAAAATGTCAGGTGCTATGTATGTAATTCTTTGTGCAAAATGGGAGGGAAACAATAAACAACACACCTGCTATTGCTCTATATGCAGCATGAGTGAGTCAGGCTCACTGCTGTCAGCAGCAACTTGGGAAATTGGCACTTATCAATTTAATATAAGGCATAGTTTACAGTAAATGTGATGGCAAACAGACAGTAACCACTAATGTTTCCTCTAAATAAATAACAGTAATTTATATTGTATGTAGATATGAGTTTCATTCACTATTTACAATGTTTAAATGACTCCATTCTTTGTGTTACACTTACTTGCACTTGATTATTCAATATGTAATGAAAACCATGAAGTATGCAAAATGACAGAATCAGGTGCTAGAATAAACAAGACTATATCGCACCGAGGATTATCAAGCAGCAGGGATTCTAGGCACTATAAAGAAATTAGTTCATACATAGGGAATCTGGCAGGCAGGAGACCAGACATCATGAGAATAGGAACATATGCAATTGGCACATATGAACAGGAATGAAGAGACAGGTAAATAAGCAATCAGTTTGGCAAGTGGAGGGTAGACCCATGTTGAGGCATCAAAATTTGTCTTGGTGAGCAGAAAGCTTGCAAGAGAGCGATATAAAACAAAAATTATTACAAACCACAAAACCTGCCTCATTTGGCAAATATTCTTAAAAGTATCTTTATAAAATGTAATCGTGTTGTTTTGACAGCCTATTCTCCGTTCATTCTTCTAAGAAACATTGACTGTCGTTTGGGGATGTTTCACGAGGACCAATTGCCCAAGAAGCTATTCTCTCAGGTGAATCGAGACAATAGGCAGGAATATCTGCCCCCTCCCATGCGTGGCATACATTCAAGCGCTGTAGGTGACTCACCATTGTCCTCCAGTGAGATCTTCCTGTTCCGCCAATGTCTACAGCGTTTTGTGTGGCTCGCCTATCCTGACGCCAGGGAGCCTGCTGTAGGGGACCGCCTTCGTTGGGACTGGAAGTTTTTGCTGGTGGGAAGGGCTGGAAAATCCCATCCAATGAGTCTGGGTTGTCAAGACAAGTGGTTGTCTATTTAGGACTGGGATGAGGAGAAATTTTTCACTCTTCACTTGTGAATCTTTGGAATTCTCTAGCATGGAGGACAGTGAAGAATCCACCGGGGTTGGGGGGGGGGGGGGGGGGGAGTGGGATGTGGAATTGAGTTTGGCTGACCAGTCTCGAGGGGCCATGTAGCCTACACCTCTCCTAATCCTTATACTCTTACATTCCTATGAATGTCTGCAGGCTTCATAACATGCTGAAAATCACAGCTAAACCTGATCCTACTCTCATCTAAAATCCAAATACATATGTACACTCCAATAGAGGCCATTGGATAGTGATTAGGACTGGGAACCTTAGCAGATTACTTTTCCCTAGCACAGATATATTTAAAATTATTTGATGAATCATGTAAGTTCTCACACCTCTATTGTCACTCTTGACTAACTTAGCAGATCTGAGCCATCGCATTTATACGGTTGAGTTACATGCTGCCATTGGCAAATAACACTTCGAAAGGACCTCATAATATGCTACATTTATAAAAATGTCACACAACTTTGATCATCATGATCTAAGACCCAAAAGGGATGTCCTGATCGAGGTATTTGAGGTTAAGAAAGGGTATGTTAGGACTTAGCAACTTGGGAGACCACAATTGGAACCAGAAATAAATTGTCACCAATGATTCAATAGGAAAGTTAGGAGAAACTCCTTTATTCAGAGAGTGATTAGAGTGTGAAACTTGCTGCCACAGGGATTGGCTGAGGTGACTAGAGTAGATGTATTTAGAGGGAGGTTAGGAGAAAGTAATCCAAGGAGAGAGGGGTTGAATTTAAGCCGGATGGGAGGAGGTTTGTATGGGGCATAAGAACCGACCTGGACCTGTTGGGTTGAGTGGCTTATTTGTGCTGTAAATAACATGTAAACTATACAAACTTTCTAAAAACTAATTGGAAGCAACTGTGGTTTCAACATCTGAGTCTGTGCCTCCGAAGGCTCCCCATCAGAGGCTCCGTGAGTTGCCATGTCCAGGTCCGAGTTGATGACCTCAGTCCTATCGGCGTCTTGACTCCCTTGGGGCTCCACTGTGGCCTGATCAGCCAGCAAACTCGGTTTGAGAAGGCGTTTCCAAGGATGAGGAACTTTCTGGAGAAGCAGTCGCCTGGACCGAATGTGATCAAGGTACTTTCGCATGATTCGACCTTGGTTTGCACCTGGTACAAAACCGGTCCTGTTTGCCAGAGGATAACGCCGGAGTCCCACTGCGTGCCGTCAGCAAAGTTTCAAACAAACAACGAGTCAGCTGGTACAAAGTTCCTGGTTGGTCGACGTTGAACGGGGCAACACCCTTGCTGCTCCTGGTGGTGGCACAACTTCGCACCTGTGCCTGGAAAGATCATGCTAAGGCGGATACAAAGTCTCCGGCACATCAGCATTTTCACGGGGGCCACGCCAGTTACTGCATGTGGCGTGGTTGTACAGCCAAACAAGGAACAAGCTAGACTAGCGTTCATTGATCCAGAAGACTGTTTTTTAGGGCCCCGTTTAAATGTTTGCACTGCACGCTCCCCTCGGCCATTAGAAGCCGAGTGATATGGAGCGGTCCGAATATGCCGCATCCCATTCGCTTTCAGAAACCCGGCAAACTCCGCACTGGTAAATGGAGTACTATTATCTGTGATTGGTACTTCAGCAATGCCGTGCTTGCAAAACGATGTAGGTAATTGCTCTGTGGTTGCCCGGGATGTGGTCGGCAGCACCTCTAGCCACTTTGAATGGACGTCAAACAACAAGAGGAACATGGATCCTTAAAACAGATGGGCAAGGTTGGCATGCAACTGTTCCCACAGCAGTCCTGGCCATTCCCAATGATGCAGGGGGTAGCCGGAGGGAGCTTCTGATGTTTCTGGCAAACAGACCATCGTTGGACCAATTTCTCCATGTCCACATCTAGACCCAGCCATCAACTGTAACTTTGTACCATAATTTTCATCTTGGACATGTCTGGATGTCTGTTGTGGTGGCCCTTCAAGATCAACTCCTGACCTCTGTCTGGGATGACAATGTGTGTACCCCACAGCAGGATATCATCCTCCAGGCCGAACATGGGCAGCTTGGATGAAAATGCCTGTAAACCACCTGGAAAGCTGTTGATGCTGCCCACCGTATAGTACCACGTGTCAAATGTTTGGTCGGATCGGATCTGTAAGGGCCCATTCATAGATGTGATATGCCATGACAGGCAAGGAGACCTTGAAATTCAGAGTTGTAACAACCTCAACCGTCCTGGGGTCGGTGAGGTGCCAGTCGGTTATGGAAAATGGCTGAATGCATCGGCATTCGCAATTTGAGTACCTGGCTTATGTTCGAAGGAATACTCGTGGCCGACTAATAACAGGGCCCAGCGCTGGATCTGAGCGGAACCAATGGGCAGAATCGCCTTATCCTCCTTGAAAGGTTAAAGCAAAGGTTTATGGTCTGTAATAATAGTGAAGCAGTGGCTGTAGATGTATTGGTGAAAACATTTTATCACAAAGTCCCCCACCAGGCCTTCCTTCTCTTTCTGTGCATTCTGCTGTTCCGCTGCAGCCAATGTACAGAAGGCAAAGGCGATCGGACATTTCCTACCATTCTCCATCCCATGGGACAGAACGGCCGCAGTCCCGTAAGGGGAAGCATCGCATGAGACAGAGAAAGGGTTTGGCAGGGTTGTAATGGATCAGTAATCAACAAGTTGCCAACTGCTTCTTCACCTGCTGAAAAGTTTTTCTGCAACTGGCCCCATGCCCACACATGATGCTTCTTCAGAAAGAGATGTAAGGAGGCCAATCTGGTCGCAAGATTAAGTTTAAACCTGCCATAATAGTTAATGAGTCCAAGAAAAGAACAAAGTTCCATGGCGTCCGTTGGGGTGTGGGCCTGCTGGATGGCTCGCACCTTCTCCATGATGGGGTGTAAATCTTCACGGTCCACCCAATAGTCGAGGTAGGCCACCTCCTTCACATGGAAAAAGCAGTTCGCTCATCGTAGGTGGACACCAGCCTCAGAAAACCTTTTCAACACTGCCTCCAGGTTGTCCAAGTGTTCCTGCTTTGAGGCTCCAGTGACCAGCATGTTATCCAGGTACATTGCCACACGCGGCAGCTCTCACAGGATGTTCTCCAATACACGCTGAAATAGTGCACAGGTGAAGGACACACTGAAAGGCGTTCACGTATACTCGTATAAGCCACTGGGTGTATTGATGGTAATATATTTGCGGGAGGCCGGATGCAACTCAAGCTGTAAATATGCGTGGCTCATGAACTATTGCCCACCAGCAAGCTTTACATAGAGGTCCTCAATGCGGGGTAACAGTCCAATCATGAAGCCGTGTTTACTGTCAATTTCTAATCCCTGCATAAATGGACCGTTTTGTCCAGCTTCATTACTGTACCACTGGTGCTGCCCCAATCAGTGAACCATATGGGCTGAATGATACCCAAGGTATCCAATCAATTGAGCTCAGTTTCCACATTTTTCAGCAAGGCATTGGGGACTGGGCGAGCCCAGAAATACCGTGGGGGTGGGGGTGGGGGGGGGGGGGGGGGCTTCCGGGTCGACCTGTATGCGGGCTATGGCCTCTTTTATCTTCCCGAATCTGGATTGAAACACTCCGGGGCACTTGCTCAGCACCTCGCCCAAGCAGTCAATCACGGCCCAACAGGCTAGAGCCTCTACCCTTTACCACAATAAGCGGGAGGCGCACCGGCTAATGCCCATAAATCACTGGGGTCATAGTAGTACCAGCAATATCCAACGGCTCTCCTGCGTAGGTGCCCAGTCTGGCCTGGGTGTCTGTTAAATCCAAAGTCTGAATACCCAGCTTAATTCAGTCAAACATCATCTGCCCAACCACAAAGACTGCTGTGCCAGTGTCCAATTCCACATTGAACAAATGTCCGTGGACTTGCTCTGCAGTCTTTATGGGGGTCACTCTGGGGGGCTGCCATGCAATACAACTGCATGCAGTCATCCTCTTCTTCCGGTTGATCCAAATGGAAGGTCCGGGCCCTGAGCTGATGTCTACTTCTACCGGGGCGTCTGGACCTCTGGGCCGCTCACACCTGGGCCGGTGACCACAAGGCGACCAGGATCCACTTCTACGGACTCCGGGCAAGTGTTCCGCCAGGAAGGCTCTTCCTTCAGCCAACTGGTCGGGCAATTACGCCGTTCAGTCTAGAAAAGGGTAGTAGTCTAGGGAGGGGCCCCTCAGCAGGAAGTGGCACCCTCAGGCATTCACCTCCATCCCCTGTATCTCCTGCACTCCTCACTCTATACTTTCCTGGGACATTGTAATCTAAATGGCTTGTTGCAGGGTCAGGGAAGGTTCAGCTAAAAAAAAATTCTGCAAAGCCACATAGTTAATGCCGCAAACCAAGCGGTCACACAGCATTTCAGATAAGGCAGTGCCTTATTCATAGAATTCCGCAATTTTCCGTAACCGCAACAAAAACTCGGGAATGGACTCACCAGGGGTCCTTTCTGCGGTATTAGATTGATACCGCTGTACTATAACGGATGGGGTCGGATTGAAGTGCTGGCCTGCAAAGGCTCCAAGCTCACTGGACGTTTTAGTGTCTGGTGCCATAAGGCTCCGTATCACTCTGAACATGTGCGTGCCACAAGAAGTGAGCAATATCACTGCCTGGCGATATCGTTTGCCCAGAGAAAGTAACGCATCCTCTGTGCGTACTGATTCCAATCTACCAATCTGGCATCAAGCACATCCAAATGTCCGAAAAGAGGCATGATGAAATAACATTTCCAATCTGTTTCCGATAGAGACGGGGAGATGGCTTGGGAGTCATCCAGTTGTTATCCTCGTCACCAGTTTTAAAAGGCTGAAAAGAGTCCACATTGAGTTTATTGAAAACAAAACTTACTTTATTCTACAACTACTATTATATACAGCGCCAGTAGCCCCATGTTGGGTGTTCACTATTTGGTGCCTTACTGGCCGACTCTAGTCGGGGGA